>NC_143587.1:56288603-56617921 GCF_048544385.1 Mastigoproctus giganteus
CCTGATACTTTTTCCTTTATAGACACACAATCATCATTCACAAAATGCTTGTACCGAGTAAGAATCAATGTTTTACTTGGTTGATCCTTTCCGTGCCTCGTCAAAACTGTCACACTATCACAGCAGATTTTGCTTCATGAAAAGTTAAACGCCTTCTCTGACCTAGACGCCATTTTGCCATACTGAAATAGCTCTACCTAGCGACAATTAAAAGGAGTAGGCTACAACTTCGGCGCCAGATTGTAACAGTTTCAGTTGATATTTCTGGTTGGAATATATTTCAACTGTACTTTAAAGATCATTTACAAACACTCTGTATCAAACCATGCACTACAATAAAATTTTCGTAGTCATATTGGACCATAAATGGACATTTTTCCCACCTGGACCACAAAGCTAAGGTCAAGAAGTACTTAGAGATTCTTGCTAGGGTCACCCACAAGAAGTGGTGACTCAAAAGAAGAGCCCCCAATTCCTCAATTATGCTGTAAGTATGCCTCAAGTAACATCTTATGGTTCCCCCTGCCTGGTTTCGCAGGGTAGACAGAATAACCTTCACAAAATCAACCAAATCCAGGGACTCACTGGGCCCAACTCCTACAAGACTGCGTGCTTTACCTTGACCTCAGCCAGCAGCTCCTCCTCCTCCAGACCGATCTTCCAACACTTGATCCACTTCATTTCCTGAACTATTAACATGGAAGAATTCAATGCTTTCATACAGTTTTGTACCGCTTTCTTCAAGCATAGAAGAAATCTTCTGGCCGCTGCTCCCATTCCTGTAGTCCTACCGGCTCCAGACTAGATCACCATTCCTATTCCATAGTTTTCAGATTTTGCATTTATTGTTGCAATATTTAGGGTTGGAATATATTGGAAACGTGATGTAAGGAAGCAAAAAACTTCTACCGCAACAGCCAAAAATTAAATAAATAAATATATAAAATATATTTATTATTTATATATAAAAATAATATAAAACTACTGTATATAAAAAATAAATAAATAACACTCCATCTCCTTATTTTCATTGCCTAGTAAAATGTAATAAAAACAAGTTTGTTAATATGCGCAGTGTGTTACATTTCAAGCGCCTTAGCAAATGGTAATAATTCAATATTTGTAACAAAAAAAAAAAAAAAAAGAAAGAAAATGTACAAAGCAAGAATATATTCGTTTCTGCGCATCTCCGTATTGTCCATTCATTCTTCCAACCAGCGCATGTCAACAAACAATATCCAGTGCTTCAGCTATTCTATACGGTATATGGATAGAATATGTGTGAAAAAAAAAAAAAAAAAAAAAAAGGAAATAATAATTCCAGATATTTATTGGTACGATTTTAATCATGAAAATTCATCCACCGGAAGTCGAGTTATTACATGGGGACGGACGGACTAACGTTGAAGACAATAGGTGCATTAACGCGCCTAAATTGGACTGCTGTAAGCAATAATATGGACAGCAATTCGCCAGTGACGTAAATGTGGATCAAAGTAAGTCGAGGCCTCGGGCATTTCAGGAACGTTAATGGATTTCTTTTATCATAATATACTACACTTTTTTCTTAGTTGCAACATGCTGGACACTCCCCTCTTTTTCAAGACTTGTTTTTTTTTTTTTTTTTTTTGTACTAATCATGTGTGCATACGTTGTTACAAAAAACGAGGAAAACCGACTGAAATTATTCGTTGATTTTCCTTGATGTAACTTACGTAACATCATGTTTCATATTATTATTATTATTATTAGTTATATGGTGCAAGGAAGCCTGAGGCGTATGCTGCAACAGCCAAAAAAAAAAAAAAATTCCCCAGTTGCCCTGAGAGAGAGAGACAGAGAAGTAGAAAAGAATCACCAAGAAAGAGAAGAATGATGATATCCAGCTCAGGACCCTGGGTGTGCCAAGCACATACTCACCAGATGTGAGCCCCTGGGGTTAATTTTTCCTACTTCACTTTTCCAATAATTTGTTGTCTGTGACGCCATCAGGAAGTGAAAATGAATAATAGGTTTCAAGTACGTCAGCAGAATTTTCGTGGGAAGGAGGGGGAAGGTGAATATAGTTAAAATAGGAAAATGAGTAATTACTTGTACCTGAGATAGGACAGGATACTGCCCTATCTCAGACAGGTCAGTATGAGGATAATTTTCCTTCAAGGGAGGATAACGCCTTGAACCTCATTGACGAAGCTCATAAGGCCTGACGTACCGGAGCGGTCAACGCAGTAGTACTCGCATTTGATTTAACTGCGGTTCGAGCTTACGTAACTGTTAAATACGGCAAATGATTGTATTATTGTTAAAATGATTACTTGTGAACCATTCTGAACTATGTGGTCGTTTCGGAGTATAAGATTTTTTATCTATACAGTAATCTCTCTCTCTCTCTCTCTATTTTTGCAACATATTGGACACGCCCCTCTCTTTCAAGACTTTTTTTACTGACCATTTGTCCATACATTGTCCATACATAAAGAAGTGCATGATAAGCTGAACTGAACTAAACCGAAGTAAATTTAGAACAAAAGCTTCATAATAGGAGAGTTACAAAACATTGTGCAAAGAAGGGCACAGCCTCATTCTGTACGATGAGAACACTATGTTTACTATTTAGTGCACTGGTCTCATGTTGTCGAGGTACTCCTCTACTAGTTGACTTGGGTATTTCAGTACTCTAAATAAAAAGTTGATTTTAACCCTGTTTTTGGTTTCGTCGGTGAGTTGGTAGGCACCCTAAAGACTTGAACAACCCATGAGGAGACACAAGATGCAAGATGGTGCAGAAGGAAATGCAGTACTCTAAATAAGAAGGACTTTCTATTTAGAGCATTGTAGTACTATCTCCATGTGTTCCCACAAGAAATTCTCATGGCTGTAAGTATTGTGACGAGATCTTGTCTGGTCACTCTTTTGAAATTTCAATGGAAAATAATGAATGCCCCTCAGAGGCCTCTCCTAGTCCACCCGTATTTTCAAAGTTAGGGTACAACCTGTATGGAATGGCCAACGAGATCTCAAGATCTCGATCCAAAAGCGTATATTTGGTATGCTTTAGACACGATGGTCGCTAGTCAGGGACTCCTTCTTTATAACCTCGCTGAGGCCGCATCGATCCTCAGGCAAGAATGGTAGTTGTAGTTCTAGCAACGATTAAACCTCATTACTAGCATGAGGACTCGACATCATCCTCTATAATGGCCAATAGAGATGACGCACCTTAAACGATGGTATGTTTCCATGGATTATTGACGCTCCATTTCCTTTACATGACTCTGATTTCAGAAATTATTGCAGTCTTTGCACATAGTCAGGACATATTAAAATCATTGTCTCACTATCATTTTATGATAATAAAATAAAAGTTATTGATATATTTACATTTTTGTGTTTGTGGGTTTTTTTTTTTTTTGTACCTTAACTTTTAGTCACTAGTTACTAATTACCTTTACTCTTCCCAGAGAACCATTCCCGGGTTTGCTGCCCTCGTGTGTAGCACGAATCCATCAATGACGTGAGGAATTTTTATGGGCCTTTTTCACAACGTGACTGATAGTCGATCTCATGCGAGGGTAGCATGGTTTTTTTCTCGGAAACGCAGGTTTTCCGTCCAGAAAACAGCAAATCGACCATAGAACACGCGCAACTTACATACATAATATACAGGGTTGTTAAAATTAGAGCATCCCTATGTAGAGGGCTCTCTGGAGCGAGTTCTAAGGCTCGTACTGAAGAGAAATTTGGACAATAGGTACAATAAAGAATGCGCTCGCCATTTATTGGGAAATAAAATTAGTTATAAAATTTGTCACTATACAGCGCTGTGGAAATACAAATCACTTGAACAGCGCTACAATTGTTCAATGTGTCCTCCATTTTGGTCAACAACAGTTTCCATTTGAAGAACAGCATTTTCTACAGCAGAACGTAACATGTCAACTGGAATAGCCAGCACATGACGTCTAATGCAGTCCTTCAGATCTACCAGAGTTTGACATCCTTCCCGATACACCTGGTTCTTCAAAAAACCCCACAACCAGAACTCGCATGGGGTGAGGTCCGGTCCACTGATCGGGGTGGCCAAGATGTCTGGAAACAACGGCTGATGATCCATTCGTCTGTAAAGTGTTGCCTTAGCAATCTTTGGACACAACGGTGAATGTGGAGTGGCGCACCATCTTGCATGAATATGGTATCCTGAAAGCACCCACTTTGTTGCAGCTCGGGTATTGCGAAATTTGCCAACATTTCGTAATACCGCTGTCCAGTGACGGAACAGGTGCGGGATCCGGTCAGTGTTACGTGTTATGAATGTGGCTCTAAATCCACACCACACTGTCACTTTTGGAGAATGCAACGGGACCTCTTGGATAACCCGAGGGTTTGCTGTTGCCCAAATGCGACAGTTGCGCGTATTCACTTGTCCATTTAAGCAGAAGTGGGCTTCATCACTCCAAAGGATGTTCCATGGCTGTAGCATGTGCATCTTGTAAGGATACTACCGTAACACCTGATGCATTACTAGCCTTATAGTGGCACACTTGCGCTACCACATGGAGATTGACTCGATAAATCCACGACAGCCATAGCCATATCTTCAACACGAGAGGAGTCCACTCGTTTTCGACCTCTACCTGGTTGAACACCAAGGTGTCCTGTCGCTTCAAATTTCGCGGACAGCACAAACAGTGATAGGTCCACGTGGGCCTTATGCGCTTCTGCGGCTATCAGAATTCTCTGATATTCTGATATCAGTATGAATTCTGATATCAGAATTCTCTGATAGCCGCAGCTTTAAATAAATGTAAATAAATTTTCTGTTGTTGTTAAATTTTCTATTATAAATAAAATAAATTTTCTGTTTATACTCCGGGACGACCAAACGGTCAGAATAGTACACAAAATAGACAGAATACAAGAAACAGCACCATATTCAGCAGTCACGGGCTTGAACCCCGGTCACTCAAGGCACGTGTACTTATGCACCTGCGCGCCTGACCACTAGGCTACGGCGGCCCGTTTAGCTGCTGTTGCTGTTCTGATATTACAGCTTCACTAATAGCGCCTTTATCTGCAACGTTGTTGGCATTGCTGGTGTAGTGCAGGCAAACATCTACTGTATAATTTTGTAGAAACTGCTTGGCTTTTATACAGTACAGTACAGCTGAGTAGTGGCGCTCTGGCAATAACTTACGATTATGCAAATAACATAAGTTATTTGCATAATCGTAACTAAGATAGTTACGCGCCATGCAGTGACAAATTTTGTAACTAATTTTTTTCCTCATTAAATGGCGAGCGCATTCTTTAATGTACCTGTTGTTCAAATTTCTCTTCAGTACGAGCCTTAGAACTCGCAACAGGGCCCTCTATATAGGGATACTTTAATTTTAACAACCCTGTATATGGCTCAATATGGCCAAAATTGATGATGCACCTAAAACCCTACAACAACAACAACAACTGGGTATTTTACTATTAAAAATGCTCACAAGGATAATCCATAAAGTTATTTCATAGTCGTAATGCGATTATGACTTCTCTTTATTTGCGTCTTAAAAAGAATAATGCGCTTAGGTTTCTTTTTAAAACCTACGCACAGTGGTGAGCTATAGTGGGCTCGCAAGAGCCCTTGGTTATTTTTTTGAAAATTTGCAAGCCCATTGTTGAGACGATCATTTATTTTACAAATGAAATCCTGAATGCAATCATTGAGTATCCAGAGCCGAAACTACGGTGGGGCAAGCGGGGCACCATTCCCAGCATTTTAATGGCGCAATCGATCTGTTCATTTTTGATTTAATTACAGTCGGACCTCTGTTTAACGAACTTCTTTATAGCGAATATTTTTGATTCCCCTTGGTAATTACATTTAAAATAGTTTCCGTTGAAAGAAGAAAATTTCCATGTAAAGAACGGATTAGGAGAGAACTTTGTATGCATTGTTCTTACTTCTGGTCTTTAGGCCAATTAGAAAGAGCAAATTAAGGGTGAAAGAGATTACCGTTTCACAATGTTAGTGGTGTCCATGAAACCTCTGCAGTCACATACCGAGAAGTCGCGCTAGTTAATATGCTTTCCGTATCCAGTCAGAGGATTAAGAAGATTCTCGACACGGATTATATCCTCTAGTCAACCTGTGTTGTGTTTCCCCTTTACTCCTACAAACGGGCGTATGTTTTTCGCAGAAGTGAGTGATGCATGCCTTCCAATAAATTTCTCCTGTCTATGTTAACATGGTCACAGTAGCTGAATATCCGTGTGATTCCGACATTTTGCACATTATTCAAAGAACTAGTGAGAGTAGCAACGTAGAGGGAGGGGGGATTGAGGCAACTTAGATATTAAACCTTACGAAGATGAAATGTTGGCAGATTTTGAAACAGCGTCGAGTCTTTCACGGTATACAAATTGTTCTAAAATATAATGGCATACAGGCAATAATTTAAAAAAAAAAAAAACAGTATCACCAATCTCCAAAAAACTAGCGCGAATTAAGGATGATTGCTAAAGGACTTGATGTGGAAACTATAAAGATCGGTCATGTGTTCGGGCCACGATGAGCAGTTTTTAGCTTGCGGACGGCAAATGTTGGAGGAATTATCCCGCTTTGTGCAAACATTTTCAATCAGAAGTTAAATAAATCGATTATTAAATCGACTTTTAAATCTGGAATTTCTTAACCATTTAGCCCTAATGATCGACATCCTGCGGGAGCTCTCTTACCTTTCAGAATTTTTACAGAATCACAATGGTAAAAGCATATAAATTAATTATTCGAACTATCAATGCTATTGCTAATTTGAAAAATTCGGGAGTTATGAAGCTAAAATTGAGAGCATGTTGAAGTTGAAAGAATTTGAAGGAATCAAAATCGAAAGTAAAAAAAAAATTACCTCGTGACAAGTTATTAAATGCATTGTTTTATCCTTAAAGGATAAGTTATTAATGCAACAGGGCGATTTTAAATAAAATAAAATAAATAACGATACCATTGAAAGAAAATTTAAACATATGCTACCCGGAATCGTGGAATGTAAAAAACTTTCGTCTCGGTGTCAAGATGGTGAAAACAGAATAAGAAATTTAAGTTTTCTGATAAAATATGAAATAAAAATTAATGATTTTTGAGATTTTGTCGAAGACAGTTTATCTTTAAAATCGAGTGAAATTCCCTTTTCCATTAAGAAAGCCAGAATATATCTTTGAAACCATTGCGATTAGCAGTGCTGAAGCTGAGCTAGCTTTCAGCGTAATGAATAATATTGAGTGAATGAATGAATAATGTTTAAACACGTTGTAGATTATGATGACCATACATCTAAATGGAAAACCATTGCTTCAATTTGATCCGGATTATTTCATCAAATCATTCCTCTGTAATCATCGCTCAGCTATTCAGCAAAGCAGAAAATCGACAACAAATATTAAAAAGTAAATTGTATATGGCAATTTTTAGAATAAATTTTTCTTGAATATTTGTGAAATAATTTTTTTTTTAATGTAATCTGTGATTTTTTGGTGTGTACTTTTTCTAGAAAGTTTGTTTTTATATTGTGGAATGTTTTGTGATAGTTTTTATGTTATTTGTGATATGGGAAATATTTCATGTTATTTTTTTCTTCGCAATATTAAAATTTTATCATGAAAAAAATGTATCACGTGATCAGCTGTAATCGCTGTGATCGAGTGATTTCGCAATTTATTCATTATGGTAACCAGTTATCTACTTTAGAGATTATTCTCTGAATTGAAAAAATAATAAGGAATACATAAAGACATAATAAGGAAGCCTTAGATTACTTTTTAAGGATAAGTCTATACTTCGTAAATTTTATATTGTACCTTTATATGTGATCATGACGTAATTATGCAAGGATTTAGAGGCCCGGGAATACTTACTAGTTAGGATAGCTAGCAATATATTTTGATGCATCGTTCATAAGAGTCCAAGTCCAATGTCAACAGATATCTTCTTTTGTCTTCTCAACCTCTAACCCAAGCACGGTACTAAGTACTATAGGTTCTAATACCTCTCGTGTTTGGGGTTCACATAAAAAAAAAAAGAGTGGGGGAAGTCCTAAAATTTTCTGTTACCATTCTGATTATGAAATACAGAATGTCCTCATACACTGGTGTGCATAAACTTAAGGATTTCTAAAGGTTACAACCACAAAATCAAACGAAACAGCCCGTGGCGATTTGCATAACTGTGGCCGTTCAGTAGAAAGCTGGTGCACATGCAAAAATTTGAATCGTGTTGAGAGGGCTCACATAAACAGATAAAAGCAGCAGCTCAGCAGCAGTTATGTGCAAATTACCGAATGGTGGGCACGATTATTACAGACGTTCGATTAGTTTCATACAGTGCTACAGACAACGAAGTGACCAGTAGACAACATCTGGATGACTTTACCCGGGGTCGAATAATTGGAAAGGTCGAAGTGCGAGGGTGCGGCTGCAGAGTTCGGTATTGCCCCTAGCATCGTCCCACGTGGTCGCCTTCAGAACGACAGGTACAGCTGTTCGAAGGACCAGTGGTCGTCGTCCACGAAAAACAACGCCCAATGATGACCGCTATATACTCCTACAGGCCAAGAGGAACCGACACCAGACAGCAGGAGCCATTGCAAACCAGCTGCACAGGACGCAGGATATCGCGGTTTACTGTGGCCAGGCGACTCCACAAAGGTGGACTGTTTGCCCAACGGCCAGTACGCTGTGTCCCTTTAACGCCTACCCATCGGAGACACCGTTTACAGTGGTGCATCGAACACAAGGACTGGACAGCAGCGCAATGGAGTCAGGCACTCTTTACTGATGAGAGTAGATTCGGTCTCAGCAGCGATTCTGGACGTCAGCTAATCTGGCGAGAGGTTGGCACACGGTATCACCCCGTAAACATCACTGAAAGGGATCGAGGTGTTATCGTCTGGGGAGGCGTTATCTTGGATGGGCGTACACAACTCCAGATACTGGAAGGCGGTACTGTAACCGGTGCACGCTACTGTACTGAGGTAATCCTTCCCCATGTGCGTCTGTTCCGAGATGCCATTGGCCCCGAGTTCGTGTTTATGGATGATAACGCCACACCCCATCGCACTGCAGCTGTGATATGCTTTTGGAAAGTGAGGACATTGTTCGTATGGATTGGCCTGCCCGTTCCGGCCGATCTAAATCCCATCGAACACATATGGGATGCTTTGGGGAGACGCCTAGCGGCACGTCCACACTCATTAAAGAAATAAATAAATTTTATGTTTATACGGGACGACCCAACGGTCAGAGGAGTTCACAAGATATACAGAATACAAGAAACAGCACCGTATTCTAGCAGTCACGGGCTTGAACCCCGGTCACTCAAGGCACGTGTACTTATGCACCCGCGCGCCTGACCACTAGGCTACGGCGGCCTTTAGAAAATGTTCACCAGCTTAAGATGGCGCTGACAGAGGAATGGACGATGTTACCGCAGGAACTTATCAATAACATTGTTCTAAGTATGGACAGGCGGTGCAAAGCCTGCATCGACATTAGGGATGGCCATATTACCTACTGAGGACCACCTCTTCCCTTTGTTCCATCTTTGGCAGTGATGCATCTGTATCATGGCAGCCAGTGCTATGTTGCCATTTTTTAATAAAGTCCCCCTGTACCGTTTTGTTTCCGTTGTTGTGTCGGTGTTGTTTCCTTCATCATTTCTGTACGTCACGAGGTTCCTTTGGTATGCTTTTCCCAAATCCAGGTCACTCCTGTGAGAAGCTACAGGTGAAAACCTGACTGGTCCTTAATTTTTGCACACCAGTGTAGTATTATATCTCATTGAAATCTATAAAATTTTTGCATTGGTTCCCGTTGCTATCTGATAAGAACATTACAATTTTTGAATAAATTTAAGTATGACCATCAAAGAGAAAGAACACAATAAATATGATTTCAACTACCATCAGAATGTCACACTGCATGCGAATTATGTACAAGTCATTTAGAATGACTATGTTCCGTTATTCACAGACTAAATTAAATTTAGTTTAAGTTTTATAAGGTTTATGGAATAAATCTTATAAACCTTCAAATATTCATATTAACTAAATCAGCACGACGTGAACATTTAGATTGATTACAAAAATTCTTTACTGGCGTCCAAATCTCACTTGAGAGCATAAATAGAAACTTGATTTGGGGTTGATGAGAGAGAGTTAATTTACTATTTGAAGAAATGCTGAACTTTTCAACATTGCTGAATTGCACACAGAAGAAAATGGAAGTAACAACAGCCTTTTCTTAAATTTTGTAAAGATTTATCACCGGGTTCCCACTGCTCCTTACGTTTCTTCCTTCACCAGAGCAAATTTAATACACTATCCTAAAAGGTTTCCAACTACTGAAGTGGACTTGATTATGAGGCTGAGTGAAAATTAATTAAATAAAAATATTTGTATTTCTTTTTTTAAATAAAAATTAAGGAAGAAAAACGGTCTTGAAACAAATCTTTATTTCTGATATTCTCAGAAGTATTTAATTATGGTTAAAACATTTTAAGCTAAACTTTTCAAGGATGGAGGAAGGATTGTATGCGATTTTTTTTTCTCTACCATGTGGTTTGTGTTAAGTGCTAAAGGAACTAAGGCTATGAGTCGTTAGTATACAATACTTACGTATTGTTAGTAACTTTGGTCAGGTTTTTCCCCTGTTTGTTGGATGAAAAACCCGAGTTTACTGAGAGAAAACCATAAAACTCTCACCCTACACCGAGTAGCAAGACCACCTCGTCACAAAAATAGGATAAAAGTTCCTCCCGTCAAGATGGTTTTCTCCCTGAAACCTGAGAGAAAACACTCGATATAAACTCTTTTTCATTTCCATAGAATACACGCCCTCTGAAGATGTGACACCTCATAAAATTAGTTATTTTGGAGCAAATGCTAAACAACAAAAAGCTAAACTTGCCATTAGTTACCGTTACCCATATACTGTACTTTGCCCTGCAAGTTTGGTAAAGCTCTCACAGAAAACTTCTCTGCTCAACACGAAAGGACCGAATCAAGGTTCGAAAACTGATTTCCTCATTCGAAGCTTACGTATTCTGTCTTGGGCAGTAGCGCTTTTAGATCATTTGCGACCATAAAGCGATGTGGGATTCTCTACTGCTATAAAATTTTGTATATTTGGATATATCTTCATTTTTGGATCCCCATATGTTAGGGACTCTAGACACTTCTGCTCTTATGGGCAAAATATTTCAGTTTGCACGCCAAATTGACACCTCATGATCTTAAATGCCATTGAAGAATACTTAAATTTAAAAACAACCAAATGCCACCCAATAACTAACCATATTCCCCATTCTAGTATGCATTTATGAACTGTGGACATATGTTAAGCCTCTGTACTCGTGAACTTTCCCTTCTCTAGTTCAATATAGGGAAAAAAATAGAAAACGTTATGGATATAACAAACAGTAATATAAGGTCCATTTCCCCTTTCTCTTCACTGTTGGTTTTGCTATGGGCACAGCGAACAGATTATTTGCAGTAAATTGCTTGACCCAAATTGCATAAACCATTGAGAATTTTTTCGAACATTACATTTTATCATTCGATTAGTGAAAGAATTCCTCAGAGTATTCCTAGTTGTCATTAGAATTTTAAGTACAGTTTGCAGAAATAGCCAGACAAATTCAACTCTACTTCCGCCAACTCACCCCTCACATTCAAGGCTCTCAATGCCGTTCTGAACGGTATTCCGTCATTAGGATAGAAGCCTTTCGAAACAGAAATCCATTATTATGCAATTGAGGTATTAGAAAGATAAAAGTGAGAGGAAAAAAAAAAAAAAAAAAAAAAACAATCAGTGGTTTAACATGCTTCGAAGCTATTTACTACCAGGAAAACGGAAGCTTAGGAGGCAGAAATTCTGATTTTTATAGATACCATTCAAATCCTACTTATTGGATTATGGAAAGGCTTATAATTTGCAAATTACAGTGTCTGGTGACTAGACACTTGAGAGGTGATCTGATTGTGGTGTATAAGGCCTTGAATGGTTTGAGCACGCTCAATGCTGATTGGATTCTTCCTCTTGCTCAGATTAATCGCCTGAGGGGACATAAATTCAAATTGAGGAAAGATGGTTGTAGGATAGATGTGCGGTAGTTTGACTTTAGCCTGCGTGTAATTGATTGCTGGAACAAACTTCCATCTGTTGTAGAAGTTGACAGCTTAAATTCAAGGCAGAACTAGACAAACATTTGGATCGAATTGGATGGATGAAATGGGAAGGGTAGATATATATATATATATATATATATATATATATATAGATTTTTTTTTTTTTTTTTTTTTTGATTGATGCTGTATAAGCTTGCTATCTTGCATCATATGCCTCTACTAATGCTAATGCAAATATCCACTGATTGCACATTGAATCCTCCAAAAAGAAATGAGTGATCTTCAGATTAAATTGCGAGCTTTTTCTAACAGTCAATTAGCTTTATTAAAACTAAAATTTAATATTTTATTAATTAGACAACTATTGGCATTTAACACAAAATACTAACTGTGACTATTGAGTGTATATTCTTCGGTTCTTTTGCTGGACGAATAACCCACATTTCTGGGAGAAAAAACTATTCGACCTTGCCTGAGACCGACTAAGTCAGCCACTTTGTGGGGAAAAAAAATCCACGTTATCATAAAAATTTCTCGCATCATTGACAAAATTCGAATTCATTCCTTTTCAACCTGGTGTGGGAAAAACAATGATCATAACTTGAACATCTTTAGGGCCAGGGGAGGATCCCATGGACGGGTGATGTGCAAATGTATCCCCAATTCACAAAGACGGTTCAAAGGGTGACACAAATAATTATAGACCTATTAGTTTAACTTCTGTTCCCGGGAAAATAATGCAGTCACTGGTTGAAGAGATGATACAGGATCACCTAGACAAGACAGCAGCAATAGTTCAGACACAGCATGGGTTTGTTAAGGGAAAATCTTGTCTGACCAAGTTCATTGGATACTACGATGTGGTCTCAATGGAACTGGATGCTAAAAATAATTTTGATATCATATACTTGGATTTCAGGAAAGCTTTTGATACTGTTGCACATGGAAGACTGCTGTACAAATTGGAGCAGTGTGGCATTATGGCCAGTTGCTACAATGGATAAAGGGATGGTTGAGTGGGAGACGGCAGAGAGTGGTAATAAATGGACACTGCTCTACGTAGACTAATATTATTAGTGGATTCCCCCAGAGTTCGGTGCTGGGCCCATTGTTGTTTTGTGTATTTATTAATGATGAGAGAGAGAGAGAGAGAGAGAGAGAGAGAGAGAGAGAGAGAGAGAGAGAGAGAGAGAGAGAGAGAGAGAAGTAGGAGGGAATCGCCAAAAAAAAAGAGAAGAATGATGATATCCAACTCAGGACTCTGGGTGTGCCAAGCCCAAACTTACCATATGTAAAAGTTCTCATTTGCTTATGCAAATGACATGCAGTTAGATAAAAGCAGAAAGGCCAACGCCACTGTCAATAACCATTATGGCTCTTACAAAAAAGGAATGTGCTCTTTTAGTAAAACCTACCAGAATAATAGTAACTCTAATGCAGCACTACGCGAATATCGGAAACTTCCACGTATCGAAACGGAGGTAATGGATGAAGTGGCGGTTGCACTGGTCAGAATGCGAAACTCTATCAGTCAGTAGTGCTAGAGGCGTGTCAAGAGACTTGAACCTTCCTTGGTCTACTGTACATAAAGTGCTTCGAATAATTTTACGCTGGTTCCCGTACAAGATTCACGTAGTGCAAGAACCTAAGTCTTGTGATCAGCAACAACGAATAGACTTTCCTCTACGATTTCTGGCTCATATGGAACTTGACGATACATGGGCTCAATGATCTTGTGGTCTGATGTGGCACATTTCACTCTTCATGGAGCTGTAAATGCACAAAACTACCGAATATTCTCATCCATCTGCTGTGCATGAAAGACCACTACAAAGTCCATACGTTACAGTATGATGTGGTTTCACAGCAGAGTTTATAATTGGACTATTTTTCTTTGAAGTGTGTGCACCTCATGGCCCCATAAGTGTACCGTAACTAGTGCACGGTACTGCGCTCTTCTAAGAGATCACATTATTCCCGCTCTGCAAGAAAGACAATGTTTGGAGTCCGTAATGTTCATGTAAGATGGTGCCCCTCCCAAGTTTGGTTGACAAGTGAAGGAACTGCTCCGTTCAACATTCGGAAATGACCGCATCATTTCTAGATTGTTTCCACAGTTCTGGCCAGCCAGTCAGCAGATCTGAATCCCTGTAATTTCTGGTTATGGGGATACTTGAAAGACAGAGTTTACCATGGCGACATACAGACGCTGGTCGATTTGAGAGCAAGCATTAAACAGCATGTAGCCAACACTCCCCAACGAGATGCTACGCGAAACTGTATCGCACGCGGTTCTCCGTTTTCAGAATATCATCTGAAGTGAAGGAGAGCACATAGAACGATATCTGTAGATTTCTAAGTTCTGATATTAAAATCTAATCCTAAGTTAAGTATTCCATCTCATGTTTACAGTGCCAATTTATACCCTGGTGGTGGAAATTAAAAAAATTTTTTTTTTCTTCTACAAATCTTCCCCATACCTTAAATGACACACCCACTGATTTTCACAGCGCTATCTCTAACCGTTTTGACACTAGGGTCTCCTGAATAGGGAAACTTATTTTATAACCACCCGGTATTTACTTTTCACTTCTATTAATCATAAAAAATAAAATAAGATAAGTTATTTAATTTTAAAAAAAAATCGAATATGCCTAAAATGCCATTGAGCTATTATGTAATATATACAGCTCAATAGTACTGGCAGACAAAACATGCACAATTTTATGATGCGAAAAAAAGAAGTCACATAGGGCTCTCTATAACAATCTGTCCTGGAAAAAGGGTTGAGCAAGAACGAGACCAATCCCCCATTTCTTTCCTCTGGGCGTCAGGGGAAGTAAATCGAAGTAAATCTGGTTCAAATATAGTACTGTAATTGGCATATTTCTACGGTATTAAGGTGACGACGAACGCGTACTTGCTTGATAATACCGTGCACCTGTGTTTGGTGGAGTTAGAAGTACGAGGTAGTCTTCATCGCCAAATGTATTAAGTATCTCTTACTCAGGAGGAAGCTGAGAAGTTAATTCATCAAATGCCTTGCTGTTTTCCTTAATGTGTTTTCCTGCTGCATTCCATGTCCCGAGGGTGAGACATAAATATATTTTTAAATTTCAGTCTTCCTGCTGAGTTAGCAAACACTCCAATAGGAAAGATGACTTCGCTCGCAATGATACTGCAATTTGAAATATTCTGTACAAGTCGATGCCACTGATAGTAGTTATTTATTACTTTTCAATTAATAAAAACACATTAATTTTTTTCTTATTAAAAAACAGAGCCTTTAAGTAGTCTATCACGTAGGCTATCCATATACCGCATAATGTAGCTGAAACACTGGATATTGCTTGTCGTTCTCTGATTGTAAAAATGAAATGAGCAATATAGAGGATGCACTGAAAAAAAAAAAAAAAAAAAAAATCCAAAAGGGAGATAAGTAAAGTACATTACAAAACTGTTGACCCCCAAACTATGATCCGAATTACTAAATCACAGATGATCCATGAAATAAGTGCTGCGTTTAAACTTTTATTAAAAATCCAGGAGGAAATAAATAAATTATTAAAAAATTGAGTGAATATTTTACGTTGTGAGATATGTGCCCTCATGTGGAACCTTTACTTTTATAGATTACAGATATTATCTTGTTATAAATTAATTAGTAATTAATTGGTAACATGTTAATTATTTATTTACATTTCTTTCTATTAATCACAGAAAAAAAAGGATTATTTAAGAATAAAAAATCGAATGTACCTTAAATAACGAACTGCGTACATAACGAACTACGTACTTGTTAAAGGGCACTTCTGCTGTTCATGGGTACTTAGGAAATACTGCGAAGCTTGTAAATCCTTTAAAACTAACGGGCCACTTAAACAAAACAAACAAACAAAAAAGGCCCTAGCATGCAATACTTATTTTTTTTTTATAATTTTATTTCAGTTACTGTGTTTATAACCAACTGAACAAGTGGCAACTGAAGTTCAATATTAACAAATGCAAATTACTGCATATGGGTAGTAGTAATCCAAGAGTAACATGTCAACTGTGCGGTACTAAACCCAGGTTAGTGGAAAATGAAAATGACCTGGGGGTAATCGTGCAGTCAGATATGAAGTTTTCTGATCAGTGCAGACAGGCTGCAAGAGTAGTTCATGGGGTCTTGTCAATGATATATAGGAATTTTGCTAGGACCTTTAAAAAGGAGGTGATTATTCCTTTGTATAAGGCAATAGTCAGGCCACACCTTGAGTGCTGATACAGTGCTGACCTGTGTCTGGAGGCCTCATTTTAGGAAAGATATAGAGCTGCTGAAACGAGTACTGAGAAGGGCAACGAGATTATTGAGCGAAACAAAGGGTAGCTGTTACCAAGAAAGGCTAAGTTCTGCAAATTACAGCATCTGGAGACTAGGCACCTGCGAGGTGATAGGATTTAGGTGTATAAGACCTTGATTGGAACAAGCTCAATGCTGATGGGATTCTTCCTCTTGCTGAGAAGATTCCTCACCCGATGGGCCATCAATTCAAATTGAGGAAAGACAGTTATAAAATAGATGTGCGGAAATTTGCCTTTAGCCAGCAAGTGGTTTATTGCTGAACAAGTTTCCATCTATCGTTTTGGAAGTTGACAGCTTAAATAAATTCAAGGCTGAACTAGACAAACTTTTGGAGTGAATGGATGGGTGAAACGGGAAGTTTTTTTTTTATTTTTCGGCTGATAGTATATAAGCTTGCTTTTTTGCATGATATGCCTTTACTAATGCTAATGCTAATATAGCATATTCTAGCACCAATGAAACTCTACAGGAAAAGTTTGGAAACCACTAGAGAAGAGCGCAAACAAATCCCTTCCATTTACACTATTCACTAGACTCGACCAACGGGAGGCGGAAGCAAAACTGTCGTATTTAAAGAGTGTGCACTGAACTCTGTTCAAATAAAAAAAACAGGGGGATATAAATTTCTGATATGCAAATATATTTTTATCAAATATAAAATACAAATATATTATATTAAGTATATTATAAAAATACAAATATATTTTTATAATATAATTTTATCAGGAGTTGATGATGATTGGATACTCATTGTAACCAAACCCTGCTGGACATTCATTGAACGTGTTCCTGTACATAGTGTTAATTCTTGGTGTTCTTCTGAAGACGTAGAACCTGTTTACATTGTGATTGAGGTAAAAAAATAATAATAATAATAAATAAAATAAAATAAAATTATATAAATAAATAAATAAACAAAAAAACCCTTGTTTCTCCGAGGAAGTGCCTGGAGCAATATCCACAAGAGATTAGACATAATTATATCTCAAGAAATCTTGCTGATCCTAGCTTCTAGGATGGGATTATTTCCCATAGAATGAGAAGCCAGTCCATTTCTCCACCTCTATTTCCTTTAGTCTTGCTTTATTTCTTCTACCTTCTAACTATTGGAGGGTTCCTCCTCTCTTCTATTTTTTCCTATCTCTTCAGCTCCCGAATTTCTCCTTCTATAGCCTTATTATTTCACCCTAATTTGGGCTGTCTCGGGTCTTTTTCCCTGGCTTAATCCAGCAGGTAATAGTAGATCCTGGCCGCCTCCACGTGGCGGGGATGGGGCGGAGGGGTGGGACGTGGTGACCAGGTGTTGCTACTTCCCATCTGCTAAGAGCCAGGTACCGGCCGAAAACACAACAACACACCATATCACTTCTGGTGAGGCATGGACCTGCCTCACTGACCACCTGGGAACATCTACTCTGTCAGCCCCATACTTCTACCTTTACCCCCCAGCCTTCTGCCTCCCCCACTCTACCTATACACGACGCGAACGCCCTACATACTAAATTTAATCAAATCCAAAATAATATTCGCCCAGTCTCGGCCTAACTATCACACGCATTACCCTACTCCTGCCGTATGAATGCATGGACGCTATGCGCCGTATGCAAACATTCAAAGTAATTACAACTGTATGGATATACTGTATATACTTATATATGTATATCTTCAACTTTTATTTATTTTTTTTTTTTAGGTCCTATCCGCCGAAATCTCAGGAAATTAAGCGGCAGGACCTGCCAGAGTAACTTAAGTCTACTGGGTTCCTGGTCTGCCTCCACGGGGCAAAAGTGGGGCAATGTTGGGCCTGAGCAGGGGTACAGCGGCTAAATGACCAGATCAACAACGGTACACGACACTCACTACACAAATACAATTCCCGCACACTTTTAAATCTCTGACTTTTGCAGTCAAGTGGTTCACCCACAATGTAAACTACGCGGAGATGGGAGAAATTCCTGGTGCCGTCAGACAACTAATACAACACCATATCACAACACTTACATATCCAACGCACTACATAAAAACGGCCGGTTTTGGCGTAAGTTTCTACACAAGATGTACAACGGCGGCTGATGGGGGAAACCCTGGTATTCGTATGAATAGTTCCCCCGAAAATACAAATATAAAGTCTGCGCGGTAGCACAGTGGTATCGTCCTCCCACACCTCGTGGAAAAGGTCCAGGTTCGAATCCCGTCGAAGACGCGAGGAACTTTAGTGGGCTTTTTCACTCCGTGGCTGAGTTAGTCGGTCTCAGGCGTAGATAGCAAGGTTTCCCTCTCCCCTACAACTCGGGTTTTTTGTCCAGCAAAACAGGCACATGGAACACACGTAATTTACAGACATAATGGACGCCAGGTGAATTTAAATATTCGGGTGGCTTAATAAAACAGTTTTTTTTTTTTTTTTTGTTGTTTATACAAATATTTAACTGTGCTATCTCAAATGTGCGATTGGGAAGGAACTGCTGTAGTTCTTTTTAAAAATTTCGCTTTGTAAATTGCTTTGAATAATTTGTAAATTATTCTGGAGTTTAAAAACATTTACTGTATGTTTCTAAAACTGCAGTATGTTTTTGACAGAAAATGATTCACCCTTTTATGTTTGGGAAGTGTCGGAATTTTTAACGCGTGTACAGGCACTGTAATATTGGCATGGCCTTAAAAAAAAAAAAAAAAAAAAAAACTACACGACGGCACACAAATCTTACAAAAAGTCACAAAAGATTTGGAGATCACTGAACCATGAAGCCATTCAAAATCTAATAGACAATGTCAGCAAATGCGCAGTAAGTCACAAAAGCATGGTTCTTCGAAGTAGTGTTAAAATCATAAAACCTGTGGTACCTCTCCTGAGACCAACTAACTCAGCCACGGACATAGTGAAGACAATAGGCACTTTACCATATAATAAATAAATTTCTGTTTATACTCCGGGACGACTAAAGGAGTTCACAATATAGACTGAATACAAGAAACAGTACCGTATTTAGCAGTCATGGGCTTAAACTCCGGTCACTCAAGGTATGTGTACTTATGTACCCGCGCGCCTGACCACTCGGCTACGGCGACCTTCTGATAACGAGCATAAAAATTAATTTGATGCATTTTTAGTTCATTACGCCACTTTTAATTTATTTAGAGAAAACCTATCGTATTTCGAAACTATTTATATTCTTTTCGTTTTTCCTGCGCACTATAAATGGGAGGGGCATCTTGAGTTGTTGTTGTAGACCGTATTGTGCTGTATACACAACACAATATATTATATTGTGTGTTTAAATTGTGTGTGTGTGTGTTCTGTACTTGGTTTGCTTGTTTGCTGGACGAAAATCCAAAGTTTCAGGAATAAAAATAAATTCCTAACGTTACTGACGGGATTCGAACCCGTGCCTTTCCCACCCAGTGTAGGGAGCATGGTACTTATAAGGGCATCCTCAGCATATAATTTACAGATCGAATGTGGATAGAAGAAAGATGAGTGTCACTTACTGAAAGTTTTATTGGGGAAGGAGGAACTGAGTTTAACAGATATTAGGTGGTGTGGAGTCCTTGGAATTTTTCACCATTGAAACAGAAATATCTTATAAATTTCTTTAAAAAATATAGGAGATATTGTACAAATGGAAGCGAAGTTCGATTTTGCACTAAACCATATCTCCGATGATTCTTTATTAATGTGAAAACGACCCCTTTTGCTATCTTCATGAGTAATTCATGGAGCTGATGATAATCTGAATAAGATATTAGAGGCTTTGGTTCATTTCAAGTCATGCACAGCATGATGACAACCCATTAACATTATAATGACGGAAATCTCTTGTACGAAGCGAGAAAATTTCGCTGTTGTTCACTTGTTAATTCGCTGTCATGAATATGTATGGAAATTATTCATAAAGTATAGTTAATGCATGTGTCACATTTATTCATAAGCTTTCTGTCTATGAAATAGCTTTAGCCGCTTCTGTTTTCTCCTGATAAAGTTACACGCTGCAGTGTTCCTAGCAGATCAATAGTTACTAGTGCAGGCAGTTTTGTATATCGATATAGCAACCCGTTTTTAAGCTTTCTGCGCAAATGAAAGAGGATGCATATTGGAGAGGCCCGTCTAGCCATCGGAATGAAGAAAATTAATGGAACAGCGGGAACATCTAGACTCTAGAATGTAAAAAAAAAAAAGAAAAAAAAAAGTAAACTTATATTTCTTTACTCCAAAAATCCAAACGTTTTTAGTAGAAATAATCACATAAAAGAGTTGATATATTATGGTGACCAGACCTTCTAGTTTTTCCTGCATTGTCCCAATTTTAGGCGTAATGTTCCGGTGTCCAGAAAACTTCTTTTTTTGGGGGATGGGGGACACTGTTTGTCTCTATTTTTCATTTTTTAAAAAGTAAATACAGTATACTCAATTAAAAAAGTAATATGTATTTTTTTTCGTTTAACATAATCGTAATAAACTGTAACGTTTTATACCTAATTTTACGAACTGTAATGATGTTAGGCTTGTTTAAATCGTGTTTTGCTGTTTTCACGCTTAAAATAATCAAAGGAAAGAAGAAGAATTTTCTTGATTATATTAAGGCAGAAAGAGCACTGAATGTTTTATTTCTTACCATTCAGTAACATGCGTTTATAAGGAAGAAGATTAAAATACTCGACATTGATCAAGAGCGATTTCCTTGATAGCGAAGAAGAATGCACAGTATGCATTGAATTTTTAGGGCCATGTACAGTACGTAAAAGCCTCATAAGCGTCTTCACCATGTCCATCTGTCTATTCGTCCGTCCAGGTAATAAAGGCTCCCAGTAGACGGATTTTCATGAAATATTATTATTATTAGCCATATGGTGCAAGGAAGCCTGAAGCTTATGCTGCACCAGCCAAAAAAATTCCTGAGAGAGAGAGAGAGGAATCACCAAGAAAGAGAAGAATGATGATATCCAGCTCAGGACCCTGGGTGTGCCAAGCTCATACTCACCAGATGTGAGCCCCTGGGGTATACTTGGTCTTTCAGAAAGATTTGTCCAAATTTCATTAAAAACGAACAAACAAAATTCTTCTTATTATTATTATTCTTATTATTTGTTTTTTATGCATATCACATTGGCTGATATTCACATTTTATGCATATCATATATATTGTAGCCAGAGGTGTACTGCTAAAAAAAATAGTACCGGAACGCTCCTCGATTAACTATAAATAGTTACCTACGCTTTTTTCATTTGCAAAAATAAATAAGTCAAAGATTAGAATATTTGTTCAGTATTTATTTATAACTATTGAAATAAAAATTTCAAAAGGAAAAAACAAAGGCAAAAAATTAAAAAAATCAGAAAAGAAAACAACGAAAACAAAAACTCCAAAATAATATAAAAAATACTGTTCAGAAGAATCATAGAAATTCCCATACAGGTTACCTATTCTTGTGTGACTGCCCTTTTTGTTTGTTGGTCAACAGAAGAACGATGAGATGAGACTGCAACCAAGTTAGGACACGAAAATTTGGATTCCATAATTCTTATGGTGGACCGTAAACAAACATTAAAAAAAAAAAGTACCGGATTGTAGCTGAGGCACTGGATATTATGTTTATTACCAGGCGCTAATTGTGGGAATGAATGGGCAATATGGTGGAAGCACAGAAAGGAAATGTTCCTGGTTTGTGCACAGAATCTGCTCTTTGAAAAGATCATAATTCTGTTATCAACTTATCAGTATATACATAACGAATTATTAATATTTGCTTATTATATTAATTACAGCAGAAACGTGATGAAATATTCGTTATATGAATTGTTATTAAAATCCAGAAATAAAGAATCAAAATTCCGCATCAAGAAATAAACGGCATTACAAAATTGTAGCATCTGCGCATACTACGTGCTAGGTACAGTTGTTAGTTTAATTTAATATATCACAGAATTAATTAATCTTAATTTAATTAATTAGTTCATCAATAACTAATTTTATTAATAACAAAAAAAACTATTAATAAATCGAATGTGCCTGAAATCTAACGCGCTACTTACATAACTAACTTTTTAATTACTACAAGTAGTAGACAAGGTGGTCATGCTGCCGTATAAGCTCCTTAATTAAAATACAAAAAACACATAAGAAAAATTATCACTGTAGTTAGGTCCTCCGTGATGGCATAGTGACTTTGCTACTTGTTCTCCTTGGGAGAGGTCTGGGTCGATTCCTGTCAACAACTTGAGGAATTTTTAAAGTCCTCTTCAACTGAGGCAGTAGTCAGTTGATCTCAGGCAGAAGGAGTGCTGTTTTTCAGCGAGCACAACATGCAAGTCGGCCCGTGAATATATACTCCTACAAATATAATACACAATGGAGCAATATGGTCCAAACTGATGTGCCTAAAATCCCAAAACATCTTTGCAGACAGGACTGAGTCAAACCTCCGTAATGCAAACAGGAAACTGTTTTGCACCATTAAGTAGTGGTGCCCACTACTTAGGTGTAGCAGCTAAAAGTAAAGTGCAGCCATTATCAACCCACTGCAGGATGGAAGCCTCCTCAACAATTCATGCTGAGGGAAATGGACCATAATCTGCCACGCTGGTCCAGTGCGGGTTGACAGATCGACTGTATTCAGCAGTCAGGGGCTTGAACTCCAGTATACTCAAAGAGCGTGCTACTGCACTCCCGCTCCTGACTACTCGGCTACTGAGGCCTAGTGTAGCAGCTACTCAGACTTAACTAAATCTCAGTAGTACTAGTATTTTGTTACCAGGGGCAGAAAAACAGATATTTTTGTGTAGGTGCCTTGATGCAGTAGCCTCCAGGCTATCACCTTAACAGGGGCCTGGCTGCAGGTTCTTTAAAACCAGTCTATTTTTTGATTTTGTGAACAGTATTATATTGAAAAATTAAATAAAGCGCTGCTAGTTTTTCTCAGCTAGTTTTCGTACCCATTTTTCTTAGCAACGCCAAAATATTAATAGTTTCGATGATTGCATTCATTTAGTTAATTTACAGTCCATCTCTATTCTATAGCATCAAAATGAAACTCTAATTTATTTATTTTTCTTCAAATCAAACGTTTCATGAGTTTGTATATCTTTTATAGTTTATTTTTTTTTTTTACATATTCACAAGTTATCTGTAAATATGTTATTATTGTGAATTTTTTCTCCCTTTTTAATCTTTGTATACAGGGCCGGATTTAGGTATTGCGGAGCCCCTAAGTACAAATTTTTTGAGGCCCCCATCTCCAAAAAAAGTTTAATTTTAAAAAATCTAAAAAATACACTTATTATTATCTCTTTATTTTTTTCTGGGGCCCCCGATGGGTGGAGGCCCCTAAGCTACTGCTTATTTTTCTTATACATAAATCCTGCCCTGTTTGTATAGTATTTCATATTTATGTTCCGTATTGTATAATATGTATAATATGACAGTTTTCGCACACATTGTAAGAGGGTAAAATTGTAAATGTGTGATGTTAAATAAATTCTGAAAATGCACTGTGTAAACACGTCCATGAAGGTCATGGGCAGTAACATGCAGCATTTTCAACTTCCACATCAAGAAATTGAATTTGGGATGAGTTGTGGATCCACTACTTTTATCCCCAATGGAAGGATCCTGATTCACGACCAATAAAGAAATTTAAGGCTATGTCATCAGCAGTGAAGGATGGTAGCGGTGACTTCCGGGGTCTGTCTTTGCTGTTGCGTTTTAGATGCATCAACGATTTAGACATTTCTTCACTCTGTATTATGTCTGTAGAAGAGTATATTCACAAGTCCATTTCCATGTTGCGAGGGCTGAAAAACCTGGAATAATTTATGGAAAAATTTTACACCTCCTGCTTGAGATCGGTTAACTAATTACAACCTCAACTGAAAAGGACTTGAAAATTTCCTCCAGTCTATGACGGAAAGCAAACACAGAACTCTTCAAATGAATGATGACTGGTGAAACCAGTTCACTGTCACGATAGAGACCTAGGAATGTCGTGGATTTCTGTTTTTTCTAAATCGTGTAGACAATGTGAATGCTTCTGATAGAACTTAAGGATCCAATTTGCAGAAAAAGGCCAGGACTATTGCAACATGGAGTACTGTTGTCAGCATGTGCAGCAGAGCTGTAGTCCGAAGAACGCTAGGGGAGGAGACTCAAGCCTCCCATAGAAAATAAAATAATAATAATAAATAAATATTCAAAACTCCCGTAAGCCCAATGCCAAAATACGTGTATATTTAAGCTGAGACCCGTCGCTTTATTCTCGACAACGGAGGCACATATTTTTGTTTATTGTTTAACATACTGTATTTACATGGTTTATTTACATGCTTTGTTTCTATTCCTAGGAAAAATGTGCCATGCACTGTTTCTATTCCTTTTTAATCAATGTTCTTCTGCTTATAGAAATTACTGGTAACTGGCATTTTTCTGAATTAGCCTATTCGTCCAAAGTTCCTAATTCTGTTCATGAACATTTCTAGAATTTGAGTCCCCACTGCATAAATTACTGCAAACTCAGATCATCTGCAAAGACTATCAGAGTGTCACCAATGAATGGCCAATTTAATTCTACTTGCAACTGAGAAGGAATGAACAAAAATAATCAATACGGGCATTCTTTGATTGATCAGAAAATAGCCTGTCGTAACTACATGTATATTGAAATATATACTCAGTGATCATTTTTTTTTTTTTTTTTAATCCTTGCCTTTTCCCATTATTATATGGGGTCAGCATTTTTATTGTTTTGGCATGCAATTTTTACGGCCAGATGCCCTTCCTGACGCCAACTCTCACCCTTTATCCGGGCTGGGGATATGCGGTGGTCATTTGCTGACCTGCCACATCCTCCGTATTTGGTGGGCACTGGCTTGAACTCCGGTCTAATCAAGAAGCATGGGCTATGTACTACTGCTCCTGCCCACCTGGCTACGGAGGCGCCATACTCAGTGATCATTTAATTGACCATTAATCACAACAACCCTATCCGTAAAGGACTATGCCGCATAGCTCGCAGTATAAAATGCCGAACAGCTTCGTATGCTAAAGCAGTGGTAATTTACATCTGGTCGTGCCAGTCAAATTGATAAAGTAGCAGTTAGGCATATTGGCATTAAATTGCCAATGTGCCTAAACCCTACAACAACAATGCCCAACACGAATTATAAAGTGCATTAGCATTAGTTGAGACTTATGATGCAGGAAAGAAGGCTTATATAGCATCAGCCAAAAAAAAAAAAAACTTTCCCATTTCACCCATCCAGCCACTCCAAATGTTTGTCTAGTTCAGCCTCCAATTTATTTAAGTTATCAACTTCCACAACAACAGATGGAAGTCTGTTCCAGGAATCAACTACCCGCCGGCTGAAGACAAACCTCCACACATGTATTCTACAACTGTCTTTCCTCAATTTGAATCTATGCCCCCTTAGGTTCTTAATCCAAGAAAGTGGAAGTATCCCATCAGCATTGAGCCTGCTCAAACTATTCAAGGCCTTATACACTTCAATCAGATCACCTCACAGATGCCTAGTCTCCAGATGCTGCAACTCACATAATTTAAGCCTCTCCTGGTAAGAGAACCCCTTTGTTCCCCTCACTAATCTTGTTGCCCTTCTTTGTACTCGTTCTAGCAACTCTACATCCTTCCTAAAATGAGGCCTCAAGACCTGTACACAGTACTCTAGGTGTGGCCTGACCAGTCTTGTACAATGGGATAGTCACCTGGGGGCAATTGTACAATTACCCCGTCTTTTTCCCTTTCCACTTCCCTGAGTGTAGTACCACACAGTTGGTACATTTCTCTTGGGTTATTGCTACCCATATGCAGTACTTTGCATTTGTCAATGTTAAGCTTCTGGTTATCCTAGTTAATTACTAGTTACCCTAGTTAAAATAATAAATACATATTTAAAATATATAAGGATTACTCCAAAAGTAATGGACAAAAGCAGTTAATTTAAAATGCATTTCTTTTATAACATAATTTACATTAAAAATCTTCAGTGTGGTCTCTTTCATGCCTTATAACTGCTTTCCAATGTTCAGATAATTCTCGAATGGCATTTAACTGTCTGCTAAAGTTAAGTATACGCATTGGGTCATGCTGCACCCAACATATCAAAAGACAGAAATCTTTGTCCATGTAATGGTTCCTTGAGCTCGGGAATAGATTGCTATTGTAAGGGTTCATATTAGAACTATAAGGGGGGGGGTAAGTAGTGCTTCCCAGTTGTAATCAGTGAAAACAAGCTGTTGTGTGATATTGTGATATGAGGCCTTACATTGTAATGGGTTGCACGCACACCAGCTTCCATCTGTAGTCACTTCTGATGAAGATATATTGCATAGTAGTCTCCAGTTGTTGCTGATCTTCCAAGTGGCAATGATCAGCAGCAGTAATGTCCTCACAATCATTGGCCATATTGACCATCTGTTTCACCTTTGATGTCATCAATTTTTAGAGGGGTGTGACAAAGATAAATGCTTCCACTGAACTGATTATGACCCCAGTTCAGGTTCAAAGTATATGTTTCATCAATGGCAGAAATGCATTTTAAACACTCTTCAACCTTTTTGTCGGTAACATGCAAGTAATTGTGTTGCAATTTATTTAAACTTCACTCATTTTGTTCTCATTGTTTCTGTTAATTTAACAGAAAATGCGGGACCCGCTGGCCAGAAACCTTTCATTATCGTAACACCTTGGTTAAAATTTGGTGAGTGGATGATTTTGGTATTCCAGATTCACTAGCTATTTCTTCACAGTTCATACACATCTTCCTCTAAAATAGTGGTAATAACGACTAGCATTCTGTTGTCTGTAGATGTTCTTGTTCTACCTGAGTGTTGTTTTTCCAACACTGGTGTGATCTCGATGAAACCTTTGAGATCAATGCTAAATCGTGCTATGATCTACAGTTGATTGACCACACACTTCCCATAACAATTCATAAATTTGTTTCAGAGTTTGATCATGTAAAGCTTCAATTTTGATAAAATACCTTTGAATTGAAACTGCAATCTGACCTCAGGCAATATCACCAATTTTTAAAAGCCTCTACACATTCAATGCAAAAATTGAATTTGTAGAGGCTTTTAAAAAAATCAACACACTAATGCTGAAGTTAAACTTGAAATTATTATCCTGATAAATGTCAGTTGCACAGGATTATGAAGTGAGGAGTACATGCACAGCATGCATTACTTTTGGGATAACCCTCATGTATCTACATTGTAACCCAGGAATACTTGAATAGGAAAATAAGTACTTCTATCATGGCCAATAACATTAAGAATTACTTTTAATTCACTATATCCTGCAGGAAAAACCTATTTATATATATGAATATCACTTGCATTCTCAATTTAACAAAGACACTCATATGGTACCTCTGATTTTTTTACACTTATAAAATTTTTTTTTAGCTTTTTTACTGAATTGAAAATGGTGATCTATTATGATTTGCGAAAACCAAATAAAAAACATTGAAAGAAAATATACGAGAAAAATCAATATCAATCAAAGTTTTTATTGTATTTTTAGAATTTAAGGTCAGTGATTTCCAAGAATGAAACTCAGGTGCATGCATCTGGTAGATGCAACAGGAATGTCTGTATTTTTACCAGTTGTTCACATTTAGCTTTAAAATTCAAAGTATTATGGAAAGATTCCTGAGCTGGATATCATCATTCTTCTCTTCCTTGGTGATTTCCTTTTGTCTCTCTCTCTCTCTCTCAGGGTAACTCGGGAATTTTTTTGGCTGGTGCAGCATAAGTCTCAGGCTTCCTTGCACCATATAGCTAATAATAATAATAATAAAGATAAAACCCCTGTCACTGACATCTCATAGATGACACGTGGGAATGGAAGTCAGCTAGAAAAAAAAATAGACACTTTTACTAATCTGGCGTCTGCTAAATGGCAAACAAAAATTTAATCTCATAATTCACAATATATAAAAATGAAAACAGAAAATACCGTTTAACCAGTCAGGGCATATTATTGGGCAAAGGTACTCAAAAAAGATTTGATTTCATTTACAAATAAAAAAAAATAACAGAAAAATATAAAATGGTGGAGGTCTGTAACACCACGTAAGCAATGGAAAGTTAAATGTTAATATTGTGTTCTATGAATGCTTTTGTGAATCCTGTTAATTTTATGGGTGACTGAATATAACATACTGATAATACTGAAATTAGCATTAGTAGAGGCATATGATGCAAGAAAGCAAGCTTATTCAGCATCAGCCAAAAAAAAAAAAAAAAACACACCACTCCCATTTCACCCCTCCGTTCGCTCGAAATACCTGTCCAGTTGAGCCTTAAATTTGTTTACTCTATCAACTTCAACAAGTGATGGAAGTCTGTTCCACCAACCAACCACCCGCTGGCCAAAGGCAAATTTCCGCACATCTATCCGACATCCGTCCTTCCTCAATTTGAATTTATGCCCTCTGAGCTGATTATTCTGAGCAAGATGAAGAATCCCATTGGCATTGAGCATGCTCAAACCATTCAAAGCCTTATACACCTCTATCAGATCACCTCGCCGGTGCCTAGTCTCCAGACTCTGTAATTTGCAAAACTTAAGCCTTTCTTCGTAAGAGCAACCCTTTGTTCCATTCACTAATCTTGTTGCCCTTCTCTGTACCCGTTCCAGCAGCTCTACATCCTTCTTGAAATGAGGCCTCCAGACCTGTATACAGTACTCAAGATGTGGCCTAACCATTGCCTTATACAAGGGAATAATCACCTCCTTATCCCTGCTAGAAAAATTCCTGTATATCATTGACAAGACACCATGAGCTACTCTTGCAGCTCGTCTGCACTGCTCAGAGAACTTCATATCTGCCTGCACAATTACCCCCAGGTCCTTTTCATTCTCCACCACTGTCAGTGTAGTACTGCAGAGTTGATACGGTAGTTGATAAATGTCAATGAAATTTGGTACCTGGACATGGTACTGTTATTACAATGTAACAGTACCATATCCAAGTTATGAGCAAAGCATGCCGTATCTGAAAATTAGTGTCTAACAGAAGAGACTATATACAGGGTTATGATTATTCACTGACAGCCAGCCAGCCAGTAAGCCATTATGTACAAGGGGCTCCCATGATATTAAGGAGACTGTTTATAATAAATGGAAATAATATATTAATATTCTATTATTTTTATAAAACAAAAGCATCAAGAATTTAACACACCTGTAAAAGATGCTGGTCTACAATATTGCCCTGAAGCAAACCATACATGGTCAATGGGATTCAGGTCTAGAGACCAAGAGAACCACTTCATTTTGGCAATATTTTAACTTCTAAGAAAATTCCCAACAGTTACTATCTGTTGGAGGAGAGCATTACCATCCAGTAAAAAGAACTGGGAACCTCTGCATGTCTGATAAGTGTGACACTGGGTTCAAGGACCTCACCCTCATGCAGTACACAGTTCCCCTTTCTCCCCTGCTCCCTCCTAAAGACTTGGAGCTCCCCATACACAATGGACCTAATTACAGACTATCAAGTTTAATGTGTTAAGTTAGAAAAATCTGCAAAAAGTTTCATATATTATATTAAAAGCTTATAGCGACTGCAATAGTGTGCCATGTTTCTCAGATTTAAGCCTAATTCTTTAAACAGAATTTTAAAAAAACTTTAGAAACTTTGAGTTAAAGGCATTATTATTATTATCAGCCATATGATGCAAGGAAGCCTGAGGTCTATGCTGCACTGGCCAAAAAAAAAAAAAAACATTCCCGAGTTACCCTGATAGAGAGAGAGAAGTAGAAAGGAATCACCAAGGAAGAGAAGAATGATGATATCCAGCTCAGGCCCCTGGTTGCACCAAGCCCATACTCACCAGATGTGAGCTCTAAGTTAATAAATCACACATTACTAAATGAATATTGTTTTAGCATAAAAGTCAACTTCCGTTTTTGGCCTTAAAAATTTATGTTTAATCGCCATATAAGTTGATTCTCATATTTTTACAGTTATCTTTTGCATTTTGCATAGTGGTGCATTATACGGTAATGAAATCTACAATACGAACCACTGTGTACTTTAAATCATTTCTGTTCTTCCTTTTAAAAGTGACATTATTTTACACTACTATACAATAAACAGCAAAGGAAGCAGCAAGCATACACAGCACTGCCTTATGTAAATCATGAAAATAAAGCCTACTGCCATAGGTGACAATATGACATTGTTCTGATTGATATTATGGGTATATGGGAGGCTGATTATGTAGCCATGCCATTCCTTGTTGCCTATTTAGTATTGCACTGTGTTGCAAACTGGATTTTTTGTAAAATTATTATTATTATTAGCCATATGGTGCAAGGAAGCCTGAGGCTTATGCTGCACCAGCCAAAAAAAAAAAAATTCCCGAGTTACCCTAAGAGTGAGAGAGAATTAGAAAGGAATCACCAAGAAAGAGAAGAATGATATCCAGCTCAGGACCCTGGGTGTGCCAAGCCAACACTCACCAGATGTGAGCCCCTGGGGTTAATGACTCAATATGGAAGAAAATTTGCTATAAGAAATTTTTTCCTAAAGCTAAGCACATGCCTTTAATTCAAGCATATGATTTTATAAGCAGAGTATAAGTCAACCTTAAATTTTAGTTGATTTTTTTGTACTTAAATGACTTTGATGAGTATAATGAACAATTACACAGAAAAACAGAATGGACTATTATATCAGAATGTCATATAATGGGGATTTTAACTTTCCAGATATTGGCCCCATGGCAACTAACTTTTGAATTTTGAAAAGCTGGAGATGAGTTATATATGGGCAGGAGATTTTTGACGTGAATAATGTCTATGTTGGGGGTACCCTACAGTGCTCAGGCTGTCACGAAAAGTGAAATGTCTAATCGCTGTTATATCTCCGAAACTAACAGACAATAGCATAAACAATTTATACTTATTTTGTCGGTTATATAATGCTGTCGACGAATATGCAAGAAAAAATTAGAAATTTTGATATTTAATATCATTTTTTTGAAAAAAATAAAAAGTTCACATTTTGGTCATTTGCCATTGCACCTTGGTTACTTTCACTCTCAATAACTTCTAAACTATGATAGATACACATAAACAGTAAGCGACAAAATTGTTCAGTAGGAAACGTAGTTTTTACATCAATAAATAGTTTTGATGTAGCTCATGGTTCCCGAATAATAGCGATGCAAAGTTGAAAGAGTTGAAAAATTTGAGAATTTTCAAGTTTGTTTTCACAATATCTTGAAAACTATAAATGTTAGACAAAAACAGTAAGCAACAAAATTGTTGCCCTACGAGAGCTCTACAAGGATATATAACTACTAGATTTAAAATTGGAGTTTTAGTTTTCGAGAGTTGAACAACTCATTAAAGTAACTACTTCGTTCAGTTACTTTGTATTTGTCGAGCATTGCGGTTGTAGTTCATTTAGTTAAGTTGTGACGATGCGGAAAGTTACATCAACTAAACGTGTTCAAAGATTTTGACAAAATCACAAATCTAACATTGAAAAGCAAGCACCGAAGTCGGTGGTAGAATGCAAGAGAGAATCATCTAGATTAACCATTTCTATCCAATTTCCCTTTCTTTCTTTCACAATATAACTTCGAACGCTGGGCTGTAGATTTTGGCATGCGTTGTACTTGTTGTGTGCAGTGATGCAACAAGTTGCATACCATTGAGCAACAAAATTTTTGCCATTTGAGAGCTCTACAAGGATATATAACTAGATTTTCAAATCAGGTTTTTAAGTTTTCGAGAGTTGAACAACTCGTTAAAGTAACTACTTCATTCAGTTACTTCGCATTTGTTCAGCAGTGTGGTTGTGTTTCATTTAGTTAAGTTGTGATGATGTCGAAAGTAACATCAACTAAATGTGTTCAAAAAATCTAATGTTGAAAAGCAAGCACCAAAATCGCTGGCAGGACGCAAGAGAGAGTCGTAAGCATAAAAGCAAGCAAGATCAATTAGAGGCAGATGTCCAGCCATCAACATCGAAAAGAACAGTGCAAATATGCAACGATATAGATTACTACAGACCTTTATTGTTGATTGTAAATGAAAATACTGAATAAAATAAAACTGATTTTATTAAGCTTAAATTGTATTTTTTCATTTCATATGATCTACCTTCGGCTCTATGGAGTCAACGTCGATTTTTTTGCAAAACACACAAGGTCGTCTCAAAAAACAGGAGGAAAACATATTTTTCAGAAAAAGCAGGCTTTTTTAAAGTTCACATTAAGCTAAAAATTAAATTTCACTGACAAAATACACATTTTATATTAAAATATGCCATAGGATTGTTTACCAGTACAGTAAGCTTTTAAACATTGGCTTGCTTAACATTTTTTTATCTGAGAATTTTTGTTTGGATTGTCTTTTAGACATCACTTGAAGTAGTCATAGGCTACTTCAAGAAAGATCCTGTGCAGACTCTACACCTCTCCATAAATGCTGAGTCAAAGTTTTGTTTATAACAATGGCACTGCAATTCAGACTTGGCTGTCAAGAGAAGTTCCAAAACTACATCAGAAAGAGATCTGAATTCATATTTTTTTCACCTAGTTAAATGCTCTCTGACACTCAGCACTGCTATTAGGAATTATTAAAATGTCTAGAATGACTTGGGATAAATTATTATATTTCATGCCTCCTTGTGCACTTGTCAGTTCCTGACCACTGAACAACAGTTCTTTCATAATAGCATGTGGTAGGTTCTCATATTGAAACTGACAGAACTGATCTGCACAATATCTTATTTCTTCACCTTTAGTGAAATTGAGAAGTACTGCAAACTTTTTTTTTTTTTTTTTTTTTGCAAAATTATTTTTTCGATTTGGTTCAAAAAACTTTCTCCAAACATTGCTACTGGATGACGATCCTCTTCAGGTTGCTGACAATTAAAAAAAATATTTTGCATATACATTTGGTATGTAGGTTTTAGGAATGGGAATAGCAGAAATATATCAAATTAAAACTGCGAGTTATATGATTTTGTGTTAACTGAGAAGAAAGTGGAAGAGAAACTGTTGAAGCTGAAAGTAAATAAGGCACCTGGACCAAAGGGATCTATCCAATTATGCTACAAGGAGCAGAAAAGAGATAAGCATACACACTTGTAAGAGCATCATAGAATGAAAATGTGCAAATGTTACCCCTATTCACAAAGGTAGGGGGAACAAAGGGCAAGTGAGCAATTACAGAACTATAAGCATGTTTTCCATGACATGGAAAACATTAAAACAGCAGTGGTTTAAAAAAGAAATGCATGATTATCTTGAGAGGAATTCAGTAATGTGGCAATTGTAGCACTTATTTGTTAAGGGGGGATCTTATCTAATCAATGACCAATCTGATTAGCTATTATGATGTAGTAACAAAGGTAATGGACAAAAAATAATTCTTACATCATATACTCAAATTCTAATAAAGCTTTTGATACCATTGTCTGGAGGTCTCATTTTAGGATGTATATCTGCTGCAACAGGTGCAGAAAATGGTAATGAGATTGGTGAGAGGAACAAAAGGGTACTCTTACAAAGCTAGGTGTCAGTTCTGCAAATTACATCATCTGGAGACTAGCACCTACAAGGTGATCTGATTGAGATGTTCAAAGCTCTGAATGGGTTGAGAAAGCTCAATGCTGATGGCATTCTTCTTCTTGCTCAGACTATGCACATGAAGGGGTATAAATTAAAACTGAGGAAGGATGGTTGCAGAATAGACGTGTGGAAATTTGCCTTCAGCCAACAGGTGGTTGATTGCTGGAACAAGCTCCAATCCATTGTTCTGGAAGTGGACAGCTGAATAAATTCAAGGAAGAACTAGAGAAACTATTGGAGGGGATGGACAGGTGATGTGAAGAGTTTTTTTTTTTGGCTGATGCTGTGTAACTTGCTTTCTTGCATCATTTGCTTTGCCATCACTATTACATGATTTTATAATAAATGATACAAAGGTTGGCAGGTTTGTTAATGACAGTAATGGCAGTGTGTTACTGCAACAGGATCTAGAAAATTTGGGTAGATGGGCTGCGAAGTAGAAACTAAAGTTTAACATTGAAAAATGCAAAGTGCTGCATATGGGTAGAAGTAACCCCAAAGAAATGTAAGAACTGTGTGGTACTCCACATAAGGTAGTAGAAAATGAAAAAGACCTGGGAGTAACTGTGCAGTCAGATATGAAGTTTTCTGAGCAATGCAGAAAACTTCATTGGGCAGGTCATGGGGTTTTGTCAATGATATACAGGAATTTTGCTAGCAGGGAAAAGGTGGTGATTGTCCCTCTGTATAAGGCAATGGTCAGGCCACGCCTTGAGTACTGCATGCAGGTCTGGAGGCCTCATTTCAGGAAGGATGTAGATTTGCTTGAGCGTGTACAGAGAAGGGCAACAAGATTGGTGAGGGGAATGAAGGGATCCTCTTACCAGGAGAGGCTTAAGTTCTGCAAATTGCAGCAGCTGGAGACTAGGCACCTGCGAGGTGATCTGACTGAGGTGTACAAGGCCTTGAATGGGTTGAGCACGCTGAATTCTGATGGGATTCTTCCACTTGTTCAGATTACGAACCTAAGGGGGCATAAATTGAAATTGAGGAAGGACAGATGTAGAATAGATGTATGGAAATTTGCCTTTAGCCAGAGGGTGGTTAATTGCTGGAACAAACTTCCATCTGGAATTGTGGAAGTTGATAGGTTAAATAAATTTAAGGAGGAACTGGACAAACATTTAGAGGGGATTGTTTTATAATTTTTATTTTTTTGGCTGATGCTGCATAAGCTCATACACTTGTTTTCTTGCATCACATGCCACTACTAATAACAGAAAGGAGGGATGAAAAACTGTTGCAACTAAAAGCAAACAAAGTAGCTTGGGCTCACAGAATCCATGTAAGTATATTAAAAGAAGCTGAAAAGGTAGTTAAACCCTTAGTCATCATAATGAGAGCATCCTTAGATTCAGTAGTGCCTGTAGAATTGAGATGTGCAAACACATTTCCTATTCACGTGGGTGGCTCAAAGGGTGAAGGTAACTAGAGAGCAGTACGTTTAACCTCCGTGACAGGGAAAATAATGGAATCAATAATTAAAAAATTAAAATTAATAGTAAAATGTAATACTGTTTGATGAAGTTACTGATGATACAAAGGTGGGAACAGTAGTTAGTGACAGTAATCAGGGTATGCAACTTCAAGATCTAGACAAACTAAGTGGATGGGCTGAACAGGGGAAACTGAGGTTTAGCATCATTAAATACAAGGTACTGCATTTGAGTAGCACCAAACTCAAAGTAGTTGATAAGAAAAAAGACCTAGGGGTAACTGTACAGTCTGACATTAAATTCTCTGAACATTGAAAACAGACTGATAGAACAGCCCATGGGGTTATGGCCTATACAGGAACTTTCCAAGCACGGACAAAGAGGTGATCATCCTACTCTGTAAAGCAATGTATGGAATACTGCACAGAGGTTTGGAAACCTCATTTTAGGATGGATGTGGATCTGTTGAAAAGGGTACAGAGCAAGAGGATTAGTTGGGAGCACAAAAGTATATACTTTATATTCTTAACAAGAAAGACTGGGGTTCTGTACATTGTAATCTCTGGAAACTAGACACATGTGATGAACAAACTTAAGTGTTTGAGGCTTTAAAGAGTTAAGTAAACTAAATGCTACTGGCATCTTTACTCTTTCTCAGATGACCCACACAAGGGTACATAAGTTTAATTTGAAAAGGATGGTTGCAGGATAGATGTGTATAGAAATTTGTATTCAGCCAAAGAGTAATTGACTGTTGGAATAAACTTTCATCTAGTATTGTGAAGCTGGACAGTTTGAATAAACTTAAAGGTTTGTTGGACTTTATTAGCAGGAATAAATAGGTAACTGAAATGGGTAATTTTTGTTTGGCTGATGTTGTATAAGCTTTGCTTTCCCGTATCATGTTGCCAGTGCTAATACTAATGTACCATCATTTAATTTGCATCTATCAAGCTTCTTCTTTATACCCCCCCCCACAAATACCTAGTTTCCAAGCTCTGTAAACCTATACATTTAGAATATCCTGTCTTTGGGCCCTCTTAACAAGCTCAATATTTATTGTAGATGCAGTCTCTAGTCTGAATGAAATAGAAATGTGGTCTCATGAATGAGTTGTATAACAGAACTATAACCTCTTGATACAAAATTATAGTAAATCATTAATAAAATGTATGCCTTCCTGGCTGTCTGCTTTCACTGCTTCCTAACCTTCATGCCTGATTTATCACAACACTCAATCCTTTTTTCCCATTTAATATTCCACTTATTGTATGTTATTCTTTGGTTTTTATTTATCAAATGTAGAACTTTACATTTCACAGCATTAAAACTTAATTGCCTTTTTTTCAACTATCCATGAAGTTGATCTAATTCTGAGGAAGCTCTGACTAACCTGAATCATTAACCATCTTTCCTTTATATCTGTAAATCTCAACGTCATATCCTCTATTCACTTGCCAGTTGATTCAAAATCTGAAACAAGAATGGAATTAACAAACTAAAAGGGACACTTATAACCCTAGTCTGCTCTGAAGAAAGAATATTTTTCCTGTCTTGCTATAAAATAGTCAATCTTGCAGCCATCACTCAATCCCAATCCAGATCTCTTCCATAAACACAATAAACTGCAGGTATACAGCAACTTTCCATGTGGAAATGTGTCAAATGCTTTGCTAAAGTCCAGGTATAAAATATCAAAATTGTTTCTTGCATCTAACTCCTGTGTGATCATATCATAGTACACATATCTCTTGCTATAATGAGCTCAATTTATTTTGAAAAATAAATTCATAAGCAAAATCTCATATAACAAAAATTAAATTCATATTATTTTGTATGAAAAACATCTTATTTTGTTCTTGGGGTCCAAAAAATCATTTAATATGTATATTAAAAGCTCTAAAGGTAGGGTGGTTTCTCTACTTTTAGAACTTTTCTTCCAATTTAACAAAAGAAAAACAGGATATTTTTGTCAAGCAACCTTCACTGGAGACTAATTAATTCAGTCATAGTGAGAAGCAAGCCCAGAAATGTTTCTGCCCTTTCCAATCCAGATTGACTCAATCCCAGGTCAAAAAGAGTCGTTGGAAAAGCCAGCAGCGGAAGTTTTAAACTCTAATGTCGTAACGGAAACTCTATGTTTCAAAATAATGGCACTTTGTTTATAAAAAGAAATGAAATTAAAGACCATAAATGTTTAAATCCTTAAATGTAATCATCCAAGTGGATGAGTCAAAGCTTATCTCAAGCAAAGACTTTGTTGGCCAATAAAGAAACATTGCATCATGGCTCAAGCTTGAGATGATACATTTCTGAGGATGGAGATGATGTTGGGACACAAAAAACAATTTTTACATTATTGGAACAGTCTTCATCATTTATGGGGTGGCTAGGAGCATGATAAACTGCCCTTTTACCTCTGCTTTCTTATTAGATTGCCAAATTGTGGGTAATGCTACTTTAATGAACCCTTAAGGATTTAGAGAGTAATACACTAACAGGCTTCAGCTTCATGTCACCCTCAAAATCACCACCAAAGAAGCAGGAGGTGGTCTTTTGATAATTTGAATCCCTGCACTTTATATTTCATCCCTCAAAATAAATGTTCTTGACAGCATTCTTTTCCAAAGTCTCATCTTGTTAAAAATCTGCTTTGAAAAATATCCTTCTTCCTCATTGACTGTTTCTAACTCTTCTGGGAACACCTACCGTCATGTCTGTACCTGCTTTTCACCTGTTATATGCAGGCTATGCAAATTTTCACAATTTTTAAAATGCTTGAACTAGCTGTGGCTGGCTTTAAAATCCAAGTCCTTGATATTAGTTGCCCTTTCGTTCCCTGCCATTTTCCTCAAGATCTCAGCCAATGAGTGCTTTCTTTTAGATAATGCAGAAAGTGAGATTTATGTTTTGCGGGTTATGATTGACAATGCAGTGAGTTAAGTCTTTCCCATTTCTTCATTACTGAATTCCTTGTTTTTATACTGAGTTTTATTTTCATCTCACCAAAACATATTTGTGTAACAGAACTAGACAAGCATTTGGAGAGAATGGATGGATGGGTGGGTGAAATAGGGTGTTTTTTTTTTTTTAGCTGATGCTATATAAGCTTGCTTTCTTGCATCACATGTCTCTACTAATGTTAATGCTTTACCTTTTTTTTGCTGTGCTTTACTGTCCTTCCATGGCAACTTCATTGGCATGATATTTTTATTTTTCTTACTAGTCTAGATAGATACAGATTTGATTCCCATTGAAGACTAGGATGAATTTTTAAAAGTTCTCTTCAAATGAGGCTACAGTTAGTCAATTCAGGAGGAGGAAGTAGATTTTCTCTGTGAGCTATCCTGGGTATTTCAGTTCAAACAATGTGCAAATCGACCCACAAACAGACACACTTTTACATATAAATACATGACATGGATATGAGCAGCGACATGCTCCAGTGCCTTATATAAAAATAATAATTTGAATTTCTTCATTTTATTAACAAAACTTTGTAAAAAAAAAAAAAAAAAAAGGGTGTAAACACATTGACTCATATAAATGAAAACTCATATAGTAGCTATTTGTTTAGCAAGCATTGGGTGTAGTTATCAGGTTGGTTAAACAAGATTTTCTCATAATAGAGCAATGTTGCAATCCATTTGGAGTATTATACTTTTCAAGATGATCTTGTATAGCCTGCTTCTGACCACAGACTCCATGACCTCTGCCACTGAGGTTAAAGTGACTGGTCTATAGTTATTTCTATGTGAATTGCATTCTTCCTCTTGCTGAGACTACACATATGAGGGGGCATAAATTGAAGTCTAGGAAGGATAGTTGCAGGATAGATCTGTGGAAGTTTGCCTTCAACTAGCATTTCACCCATTTTGGCTTCCTCCTTGTGTAACATCTTCTTAATGGAATAAATGAACTCATGGCCCTGACAAAAAATGTCTTTAAAGTCCCCCATAGTCCACCTGTACTTTTCCCTCTTGTGGGAAGGATTATGACTGGCTGCTAAATGACGTATAACTGATGATGGAAATCATGAACAGATTAAAGGGTTCCTTCTGCTTTCAAACAATATGGTAGAGAGGACCATGCTCATAGGAAAAACGGCACAATCACAGATAATCTGCACTGCTTTGTGATGACATATTTTAACTGGGCTTTGTGAAGAATGAAATTTTCCCACCTACTACTCTTGCATTGGGTTCTCCCACTTAGCATAAAATCTCTTGCTGCATTTATTCTCCTGCAAATCTGTAAGAAACCAGCAAAATGCCAATTCTAATGTGCCACAACAAGTATGCCTTGACCTAAATGCAAGCTTGCTTGGTGTTTGGGCTTAGATTTTCCCTGCCTGAAACAAATAATGTGCAACATTACTACTAGAGTTGTCTCCATAGCAAAAATCTGGCAGACACTAGGAAGAGAGGGATATTGACCACAGTTCCAGCCTCTATACACAAGACAGATATGCAATTTGATCTATTGTATTGTATGGCAGGAAAAATTTTTTTTACCTTCTCACTGTTTTTCCCTTGAAAGATTAACAAAACTTCCATAGGTAAGAATGTGCTTGTTCTGGTTCATGTGATTTTTAATTTTTGCCCTGTGCTACACGAAGAAAATGTTGGTTGAATTACTCATGGTTTCCAGTTTTCATTTGTAGTGCTAGGGCAGTGGCCATTCTGCCTAAGCTTGTTGTTTGTTTGTTATTTGGTTTTTAGGAGCATTAGCAACTAAGGCCATATTGCTCCGGGGATATGCGGTGGTCATTCCCTGACCTTTCCGCATCCTCCGTATTTGGTGGTGACGGGCTCGAACCCCGGTCTAAATCAAGAAGCGTATGCTACGCACTGCTGCTCCTTCCCACCTGGCTACGGAGGCGCCTCTGCCTAAGCCTCATCCAGGAAGTGATGCTTGGCAGTGTTTCTTTGGCCTGGTGAGGATTAAGTCGGGCACCATGGCAGGAGCCTCTGGAGTCCAGGTTTGCTGGTCTTCTCTGGGAACCTCGGTGTTTTCATGTAACTTAAAAATCAGCCCATATTTTTATGGTCATCTTCAGTTGGAAGCTTGATCTTTCAACTGACTCTTACCATGCTGTAACTGTTGCATAGTGCGAGATCCAGCAGTCTGGACTGTAGATTATAGGTTAACTCCTTGGTGCAGCAATAAATGAAATGTAATTTCTCTCATATATTTCATCCTAACTGATTGAGCCTAAGAAGCTCCTAGTCCATAATCTTCTTTTTGAAATTACAAATTTCATCCCCAACACCTGACTACTGAAATTATGTTTCATTATCCACTTTAAAAAACTATGTTCGCTTGCCGCTAACAGGTTCTGTACCATCACAGATATGATATTACTTGGATCACAGTGATGACGAGATTAAAGATTGTCATGCCACTTGTACTCTCCCTGATATGGTGATATAAATAAATAGATTGCTTATGCTGGGTTGCAGTTCACGATATTAAGCCAATGCGTGGCAAGCTGAAATATCCCATAACAAAAAATTCAGACCTACTTGTCCATTCAAGCTTCATAAAGAGACTTATTATACTCATTGCCATTATGATCTGTACTATACCATAACTTTTAATTTTTTGCTGCTGCTAACCATCTTGCACCACACACTATTCTGTCCTGATATTATTCCAAATCAGGGTACTAATCATAATGCAAACAGCTTTTAACCATATGCACATAACCCCCTCCTCCTATTTATGCTTATTCTTCCTGTACACATTACATTCCAAAATGAAACTCACTGTCTCCTGTACCAATAACATCAAGTCTCAGTTAGCTCAATTATATCAGATATAGATCGAATTAGTAGCTTAAATTAATTTGTTTTATTGACCACACTCCTGATATAAATGATTTAAACTCTGCATTTACTTTTTATTTACTTTCCTGATATATATACATTGTAATTATTGAAGAATGTTGTGCCATCATTGCATTGCTTCTGTCACAACTTTTCTCATAACTGATGAGTGACCATTTGTGGACTTTTGAGACTGCAGTTCACCCCTAGACCTTGGAAGCCTTTCATTTGAATCCTCAAGTGCTTATTTTGATATTTTGTTTAAATTTTTAATTAAATGTAACTATGGTTTCAAGTGGAAAAGTTATGTAACATGTCACAAGATGTCATGATTGGGTGGTGTAATTTTCACTGACAATTCACCTGTGAGCTACAGCCTTTTCCTCAAACCCTTATAAGAAACTGGAAGTCTTACATTCACTTATAACCAGGATAGTAGACAATTACATTTACTTAAATGCCATTATTGGGAAGAAATAATGTGATTCATGATAATATCAAATAAACAAACAAGTAACATAGCAACCTTTCTTCATCCAGGCAATTCCTATGGTGCCTTCTGTAGCTAATCAATATTTACTGCCAAAAAGAGAGGCAAAAATTTAATACAAACTAAAGCCATAAGGATGAGAGAGTAATTTTCCATTAGGCACAAACAGTTTGAAAGATTTAACAAAGAAAAATAATGTCCTCTATTTATTTTAGATATGGTCAAAATATTTAAAAAGTTCATACAAATGGCCTGCACATACTGTCAAGTTGTTCCTTGTTCCCTCATTTAAGAAAATCAACAGACAGTTCTAGAACTGTAATATATCTATGTAATATTTATTATGCAAAGTACAGTGTTTAAATATGGCACTGAAATATTTTCTATCAGTCTAATAGCTACCAATTAAACACATGTATAAAAATTTAAAATGAAGTACCTATTTTTGTTTACTATCCAACAGTAAGATAGCAACATATATAAAAAATTTTTTTTCATAAAGTAAAATGTTACAAAGTAGGTACTAAAAATATAAGTTAGTCTTTTTATTTTATCAACTGCACGTATGTTTGCTACAAAAAACGTTAGATTAATTTCATATAATACATTTACAAAGAATAAAATAGAGTAATCCAAAGTCACTTTTCCTGAACATACACTATAATATACTGCCTGAGTATTTATCTTAAGCAAAGGTCCATTAGCTGATGGAAGAACATTTTTGAGCTAGCACATGCTTCTGCTAAATAAAACATTTGTAAATATTTAAATACTAGTTTTAAGTCACACCAGTTTCATGTTAATAATAATAATAATAATAAAAAAAAACTTACAAAATTTCACACTGTATGGAGGTGTTTTCTACATTACCACAAAGACAGCACATACATAAAAATTAAAGTATTTATTATCATTTGGTCACAAACATTAGATTATTTTTTTATGATGAAATAAAACATTCAATGTTTTAAAGTAAATATCACATTAAACAAATGCCCACTGTTTATTAAAAAAGGGACTGCTATTAAAAATAGCACATTAATTAGCACACTGAATTATTTTCTTATTCTATGAGCTGTGAAAAATGCTAATAAACTTTATGATATAATACTTTATGATTTAGCACAATATGCTGAAATCTGTTTCCTTCACCACCTTAAGCCATATCACAAAACGGCTCATCTTTTTGAGACGTAGTGAAAATAACTGAAATTGGTATACGATAATGCCATCTTTTGTGAAATCACAACCTCATGTTTTTAATTACTCAGCTTCTCAACTTGTACTTTAGAGTAGAAATGAATTTCTCTTTCAGAAATATTATTAAGCTAAAAACAACTCAACAAACCAGCTTCCTATAAAGCTATTCAAGTGAACATATCACAATTTCTTCTGACTTCTACTTCATCACAAGTTACTAAGGAGTCTTAATTCTAGCTAATTAAGAATACTGTTTTTTTATACTTTACTTAAAAGTAAAGTTAAAAACAGAAATCTAGGGATTTTGTTACTTATTATAATTAATTAGCATGCAGTCCTGGAAATTTTCCTGATTCAGCCAAGACACAAGAAATAACATAAAACAGACCAGAGTAGAAATTGAGTTGGGCAGTTTTAGATGGTAACTTCTGAAGGTTACCAGCACGAAACTGTTTCTCCAGTTCCAATGATTTTGGAAAGGTAATAAAAGGCAAGAGGAACCATAAGCTGCAGTGAACTACTAGTACTGTAAACACAACATAAGGTATAAATAAAAGCAGAGCAAAAAGTATGTGTGAGCCAGTATATCCAAGTAGAATGGCTAATGTGACAGCACCAGCCTGTTTATCACTCTTCATATCTCTTGAATTGTTACTATGAAGAACTGCCTCAGTGCTTAAGGCTAATGGAATAGCATAAAAAAGTGTAACAAAATCTATGTAGCCTGTTTGTGCCATAAAAGAAAAGAGAACACTTAAGGGTCCAAAAGTAACGAGAATTAGAACATCTCCCAAAGCAAAATATTTAAGCCCAATACCACCTGTATAGAGGAAAGAGCTAGAGAGACCTCCAAAATAAACTAATGCTAAATGTTCCATTGTAGCAGGCGATAACCATGCTGTGCATATAAATCCTATACATCCTAATGTGTATAACATCACTCCCAGTTGCACCATTTCATCAGGAGTTAATATTTTATCGACGAGTGTTCTATCATCACTGCGTTTGCTGTCAATGCCCTTTAGATAGTCAAAGTATGTGTTAACAACATTTCCTGCAGCATGAACAGAGAGTGCAGTAAAACACGTCACAATCAGAATAGGCAAATTGTAAGTTCCAGTAGTTTTATAACTAAGAGCTACACCCAATGCAACGGGTATTAAGGATGTATTAAAGGACCATGGTCGCAGAGCTTGAACATAAGTTGATAACTTGGATAGTTTCTTTGCAGACTTAACACTGGGGATTTGTCCATTATCATTCCAATGGTTGATTTCACTTTTAATAGAATGATGATTACTGTTTTTGATATGATTTTCAGAAGCCATGTTTCCCAGTCAGAACCTGAAAAAGAAATGCTTTAAGTTTACTGTACATTGATTTAATGCTTTCTAAGAAAAACACAACACATGCACACACACACACATATATATATACTGTATATAAAAAAAAGAGTTTTTCAACTTAAACAGAAAATGTATATATTTTACTTTGCACCGAAAAAGATTATTAAAAAAATAATAATAAGAAATAAATAAACATAGGTGTTCAGACATTTGTCCTAACTCATAAAAGTAAATCCTCACCACCAATCCCCAACAGCAGAATTCAGTACAATGGTGGATGAAGGTTTTACCGAACATGGGCAAATAATTTGCAAAGTCCTTGTATTCAGGGTGTGTCTTCCAGGGCCAAAGGTTAATGATGTAGAACAGTTATTACTTTTTAAGGACACAAAAGGTGATACTGCTGTATAAATTGGTATTAGTGATATTAAGAATAGCAGATCTGGGGTACCCCAGGGGCTCACATCAGGTGAGTATGGGCTTGGCACACCCAGGGTCCTGAGCTGGATATCATCATTCTTCTCTCCTTTGGTGATTCTCTCCTACTTCTTTCTCTCAGGGTACTCAAATTTTTTTTGGCTGGTGCAGCATAAGCCTCAGGCTTCCTTGCACCATATGGCTAATAATAATAATAATAATTACTTCGAGAACAACACAGCACCACTCAACCAGGCCATAAGGAAGATAGATAAGTGGTATACCCCCACTCAACCTAAGAGAGGAACCCCCTCCCGCCAAGACGGCACAAGAAACAAAGTTAGAAAGATGGGCAAAGAAGACACTACAATGACCTCCATCAAGATCCCATTGATAACATTGCTTCCAATGCATGGCTCACAAGCGAGACTGAAGGATTCATGCTGGCCATCCAAGGCCATAAGGAAGATAGATAAGTGGTATACCCCCACTCAACCTAAGAGAGGAACCCCCTCCCGCCAAGACGGCACAAGAAACAAAGTTAGAAAGATGGGCAAAGAAGACACTACAATGACCTCCATCAAGATCCCATTGATAACATTGCTTCCAATGCATGGCTCACAAGCGAGACTGAAGGATTCATGCTGGCCATCCAAGACCAGAGATAATCAACATCAGAAACTATAGATAATACATCGCAAAGGAGCCCGGAATGTCAGATGACATGTCAACGATGCCACCTGGCCTCAGAAACAATCCAACACATCACCGCGGGGTGCAAGGTGATCATCCAGACTGAGTACACTCATAGACATGACCAGGTAGCCAGGATAATACATCAGAAGCTAGCGAGGAAATACCAGTTGACCAAAGAAAGTGTACCATACTACAAGTACGAACCCACAAGCCATAATAATGGATAAGAACAGACTGGACATAACCCTCGTGGACAAGATGGAAAAGGCTACCTACCTGATTGACATGGCGGTGCCCAACACTAGCAATGTCTAGAAAACCCACGAGGAAAAAATTAGGAAGTACACGAACCTGAGACTGGACATAACCCTTGTGGACAAGATGGAAAAGGCTACCTACCTGATTGACATAGCGGTGCCCAACACTAGCAATGTCTAGAAAACCCACGAGGAGAAAATTAGGAAGTACACGAACCTGAGACATGAGGTCAAGGAGATGTGGCATATGCAAGAAATAACGACCATCCCGATCATCGTGTCAACCACCGGTATGGTGCCAAAGACTCTACATAGCAGCCTAGCAGCAATAGGTCTCCCAGAGAACACCTACAAGGAACCCCAGAAAGTCATAATTCTGAACACCTGTAGGACAGTCAGATATTTCCTCGACCAACAGTAACACCAGACATTACAACCACCCTGTGTACTTGGTAGCAGTACCCGTCACAGAGTGGAATCTCCCAATCAGGGAGAAATAATATAAGAGCAACGATGATAATAATAATAAATATTTAACAGGTACAAAGCAATGCAGAGAAAAGGTCATACATTATAATAAAATTTGAAAATGTCTGGAATTTTGCTCAGACATGCTAGGAGACAGTATAAATGATGACAGTCTTATCAACCAATTCAGTCTTTGAGCTGCCACATCAAGGCTGATGTGGTAGAATTTTTCTTGGCGTGGTCTGTGCTTGTTAATAGGAGAGACTATTTTTACAGGGATAGGATACATTAAATAGAAGGGATGCAAGAATATTTTCTGATGCTAATGGGGCAATGTTAAGCAGGTAATAAAACTGCTAGTTTGGGACAGAGAGAAACTAATAGTTTAACAGCAGTTGCAAGCAGCTACAGTGATGAAATTGTTTCATGTGCTGCTTCTATTGAAAGTTACAGCAGTTTGGAAAACAAGGTGTGGGTGATTACAAAGCCTTCCTGCTGGGAGTGTCAAGAGAAGAGTGCATATATCAAATATATGGGGGACTGAGTATATTAAAAGTGGAGGTGCACATATCCATGCTTGTACACTAATGATAGGAATACAGTAAGTAAATTTGATGTTTTGGTTAAGTCACCTAATAGAGAACAATATATTGGAAAGATGGTGCTACTCGGACATGGAGGATGCTGTGAATATGGTAAGAATAATGTGAACAGAAAGGACATTTAATTTTTTAAACTGTTCCAGCCTAATCAAAAAACCTGCAGTGTAAATGTGGAGAAACCATACACGATAAAAGCCAATCTGCATAGTGGTGTAGATGTAGTGAAATGTCATGGCACATTGTTTGTGTTGTATGATTAGCCTCTAGAGGTTAATCATACAACACAAACTCTTGCTCATGAAGCACATCAAATCTAATCCTCTTGAAGTGACATAAGCACTGGGAAAACAAAAGTAATTGTAGGAGTATGTTATAAGCCAAATGACTCTGATGAGTATAATGAACAACTATACAAAGAGAGTGCACCAGTAAATTCAGAATGTCCTACATTTCAGCTACTGACTGGATGTTGTGGGTTGCTCGATCACACAATAACAGAACTTTTCTGGATTTACTGAATGCCTGTTTTCAACATGAGCATACTGAGCAGTAACAAGAGAAAACAATACTGTTGATCTGATTAGTATTAATACTGGGAAATGATGTAAAAAAGCAAGCTAATACAGCATCAGCCAAAAAAAAAAAAACTCATTTTGCCTATAAATCCCCTACAATAGTTTGTCTAGTTCTTCCTTGAATTTATTCAAATTATATGCTTCCACAACAACAGATGGAAGCTTGTTCCAACAATCAACCACCTGTTGGCTGAAAACAAACTTCCACACATCTATTCTGCAACCATCCTTCGTCAATTTCAATTTATGCCCCCTCACATGCACAGTCTGAGCAAGAGGAAGAATCTCATCAGCACTGAGTTTGCTTAAGCAATTCACAGCCTTAAACACTTCAATCAGGTCACCTAGCAGGTGCCTAGTCTCCAGACACTGCAATTTTCAGAACTGAAACCTTTCTTGGTAAGAGCACCCCTTTTTTCCCCTCACCAATTTCATTGCCCTTCTCTGTACTTGTTAAAGCAGCTACATCCTTCCTGAAATGAGACCTCCGGATCTGTGTGCAGTACTCAAGATGTGGCCTAACCACTGCCTTATACAATGGGACAAAACCCCATGAGCTCTTGTGGCCTTTGTATGCAATGCTCAGCAATCTTCATATCAGACTGCAAAATTACCCCAAGATCCTTTCTCATTTTCCACTAACCTAAGTGTAGTACCCTGCATTTGTCAATGTTAAGCTTCAATTACTATTTCTCAGCCAATCTGCCTAATTTTTCTAGATCTTGTTGCAGCATCATACCTTCATTACTGTCATTAACCACCTTGCCAACCTTTGTATTATCTGCAAACTTAGATGTTAAGCCTGATATACCTTCATTAATAAATATTGAAAACAACAGACACAGCACTGAACCCTAGGGGACTCCACTAATAACATTAGTCCATGAAGAGCAGTGCCCACTGATAACCACTTGGTCTACTCCCACTCAACCATCCTTTTATCCATAGGAGTAACTTGCTCGTAATGACACTTCACTTTGTACAGAAGTCTCTTACATGCAACAGTATCAAAAGCATTCCTGAAACCCAAGTATATAATATCAAAATTATTTTTTACATCCAGTTCTTTGGTCACTGAATCATAGTATCCAATCAGATTGGTAAGACAAGATCACCCAATAACAAATCCATGCTATGATGCAGTATAATTGCACTCCTGTCTAGATTGTCCTGCATTATTTCTTTAACCGGTGACTCCATTATTTTCCCTGAAACAGAAGTTAAGCAAACAGGTCTGTAATTACTGATGTTAGCTTTGATAACCTTCTGGGAATTCATTATACATTTGCATATTTCCAGGTCACAGGAAACTCCCCTGAATCTAAAGATGCTCTCATAATCATGGCTCAGGGTTTACTTACCTCCTTAGTATAATTGGATAGATCTCATCCATCTCAAGTGCCTTTTTTATGTTTAACTTCAACAATTTCTCTTCACACTTCCCTCTCAGTTATCGCAAAATCATCCAGCTCCCTCTTAAGAGTTTGATAAACCTGGCGTCCCCCTCCCTAAAGAATCCTCATGTGTGAATATGGATGCAAAATATTGAGCCTATCTACAACCTCAGCAGGATAATCAACAGTTAAACCATCAGCATCAAGTGGAAAAATGTGATTCAATCCCTTCCTTCGATTATTAATATAAGTAAAGAAGTTTTTGCTGCTTTTCTTTGCAAGATACTTCTCATAATCTACCTTGGCTTGTCTAATCTCCTTTGTGACGCGATTGCAAAGTAGTTTATATCTACCATAGGCTTCTTCTATTACCTGATAATTAATATGCATCCTATGCATTTTTCTTTTCTTCCATGTGCATCTCAATAGTTCATGCAACATCCATTTAGATATAAGCCACGAACAGTATTTCATAGTTGGTATGAAAAGACTAGTAGCTTCTATGATTATTTCGCTGAATGCTTCCCATTTAGAATTTGTTGTTGGTAACATCATTAGTTGGTTGCACAGTACAGAATTTAAAAACTGCCTGAGACCACCGTAATCTCCTTTATGAAAGCAAAATCCCTTCCTTTTACTGTTGATGATACACTATGATCAATGCCACCTAGCGGTTTAGAAATAGCATACATACCATATGCATGGTACACTATGACCCTAGATGCCGATGCACCTAAAAAAACTCCAAAACAAACCTAGCGGGGTCCTTTTATCTAAAGATCATTAATGTGTGAAGAATCACTGCTCACAATCAGATCAAGAGTACTGCTCTCTTGTTGCCTTTCTAACTCTAATTTGGTCCTTTAGGGTGTCACAGACATTCTCTCAGATATGCCAAGCTGTGCTTGCTACCTGGGAGTCTAATCTAAAATGCTGATGGAACTCATATTCAGGTGACATTCAAGTCAAGTGGACTAATTTTGGCGAAGTCCAGCCGGTCTGTGACAACCAAATCCTCTGCTTGCACCTTCATGATGGTGGGACTGTTAGTAACCCCCATGTGCAACTCCCGAAATATGGCACCTAGCACACCGTGAGTTACCATCTAGGCATGACCCAACATAAGCAGCGGTTGAAGTGTGGCACCCACACCACACACAAGAATGCCTACCCTCTGTGTTACCAGGCAATACTAGGTGGTAGATGACTCTTATCAAGCAGTACAACACCACCACTTTGCTTACTGGAGGTGCATTAGTTGAACCAACGTTTAGTCTCCAGAGTAAAGCTCCGGTAAACATTCCCCCATCATACAGTATGATTCACGTCTTTTGAGGTTATGATGGGCATCATGGCAAGATCCATTCTTCTACTCTTTCTAAAGTAATGGAGAAATCAATTAGCCACCATCTCTTAAACTATCTAGAAACCTTCCATCTGATCAACGATTGCCAGTATAGATTCCATCAGTGTTGATCCACTGGTGATATTCTGGCTTATGTCACCTATGTATGGACAAAAACAATGGAAAAGTTTAGTGAAACTCAAGCAGTTGCTCTTGACATTTCAAAGTTTTTGATTGTGTTTGGCATAAAGGTCTTCTAAATAAGGTTCCATCTTATGTTTTGACAACTGTTTTTTGTAATTGGATATCCAATTTTCTCTCTGACCACTCACTGCATGTGATGGCAGATAGCTCTCTGTCTTATAACTTCTCCATTAATGCTGGTGTTCCTCAAGGTTCAATTCTTTCTCCCACTCTTTTCCTCTTGTATATTAATGATCTTCTTCCACTGACCAGAAATCCTATCCATAGTTTTGCTGATGATAGCACATTGCATTCCGCCTTCCAGTTTGAGAAACCTCACTCTGCTGAAAACAGCTTCAACTTCTCGAATATCCACTACCAATTCCTTAAACTCCAAGTAATTCTCCAGTGGGACAAAGATAACTTAGTTTATTTCAATCCTCATAAACTCAGTCCTGTCTTATTTCTTGCAAAAAAGAGTTCTTCTGCTCCTATGATTATCTTAGATGACGCTCCGATTTCTAGGCAAGATCATATATCTCTATTGAGGATTACTGTGACTTCTAATCTCTCTCTCTCTCGGCATAAGCACATTACAAATATTGCTTCCTCTGCATCTAAAAAACTGGGTTTTTCTCTTTTGCTCTCGGTGTTACTTGACTTCCAAACAGCTGTTCACTCTCTACAAATTGCAAATCCGCCCTACCATGGAATATTATTCCCACATCTGGGGTGGTGCCTCGAAAACACCTCTCAGGCTTCTAGATTCCATTCAGAGGGCAGTTACGTTAACGACATCTCTAACCGAGTCTCTCCACACTCTGTCTCATAGACATTCTGTTTCTGTTGCATGCCTATTCTATAGATACTTCCATGGGCACCGTTCTTCATAATTGGCTTCTATAATTCCTGCTCTCTCTCTTTCAAAGCAGTCTGAACACATGCCGCAACCAGCCAACATCCTTTTTACTGTCTAACTGCAAACTCAGAGAACCAAAGTTTTCTTTTTCCTCATTTATTCATTCAGCTTCTGTTTTCTGGAACAACCTTTCTTCATGTGTGTTTCCTGAAAATTACAATCTACAGAAGTTCAAGTCTAATATCAAGAAGTATCTTCCATCTTCTAACTTTAAACCCATGCATGATACTAAGTATTATAAGTTCTAATACCTTTCATGTTTGGAGTTTTCATATAAAAAAAAAAAGTGGTGAGCACTTACAGCCTATGGGCGTGATTTCTGTTCCATGGAAATGATCCTGCATTACTTCTTTAACCATAAGGTTAAAGAAGTAATGCAGGATCACTTTGACAGGAATGCAGTTATACGGAAATCACAGCATGAATTTGTGTTAAGCGGAGATTTGATTGACCAATTTCATTAGCTACTATGATTAGCTACATGGTAACAAAGGAATTGGATGCAAAAATAATTCTGACATTGTATGCTTGTAATTCAGTAAAGCTTTTGATACCATTCTACATTAAAGACTGTTTATAAATGAGCAGTGTGGTATGAATAAAGGGATGGTTGTGTGACAGGAGACAGTGGTTATTAATCAGCACAACCTTAATTGGGCTAATGTTATTAGTGAAGTTCCTTAGGGTCTGGTGCTGGTTCCTTTATTATATTAAATATTTATTAGCAATGCCGGTGAAAGCATATCAAGTTTAATGTGAAAGTCTGCAAACGAGACAGAATGGCAGGGTGGTTAATGATAAGGATCACGGTATGCTACTGTAACGAGAAAATTAGGTAGATGGAATAATGGTGGCAATTGAGGTTTCATTTTGATAAATAAAAATAAGAGACTCAGCATTTGGACAGCAATAACTCCAGAATAACATACCAATTGTGTGGTACCACACTCAATACAGTAGTAGATAATGAAAAAAGATCTAATGATAATTGTAGTCTGATATGAAGTTCTTTGAGCAGTGCAATAGGCTGCTAGGGCAGCCCATGAAATTCTGTTAGGCATTGTAAAAAGAATGATGATTATATCGCTGATGATGTCAGTGATAGACAGATCTACATTTTTGTTTTTCTGTTTAAAATATTAAAAAAAGTGCTTTTTTCCCAAAAATAAACAATTTTCTGAGCAATTTTATATTAGATTTTACTGAAATTATCTCTAACTGTTTTACAATATTAGTTACAGAAATATAATTTTTTTTTTAAACTCAGAAGTTTAATTTATAAATTAATCATGAGAAAATTTTTTGGTGCAGCATTTAACAGACACTGTGAGCAAAAGCATCTATCTAATCTTGCCATAGAGCTTTCATTTCACTGCCAAGTGAAATCAAAGTGGACAAAAATACAAGATGTTCATGTTGCATTTGCCACGCACATGTTTTGATTTCAATCAGGGGATCAATGAGCTTGAATAGTCTAAAAAAAAAAAAAATTATAAAAACTTTGTTACTGGTTTCTCTCATTTATTTTCATTCAATATTTTTTAATTACATTTTAGCAAATCATAATTAATAGATCAGCATTTTCAATTTTGTAAAAAAAAAAGCAAAAAAAAAAATAATAATTTTTTATAATTAACCTATTAGCCGTTGTGAAAACGATTGTTCGGAATCCAAGCGTGTGGAGTTATGTAGACCGCAAGTGGCTATATTTGAAAAATCAACAAAAAATAATTCAAAACTGCTCACTTTTTGATGCCATATTTTCAAAAGAAAATATCCATTTTTTATATTAAAACCTTCTATTTTTAATTAATTTTTGAAATTAAAACTCCCCTTAGAACAGTCAGAAAGTGAAATGCAAATTGAAAAACTCAAGAGATTCACCAAACACGTGCAAATGGATGCCAGCCTCTCAATAACAGGAGTGTCTGCTACATGAAATATGAAGCACACACATCAGTTTGACTACAGATAATGCTTCATTGTCATGAAGCCAGAGAGTGTTGTAGAATGGAAGAATGCTATCTTGCATCAATAACTGTACATGACAGATGCCACTCAGCATGTCTGACTCATTATTAAAACAAAAAGGGATATCTCACAGATGCTACACATCTGTCTTTTGTTCAATTGCAGACACAAGTGACAGAAGGTTAAGAATGAACCCAAGAGAGTCACAAGAATGTAAATGGTGACATCAAATTTTGGTAAGGAACTGAAGTGACCATAGATTAAAAAAGGGATTAGTAAAAATAATTACACAATGTATCAGTGAATTTGTAATAGCTGGGTGGTTTTAAAGGTAATGAGTCATTGATCATGAGTTCTAGATACACCAATCTACCTTTTAACTTTGTCAGTAAATAAATATACACAATGGGCACCACATACCATCAGTAAAGAAATAACTATTATCCAGTGGGCACCATTGTTTTTCCAGTTTTTAGTCATTTATGGTGGAATGTCTCTCTTAACCAATTTAAAACTTCTTGGTAGCAAGCCAATTTTAACAGTGATACAGAACTTCTAAAATCCCACTAATTATCAAAAATGCAATCAACATGGCTTCATGTTCAGAAACTGCTCTACATAAGACAATGTGTTCTGCCTTTTTTTGGCCTTAGTAACCACTTAAAACTTTTTTTTTTTTTTTTTGTTTTACCATGGCATTATCTCTGTAAACTGCAAGAGCCATCTCATGTTTTATGAAGCTAGCTTGCTTGCTTCTTAGCATCATTTGCCACTATGTTTGCACATTGTTCAAAATTGTCATTTTCAGTAGGCAGCAAATGAGAAAAGCAAGTGTTCACACAGAGCAGCTTTCTGCTGGACTAGCATGTAGCAAGAAGTTAAAACTGAGTATGTGAATGTTCAAAAGATGTCACTTAGCCCTGCTCACAATCTTCTAGATACCATTGTGTTCAAAATCTTTTGATCAAAGTTTGTATATTTGTAAAGAAATCATTATAAGGTAATTGAATAAATTATTATAATAGCTATAGTTTCATCTTGCTGGCATACATAAAGATTGTAAGTTATGTTATTAATGAAATAACATGAATGGGCATGTTAAACTGTGTATATTACATAATTTAGGTGACTACTCTCATGGTTTGGCATTGCTGCAGCGATATAGGGCACACTGATACATCCCAGTTATGAAAAGGATACCACTAATTGCATTATTTTCACATCAATAATGTTCAACACTCCTCAAAAGACTGCTTCGCTTCTGCAATGTATGAACAGGTACAGCCATCATATATAATATATATTTTTTGCTACTGAATTATTTAGAGGTTTGGAAGTTGTACCAAACCTGTCATACAAAATTCACATTTCAAAATAGTAACATGATTTTTTTGCTACAAAATTTACTACATACTCAACAGAGTTGCATTTATGATCTTTAGATAAAATATCCATGCATGGGTCCATGTCCATATATTTTATTACAGGTATCTACATCAGGAACTAGGAGGGGGATTTTTAAATAATATACTCAAAACACTAATTTTAAGCTTTTTATTATTAAAAAAAAAATTATATAATGGCTGTAGTATGTATTGTGCTGCAAATCAACTGCTAATACATACCCAGTGAAGGAAAAATCATCTTGTGAGGTATAGTATCCTAAATGGATCACAAAATGAATTTGTGAAGGGAAATTTTATTTCCCTAACCTGATAAAGAGCTATGATGTGATCACAGAAGTTGAATATAAGAAACAATTCTGACATTATATACTTGGACTTTAAGAAAGCACTCAACAAAGTCCCAAATGAGAGTTCTACACAACTTGGAGTCAACTGGGGTCATTGGCAAGATCGTGAGGTAGAGTGAGAGACGGCCGAAAGACAAGTAGAAAGAGAAGTTATAAATGGTCATTCTTTAGAGTAGACTAGGATTATAGGAAGGATCCCTAATGTAGGAGGTACTAGGGCCATTCTTGTTTCTGATCTTCTTGAATGATATAGATGAGGGAATAAAAGGTATAATGTTGAAATCTCCAGATGATATACAAAGGTTGGGAAAATGGTTAACAGTGCAAGTTAGACTGAGCTTCTTCATGATGATTTGGACAAGCTCCATAGATGGTTGGAGAATAGCAGTTTTACCTTTGGGAAACAACAGGGGAATCTCACATTTAAACTGAGAAAAACAAACATTGGGTGAGTAAAGATGAAGGGTATAAATGATAAAAGAGACTGGTGTTTCAATATAATAAGACATGCAGTGTAAGGTAGAGGTGAGGAAGATGCACAGCCTCTTGGCAATTATCTACCATACCTTTGCTTCTACAAAGATGGAGGTTGAAGTTCCATTATACATGTTAATGGTGAGACTACATTTGAACTACTATGTTCAGGTTTGGATGCAATATTGAAGAAAAGACAGTTTCTTGAAAAAGTCTTAAGGCAGCAACTCATCTAGAACAAATAGCAAAGGGGTGTTGATATGGGGAAGAATTACAAAGATGTGGGTTACAGTGCTTGGTAACAAAGTAACTTAAGAAGGGAGCAGGAATCTAATTGAGGTGTATAAGGTATTGAGAATGGGGAGAAAATTGAATGAGTGGAATTTTCACATTAAAATGGGACACAAAAACTAGGGGAATAATTATAAAGTACCGAGGGAAAGTTTATATTTGGCTGAGGCATTGTTGACCACTGAAATAAACTTTATTCTTGGGTGGTTGGAGTTAACAGTCTAGTAAAGTTTAAGGAATAGCTGGACAAATACCATTATACAGGGATACCGGTTATATAGCAAAGTTTTTTTTTTTTTTTTTTGACTGATGTAGTTAAAAAAAGCCTAGTGACTGACAGGTATAGACATGCCTAGATGTATTTAGATTTTGAGATTTGTAAATCATCTGACATCCCCAGGGGGCTCACATCTGGTGTGTATGGGCTTGGCACACCCAGGGTCCGGAGCTGGATATCATCATTCTTCTCTTTCTTGATGATTCCCTTCTCGCTCTCTTGCTCTCAGAAATTTTTTTTTTGGCCTGTGCAGCAAAAGCCTCAGGCTTCCTTGCACCATATGCCTAATTGTAATAAACCTGAATGCAGAAGAAACAGTGTTTCTTCTGCATTCAGTTGTTTTCTGGTGCAGTCATACTAATTAGTATCTACTTCTAATGTAATTTTCATATTCTCTGTCTTTGGGCATGGCAACTTGTGGTTGTGTGAACAATCCAAATAAATTTTGTTTTATTTGCAGTAACTATTTTGTGGTGAAACAACACAGCAGGATATATAACATCATTTTCAAAAAAATTATATATTTCGTATATGAAATATATTTATATATTAAAAATTTAAATATTTTATAAATTTATATATATTTATATTGTATTAGAAGATGAAATGCACAAGGCATAATTTCTTATGGGTTTAGGTAATTAACTACATAATATCAGTGTAGATACACCATAGTTTACCCATAAATTTGAACTACATATGTAGCGTAAAGGCATCGTTTTAATTGTGTCTCATATTGTGGGTGTCTTCACAACAAGATAGCTGGTATTGCACTACTTCAAATAAATAACGCTTCTCTAGTAGAGAAGACTACTGTTTTTAATTTTCAGTGGATACCACCACTCAGACGATCGTTTCAAAGCTAGTGGGCTTCATCATCAGTGGGTGGGCAGGTACCCTGGTGCCTTTAGGTAAAATTGCTAGACGGTGTCATCTGTATTCTCCTTTACCGTTCAAAACTTTCATTCGTTGGTGGTTGGAAATTTGCTACATGTGCAGGTTTAGAACTGGTGGTGTTCGCAGAAGATTTCGTAGATAGGGACCAACCAATTTATAAGGGGTGATAGAAAGAAAAACTGCTAATAATTTTATACAGATTTCGCTTAGTGTTACAAGAGTTTTTTTTTTTTATTACCAATATTAACTGGTAAAAAATATAGAATCAGTATATTTATTTACACTCATCTATGATCTATAAATCCGGTTTGGCTATCGGCTTTTCATTCTATTTCAGCAAGCAATTATGCCCGGGTTGACCCAATTGGTACCACTGAAAATAAATAATAGTAGTCTTCTCTATTAGAGAAGACCACTGAAAATGAATAACAGTAGTCTTCTCTACTAGAGAAGCGTTATTTATTTGAAGTAGCGCAACACCAGCAATCTCATTGTGAAGGCACCCACAATATGAGATACAGTTAAAACGATGCCTTTACACTACATACGTAGTTGAAATTTATGGGTAAACTATGGTGTATCTACACCGATATTATACATATTTATATCATATAATTTAAAAATTTTAGGATTAAATTGGGTGACCACAATAAAAGTTTGGCCTCCCATAATGTATGCCATACATGTGCAAAGGGCTTGCAACTGTGGTAATAAGGAAGCCATGATATTTGCCATTCCCATGGTTTGGAGGGAATCTCAGGATCATATTAATGACTGCTACTTTTGTTCTGCAAATGTAGCAGGTTATAACAAAGAACAGAGTATGGTGTACTCCAACAATATTACTTTAGCTGTAATGCCACTACCTTCATGAACCTGAACTATTGGTACCACCTTCACCAGTTGTTTTTGAACATATGCCATCAGATCTTGAATCCAACATTTGCGATCTAGAGGATGATACAAACTACTGTGATAAAGAAATTTTCAACTCTGGATCACAGATGTTTACATAAAGTGAACTAGACAATTTAGTAAGACATTTAAATCTACCCAAACAGTCGGCAGAGTTTTTAGGGTCACGACTGAAATCCAAGATTGTGTTGGCCCTAGCAACAGTCATTTCACGATATAGTCAACATCAAAAAGAATTGGTTCGCCATTTTTCCAAAGGTTCAATGATTTCAAGGTGGTAGATGACTTTCATCAACCGGTGAAATACCACCACTTTGCTTATTGGAGGCTTGAAGTGGTGAAACCCATGTTTAGTCTCTAGAGCAAAGTTTCCGGCATCCCCCCCCCTACCCCCATACTTTTCCTTTAACCCATGCATGGTACTAAGTACTATAGGTTTTGATACCTTTCGTGTTTGGGGTTTTCATAAAAAAAAAAAAAAAAAAAATATATATATATATACTGCAACAACATACCTGCAGTTATCAAGTTTTTTTGGAAATTTTCTACCAACCAACACAAATTATTATTTGTGTTGGTTGGTAGAAAGTCAAGCCAGTCCAAAAACTGAACTGTCTTTGAAAATGTGGCATATGATTTTTTTGGAAACAATATACACCTAGATTATGATCTGACCACGGGTGACATGCTGGAGAAGTTGAGAAAACTATGCTGCAATACCAATGTTAAGGTACAGTTCTTGCTCTCTGAACCCAATTATTTTCCAGAAAATTTAGGTAGTTTGCAGCAGGGAAAAAGATTCCATCAGAATATAAAAGAAATGGAAGAAAAATACCAAGGGGATAGAATGTCAACATAATGACCAGCTACTACTGGATGCTAAAAAGAGTAACAGCCATTAATACTAGCTGCCTAAGAAAGTCAAAAAAGGCACAAGTTTAACTCAGTATAGTGTATAAGACATCCAGTTTGTAGCCATTTACACTTGACAGGAGGATGTAGACATTGATATTTCTGTTTTATGTATTTTTATAAAAAAATAACCAATCTGTAACATCCCACTAAAAATACAAAGTAAACCAGATGCACTTCCACTAATATTTTAATTTTTTTTATTTGTAAAAAATTCTGACATGATAGAGTAAATTTAAAGTAACTTTTAAAATTTCCATTAAAAATGTAGTTCAGTTACTTATCAGAAGTAAAAAAAGAGAACCTTTTTTTTAAATGGAGTTAAATGGAGACCAATGTTGCCAGATTTTATTCTGTGCTTAGAATAGTAAAAAGGAATGGAACAGTTTAATTATTTTGCTGAATTTATATATTTTATTTGCTTTAAGCAAATAAAATATATTTGCTTAGAGCTCAGCCTTACCTTAAATTTTCATAAGAACAAAAAGCCATTTTTCCCCCTCAAACAAAATGCAGATTTACTTGTAGAAAATGAACACAGTAAACATAAAAGAAATGCTGTATTACAATCTTACCCCAGAAGCCAAATGACCTGAACTGGCACTACTATAAAATTGCACAGAAAACACAAGTTATGACTAAGTTAGTTAGACAGTTCTTTTAAAGATTCATTATGTGTCTTATGTATAAGTTATCAAATACATAGATTTTTTTTTTCAGTGTACTCTAATTCACTTGCAGAAATCAATTCACACATGGACCTACATCTGTTAAGCAAATACAGGGTCTTAAATCATGTTACATTAACAGGCTGTTAGTAATTTTTCAAGTAGCTGTTGACTTGTATGAATATATTCATACAAGTCAACAGCTCCATACTAAATTTTTATTCCTTCATTAAAGAAAAGAAAAATAGTTCATCACTAGCTAACTAATGATGAGACTCACAACATATTAAAAAAAAAGTTTTCAGAGTGAGTTCCATTTTTAGGCCATTTATTATCAATGAATGATATATAACCAGACAAAAATAAACCCACGGAAATTTTTTTGTATAGAAGAAATTCAATATGTAGAATATAAAAATATAGCACTGATTATAAATTATTGTTCAATACACCATTAAATCCTTGAATGAAACTAGTTTCTAAGACCTAGGTTCTGCAGCCTTTTTAAAGTGCTTAAGGACAACAATATAACATCAAGGATGAGAGGTGGGGAACAGTGGACACTTCTGCAGCACAAAGAAAATCAGTACAGACATAAATGAACAATTAATCAGTACACAGTAATCACAGTAATAGGACAACAATATAACATCAAGGATGAGAGGTGGGGAACAGTGGACATTTCTGCAGCACAAAGAAAATCAGTACAGACATAAATGAACAATTAAACAGTACACAGTAATTGATCAGTAAACAGCAATTTCTATACGTGTAAGGGCATATATTTTTCTTTCCTGCATCAAGAATTTTATGGCACCATGTTGGAGTACATACTTCTACTTTACAGCTTATATTAAATAATGGATATCATAAGCAGTTTTCTAAAAGAAAGTTATTCACTCCCTACTAAAAAGTTTGCATATACTATCCAGGAGTTAGTTATATTGTTGCACTGAGAAAAAAAAAAAAACCACACACACACCTCCCATAAAAATGCTTATTTGAATCTCAATGAAACTGTATACTATTATATTATGATGATATTATGAATGCAAGTATCCTTATTTCCTAGAGAGGAGAGAGAGAGTGCAAGGTATTACTGAATCTGGGTATCAGTAATCCTAGAATAACATACTACTTGGATAGCATAAAACTCTGGGTATTTGATAGGGAAAACAGCCTAGAAACTGTATGGTCTGATGTTAAGTTCTCTGAGAAGTACAGACATGCTGACCAGAACACCTCATGGTGTTATATCAAGAACAAAGAGATGATTATCCTATTGTATAAGGCAATGGTTAGGCTGCATGTCAAATACTGCATACAAGTTCAGAAACCTTATCAGACAGCCATAGATTTGTTGAAAAAAGGGTACAGAGAAGACCAAGATTAGCTGGGCTCTGTAAATTGCAGTCTCTGGAAATTAAATATCTGCATGGTGACCTAACTGTAGTGTGTAAAGCTTTAAAAGGGTTATGCAAACTTTATAAGATGAACACACAAGAAGACATAAATGTAAATTTAAAACATTTAGACAAATTATTAGAAAAAATTAGCAAATGAAGTGGGTAACCTTTTTTTTTTTTTTTTTTTTTTTTTTGCCAGTGCTATAAGCTTTCTTCTTTGCATCATTTTACCAATACTAATGAAAACTGAACTTCACAGCATTCTTCTGATGAATTCCACACCTTATTTCTAAATTAAAATTGTACTACACCAAAATATGACTGCCTCGTATGGCAAAATATGAGGCAGTCATATTTTGACATACATATTTACCAACTCTCAAATGACATGACATCTTAGACTGTGCACTACATAGTTTGAAATGTTAAGTGTGAATAGTACACAAGCACCTATTACTTCAAACATGGTGTGTTGTTAGTTGTCTGACGGCACCAGGGGTTCCCCATCTCTGCATTTCTAACGTGGTATGAGAACACATAAATGTTGCACACCACTTTAACATAACATCAATGCTTTATTTGTGTCTTTTATCTTTGTGCAAAAGAACTGGCCATGATAATAACGTTGAAACAAAAAAAAAAAAAATGCTTAAATGAGATGAGAAAATTTCATTCAGCAATTAAGAATGAACTAGTGGCAACAAATACAAGGCAGACATAAATTGAATATATATAAATATATATTTTTGAATTTGTGTGTGTGCATACACATACACACACACAGGGATGGTTCGATGATTTTCTAAAGGGTAGTTACGGCAGTGCTCCAAGAGAATCATTAAGCTTGAATCATGACGAACCAGTAAAAAAACATCAACATGTAATGCATGCTGCACCACTGTTTCAGTATATTGCATGTATCAAAATTATATTATTGTCTATCTGTATATTGAATATGCAAATGAATCCATAAACATAGCTTATGACAATGAAATGTTTGTTGCACAGATGATTACAAGAAATTTAAAAAAAAAAGGTTTTTTTTCCTAATTTTGAATTGTATACTGGATTAAACCAGCACTAACATATCAATAAATTCACAAAGGTTATTAGTATTAGCAGTAGCAAATGATGCAAGAAAGCAACTTTATAAACCATCAGCCGAAAAAAATAAATAAATAAACTGTTTCCACATCACCTGTCCATCCCCTCCAATAATTCAATAATTTGCTTAGTTCTTCCTTGAATTTATTCAAAATACCCACCTCTACAACACCGTAGTAGTAGTGGTAGTGGCATGTGATGCAAGAAAGCAAGTGTATGAGCTTATGCAGCATCAGCCAAAAAAAAAAAAAAAAATCACACCATTCCCTCCAAATGCCTGTCCAGTTCCTCCTCAAATTTATTTAACTTATCAACTTCCACAATGACAGATGGAAGTTTGTTCCAGCAATTAACCACCCGCTGGCTAAAGGCAAATTTCCGCACATCTATTCTACATCTGTCTTTTCTTGATTTGAATTTATGCCCCCTTAGGTTCGTAATCTATAATGAGTTTGTTCCAACAATGAACCACTTGCTAGTTGAAGACATGTTTTTCACATGCCTAACCTGCAAACATCCTTTCTCAATTTGAATTTATGCCCCTTACATGTGTGTGTGTGTAAGTCTGAGCAAGAGGAAGAATGCCATCAGCACTGAGCTTACTCAATCCATTTGGAGCCCTAAACACCTCAATCAGATCTCCTCACAGGTGCCTAGTTTACAGTTGCTGCAATTTGCAGAACTGAAGTAATTTACGGTAAGAGTACCCTTTTGTGTCCTTGACTAATCTTGTTGTTCTTTTCTGCAATGTTCCAACGTTTCCACATCCTTCCTAAAACAAGGCCTCCAGACCTTGCATGAAGTACTCTTCCTTATCCCTGCTAGTAGAGTTCCCATATATTTGACAAACCCCACAATGTGTCCTGGCAGCCTGTCTGCACTGCTCAGAGAACTTCATATCTGACTTCACAATACCCTTGGTCTTTTTCATTTTCCACTTTTCTGAGTACTACACAGTTGGTCGGTTACTCTGGGTTTACTGCTATCCATATGAAGTACCTTGCATTTGTCAATGTTAAACTTCAACAGCCATTTCTCAGCCCATCTGTGTAATCCTTCTAGATCTTGTTGCAGTTGCTTACCCTGATTAGTGTCATTCAGGGTTATTCAACTTCTAGAATGTACAATTAAGGGAATGGTAATCAGCTGAGTATTCAGTCTCTTCTCTTTTAACTGGGATCGATACCTAAGCAAAATGCTAAATATACAACATAGAATTCACATTTTATTGTATCTAGTTTCATAATAAATGTGAAAAGACCGGCCCTTATACGTCATAGCAGACAATCAATTATTTGTCCGGTGTAGAGTGGCTTCGTAATATAGTAATTTGAAAAGTCTTATAAGGCCATTGCCATCGTGACTCTCCCGCTCCTAAAAACTGCAATTTATGGACAATCAAGATAACGCCCATTAAGTTTGAAGACTGGCCTGACTTTTAAAAACAGCGCTCAAATTAAATCACTCCCATTTTAGTCCTTTTGAATTAATATTTGCATACGTCTAACCGTACGAAACGAATTAAAAACTTTGAGGCTATGGGAAAAAAAAAAAAAAGAAGAAAAACATACCTTCTTTCTTTCTACTTTTTTGGAGAGGGCTAATCCAACTTTTTAAGCCTTTTCCACTTTAGTAATTCTACACCTTTCATGATGAAATGAAATAGACGCAATGTATAAATGGTATTTTAAAAAACTTTGTAAAATACTTTAAATCCAAAACAAATTCGACCGCAAGGAAGAACACCATTACAACTGAAGAAAATCTATACATCAAATAACAATCATGCGTTTCAGAGCACAATTATATATAAAAATCTACTTTCATTTGCCACTTGTTTACTAATTAAACCATCTCCCTCGACAATGCCGCTTCGATTTCACACATAATATTGCCACTTTAATTTAAAGCTGTCGTTTACTCTATTATCTGTCGCTAGGTTACATCCGGAAGAGGACGTAGCAAATGCCAGATATCGTGACGTGTGTGGTGCGGTATTATCTTTCCTCAGCAGTAAAGGTAAAGATAAATAAAAATAAAAGACTAATACCAATATCTAGTATTAATACTGACGTGGTGTGAAGTTTAAATTATAAAATATAATTTCGAAATTCTGCTACACGCTTTTGTTTCCACTGCACGCAAAAGAATTCTACCATGAATAAACGATAAAACGGATGCGAAGACAAATAGCTTCACTGTTTCACCGACAGGGATTCTTTAAATCCTAGTACTGTAATACTGTACTTATCAAACGTAACCAGCTATTTCATTAACGATGTATACCCAAGTGTTCCCTCGCGGTGGCAAAAGGGACAGTATCGTTGCTATCTCACATCGAAGAAATGGTTTGGATTCGTTCCAGTGTTTGTCCGATATTCAAGGACAAGTGAGGTTCCACCCTTCCTATTTGAGAAGATAGGCCTTCACACCTCAATCCTCACGAATAGAATAATGATTACGATAATGGTTGAAATTTGAGCCCAGCCCTTTTCCACATGGAGCGGAACAGGCAAAGGTTAAAAGCCAGTCAAGACCTGGACTAATTTTTATGTTATTTTTCAAAATGTGGAAGAGATAGTCGGTCTCTAGCTGGAGTTGTCAGCAGTGATGAAACTATAAATTCTGTATCCCCATTAGATGCTGTACAGTCCTCAATATCGAAGTAGTCGGAAGGACTCCCGCAGTGATGGACCTGGCAATATGTTGGGTTCTCCTCCGTTTCTATCTTTTTTCTCCACATAGAAACTGGATTTTAATCGAATAAAAAATAAAAGCCGGGAAACCAGCTGGAACCGAATTTTATATCAACCCCACTAGTTTCATGTTTTTACAAGCGTTTCTATATCATCTGTTTATAGACCTTCTATCTGCTCTAGTTCAATTGGCATATGCCATTCTTGGCAGGAAATTTGATAGCAACCGCTAGTATTGAATTACCCCTGGTAGTTGCAAGATTTTTCCCGCCTAGTGTATGGCAAAATGAATCCTTCTATTTTCCACTTTTGAAATTCTTTTTCTTCTCACAAGAAAGAGTTCGTTTCCATGAGAGCGTCTCTGTAGGACTGACCTCTTTGAAGGTGGAATATTGCTGGCACCTCTCAAAAGAGCACTATTTTTTGCTCCCTTCATTGGTGGGAGATTTTTTTTTGTTCAGCCACGGGGGGAAAGAAAGCCCATTGAAGTTCCTCGCGTCATCGACGGGATTCGAACCCGGGCCTTTTCCACCTGGTGTGGGGGAGGACGGTGACGATACCATTGTGTCACCCGCTCACACGCGTTAACGTACACTCATTACCTTCCAAAATGGCATGTTGGGCTGTCTTTCACCATGATAACCGCTTGAACCCGGCGTGACATCAACACTACGAGACTGTGGAAAGCCTTTCGACCAGCTGGACAAAGAACATTCCGGAGTTCGGCACTGGTGTGGAGTTCAGAATGTTGGGTTCCACAGCCTCCCACAGATATTTGATAAGATTAAAGTTGTAGGGTTTTAGAACCACACGAAATGCTTGGAAGTGTAAAGTGTAAATTGTGTTTAGGGTCAAACGGCACCAGGGGTTTCCCCCATCTCCGCGTAGTTTACATTGTGGGTGAACCAGTTGACTGGAAAAGCCAGAGATTTAAAAGTGTATGGACTTTGTATATATTTGATGGCTTGTACAGTTGTTCATCTGGTCATTTAGCCGCCAGACCCCTACTGAGGCCCGACGTTGTCCCAATTTAGCCCTGTGGAGGCACACCAGGTACTCACTAGTATATAGTTCACTCTGGCAGGTCCTGCCACCTAATTTCCTAAGATTTCAGTGGCTAGGACCTTAAAAAAAAAAATCACGTACGCGTCGCGGGCAGCGCTAGAAGTCCAAAATGTTGGGCAAAATTAATTTAGATTGTGTGGGGCGTGTTCACATTGCTATCAGATAGAGTGGGGTGAAGGCTGAAGACTGGGGGGCAAATAGACAGAAATATGGAGCCGAAAGAGAAGGCAACTCCAGTTTACAGTGGGGCATGCCCATGCCCCACCAGAGGGAAGAAATAGGGTGGCAGGGTGGGGAGGGGACAGTTTACTGTCCCCTCCCCACCTGCCAGAAAGAGGTGAGACAGTGAGCCAGACAAGTGAGCTGGCTCACGTTGCCAATGTGGCTGTGTGCATGGGTGGGAGCAAACCAGACCGCAGGGTCAGGTCTGCACCATCCAGAAAAACTTGAGGCCCAGCAGAGGCGATCCAATGTTCGTTTGGCTGAACAGGTTGTGCAAAATGTCACAGTTGGGAGTCATTCATGGGACTGTTGTCCCGTCCTGTAGTCAATGTTCTGGGAAGTGGAGTTTTCTCACTTCTCATAAGAGTTCCAGTTTTGTCTTGCATGAAGGATCAAGCAGTCAAACCTGACATCTGGTTGGGGGTCTCTGAGAAGCTTTGTTTGACACATCTATTCGACGTTTGCAGGCAGAGGAATGGTCAATCGTCTAGCATACAGGTTCTGGGCAAACTTGGTGAACGCTATATATGAGGCTTCATCTTCCAGTAAGTAGTGTTCCCGGTTTTTGGGATTAAGGCGCACTTGGATGATTAATTCAACACGAAGATCTTCATAAAATTCGCAGTCATACATCTGGTGCCCCCAGGTCTCCACAGAGCCACATGCACACATTGGGTTGTTTTCGAGTCCGAGAAGGTGTAATTTGTGGCGGATCGCTCCATGTCCTGTTAGGAGATACGTGCTGTACAATCCAGGGCAAAGCCATACCGGATACTGTGGGTATATTTGTTGTAGATCGGGGAGGAACCTCCGCGTGACTTCCCCTTTTGTGGAGGTCGTCCAGCGCTGCTGTCATATCGATCGCAAATAGATCTGGAGTCTTTTCTCCTCCAGTGTCCGATTTGCAGTTGGGTCTGTGGTGTGATCCTGGAAGGCAGTTGGATTTCCGCGTCTAAGCTGCTGTAACATGCCTAGGCGAATCACTTCAAGATCAAGAGGGAGGGTCCCAGTGAGTACTTGCAGCGCATGAGTAGATACAGGGCGGCACGCTCTGGTGAGGGTTAATAAAATCGGTCGGTGAATGATGTTGAGGAGCCGACGATTTACCGCCTTAGAGGCCTTATGGTGCCAGACACCAGAAGCATATAATAATAATAATAATAATTTTTCTGTTTATACTCCGGCACGACCACCAAGTCAGAAAAGTTTACAATAAATCGTCAATACAAATATTTATCGTATTTAGTAGTCACGGGCTTGAACCCCGGTGCACTCAAGGAACGCATGCTATGCACTCTCGCTCCTGACCACTGGGCTACGTCAGGCCCTCGCAGGGATGATGGCTGCTTTGTAAAGTATTGCAAGGGTTCTTCTTTTCAGCCCCCAGTCGCGGCGGGTAATCCTGGCAAGCATGGCAGCATAGTTTTTCATTTTCTTCTGGATGGATTTTAAGTGGGGTGTAAATGATAAATTTCGGTCCAGGATCACCCTAGGTACTTGAGTTCTGTGGCCAACTTGATCGATCTGTTGTAGATTTTTATCTGCGGTGGTCTGGTAGGAGTTAGATATCCCTTTAGTAGGATAGATTGGGTTTTGGTGGCAGAGATATTAAGGTGATGAGTTTCGGTCCACTCTCTTAGTGTAGAAAGTGCTGAGTTGGCAAGCGTTTCCAGTTGTGCTCTTGAATCAGGAGAGAGGATTAGGGAGAGGTCATCTGCGTATGCGAGCGCTTGCACACCCCCCAGTTCCAGGGAGAGGAACTCATCCAGCACGTAGTTCCAAAGGAAGGGACCCAGTACAGAGCCCTGAGGGCAGCCCCTGTGTACCTGACGTTTAACCTTGCAGTAGGGAGCCTGCACTAGGACCTTCATATTGTTCAGGTAGCTCTGAATGCATCCATATAGGTTTGATGGCAGGTTGGCAGCTCTTAGTCTTGCGAGGATGCTCTGCCACCAGAGGGCGTCGAACGCCCCTGCAAAGTCCACAGAGATGAGAAGAAGGTACTTTCGTTGGCAGTTTGACGCGGCATTCATGATATATTCTACTGCATCCAGAGTAGATTTCCCCGTTTTGAATCCGAATTGTTTGTCTGTTGTTAAATTTGCTGCGGTGTAATGTACTTCAAGCCTCTGTCTAAGAAATGCTTGGAAGTGATACTCGAACTATTTCTGCACAAATCTGCGTGGGTAACACAGAGGTATCCTCACCATCCGTCCCAAACCAGGTGGAAAAGACGCTGGTTCGAATCCCGTCGATAACGCGAAGAACGTATGTGGGCTTTTTTCACTCCAGGGCTGAGTTAATATTAGTAATAGCATTAATAGGGCATATGATGCAAGAAAACAAGCTTACACAGCATCAGTAAAAAAAACACCCTTCCCATTTCGCCCATCAATTCACTCCAAATGTTTCTCTAGTTCTGCCTTTAACCTATTTAAGTTACCGATCTCCACTACTACAGATGGAAATTTGTTCCAACTATCAACCACCCGTTGGCTAAAGGCGAATTTCTGGACATCTATTCTGCAACTCTCTCCTCAGTTTGAATCTATTACCCTCCTCACTTCTGTAATCTGAGCAAGAGGAAGAATCCCATCAGCATTGAGCCTGCTCAATCCATTCAAAGCCCTATACGCCTCAATCAGATCGCCTTGCAGATGCTTAGCTTCCAGAAGCTTGAATTTGCAGAGCTTAAGCTTTTCTTCTTAAGAGCACCCCTTTGTCCCCTTCACCAGTCTTGTTGCCCTTCTCTGTACTCATTCTAGTAACTCTACATTCTTCCTAAACTGAGTGTTCCAGACCAATATGCATTACTCAAGGTGTGGCCCGACCATTGCCTTATACAAGAGGATAATGACCTCCTTATCCATGTTCGCAAAATTCCTGTATATCATTGACAAGACCCCATGATCTATTATGGCAGTGTCTCTGCACTGCTCAGAAAACTTCATATCCGACTGCACAATTACCAACAGGTCTCTTTCATTTTTCACAAACCTGAGTGTAACACCACCAGCTGGTATATTTCTCTGGGGTTACAGCTATCCATATGCAGTACTTTGCATTTGTCACTGTGAAACTTCAGTTGACGCCTCTCAGCCCATCTGCTCAACTTTTCCATATCCTGTTGCAGTAGCGTACTATCATTACTGATTCCGACAGCTGATTCCGAGCACTCGTCCGTCCCCATGGGAAGGTAAGCCAGGGGCTACAACCCTATAGCAGAATCAGGAGGATCTCTGTATGGGCCGAACAAAGTTCAAGCCAAAATTATCTGCCAATTATCATAAAAAAATAAAATCTATCACAATTTCGGCGATTAGAAATACCACTTTCACTGTTCCTTGCATGAGACCAAACTTAAGCATCGGTTCTTATTTCTCTGCCATTCATACCATTCATGATAGTTTGTCTTCTCTGAAAGGTTTCCAGAGCAAAAGGCTGTAAAGCTCGGAAAGTCACCTGATCTTTAATATAAGATGATTCATTTCTGGGTACATGATTGTCAATGGAATATTTAAAGGTCTCCCTAAGATCGTTATAATACATACAGAAATATAATAGATGACTCCAGCAATCAGCGATACCACATCCACAGCGATCTGTTACTGACGAGCCCAGTTGACAGAATTTATAATTCAATGAACCATGTCTTATATAAGAAGTATATACAGCTAGAGAAAACCAGTTTTTAATTGTTTTATCTTGAAGAAAAGTTGGGATCCCTTCTTTAAACAATAACAAAAAGTTCTGCACACAACAAACATATCCAAGGGCAACATTCCAGCAATCATTTGCAATGCTACGGTCCAAACTGTCCTATACTCCCTTAATATATAGAGGAGCATAACCGGCTGAACTGATGCCAGTTACTTTTGTACTTGAAGTCTGTCTACCCTGTGCAGCTGATGAAAAGGTCATCACAGGGAGGAAGACTGCAGTATAATACAAATGCAGTGTTCTTTTCGAGAGCCTCCAATCTGTACGAAATATTCTTATAACCGCTGCAGAAAAACACTTAACTTTTCCAGCTAAAGATGTTATATGGGAAAGGAAGTTAAGCTTTTTATCCATTACCAGACCAAGCACTGTAGTTTCAGATACTAATGGAATTCGAACATTGTTTATCTTAACCGCAGGTGGTCTATTATGATCCACATTATCCCCAAAAATCATCATCCGGGTCTTTGTATTACTGATCTTTAATTTATTTACATCAGCCCAATGAGAAAGATTGGTCAATTTTGTACTTGCCTGTGTTTATAATATTGCCCGGGAGTCACCTGACACTGGTATTGCACCGCATATGCTATTATTCTTGTATGCTCGTACTCTTTAGAGATCCATTCTTGGAGAACAAGATTTCACATCAAAGGCCCAATATAGATTCTTGAGGGCATTCTCAATAAACCTTCCTTTGCACAGAACTAAATTTAGATTTCACAGTAACGGAACGATCAGAAAAATAACTCCTAAAGAGACGATAAAGTCGAATAGGACAATCGACTAGACTAGACGAAGTCGTTCTAGGGCACTATCCTACCATAAAGTGTCGAAAGCGCCCTCAAAGTCAATGAAAATAGCCTTCAATGGTATGTAGCGGTTCCACCATAGGGTCTTTAGCTGACCTAATGTGGGTGAAACCACACTAGCTGTGGGATCGGAGATTCCTCTTGTCTAATATTAACATTAGCATTAACATTAGTAGAGGCGCATGATGCAAGAATGCAAACTTATACAGCATCAAACATCTATTCTACAACTGCCTTTCCTCAGTTTGAATCTATGCCCCTCAGGTTTGTAATCTGAGAAAGAGGAAGAATCCCCTCAGTATTGAACCTGCTGAATCCATTCAAGGAATACATATCACCTCAATCACATTGCCTCGCAGGTGCCTAGTCACCAGAAGCTGCAATTTGAAGCCCTTAAGCCTTTCTTCATAGGAGCACCCCTTTGTTCCTTTCACAAGTCTTGTAGCACTTCTCTGTTCTAGCAACTCGATATCCTTCCTAAAATGAGGCTGTCAAACCTGTACGCAGTACTCAAGCTGTGGCCTGACCATTGCCTTATACAAGGAGATAATCACCTCCATATCCCTGCTCCCAAAATTCCTGTATATCATTGACAAGACCCCAGGACCTACTCTGGCGACTTGTTTGCACTGCTCAGAAAACTTTATATCTGACTGCACAATTACTCCCAGGTCTCTTTCATTCTCCACTACCCTGAGTGTAACACCAACCAGTTGGTACATTTCTCTGGGATTACTGCTACCCATATGCAGTACTTTGCATTTGTCAATGTTAAACTTCAGTTGCCACCTCTCAGCTCAATTTCTCAACTTTTCCATATCCTGTTGCATTAAGAACCCTGCCAACCTTCGTATCGTCTGCAAACTTAGATATTAACCTTGATATACCTTCATCAATATCATTGATAAATACCGAAAACAATAATGGGCTCACCACCGAACCCTGGTGGACTCCAATAATAACATTAGTCCACGTAAAGTAGTATTCGTTGATTATCACTCTCTGTCTGCTCCCACTCAACCATCCCTTTTCCATTGCAGCAACTTGCCCTTAATGCCATACTACTCCAATTTGTACTCCAAGTAGTCTTCTATGCGCAACAGTATCAAAAGCTTTCCTAAAATCCAAGTATATGATATCAAAGTTAATTTTTGCATCCAGTTCCTTTCTAAACACATTAAAATATCCAATCAAATTAGTAAGACAAGACGGCTCCTTGACAAACGCATGCTGTGTCTGAATTATTACTGGTATGTTGTCTAGATGACCTGCAATGCTTGTTTAACCAGTGACTCCATTATTTTCCCTGGAACAGAATTTAAACTAACAAAAAAAAAAAAATTATGATATTAGGGTCCCCTCTAATCAATCACATCAACCCATATATTTATTTTGTCTGTAAATTACGTGTGTTCTCTGGTCGATTTGTCTGTTTTCTGGAGGAAAAAAACCCAGTTTCTGATGAAAAAAAAACTTGCCATCCACGCCCGAGACCGACTATTTCAGCCAAGGAGTGAAAAAAAAAGTCCACTAAAGTTCTTCACTTCGTAGACGGTATTGGAACCCGGGTCTTTTCCACACGGTGTGGGAGGTCGGTGACGAATCCACTGTTCTACCCGCGCAGACAATTTAAACTAACAGGTCTGTAATTACTGGTGTCACCCTTTGTGAATTGGAGATACATTTGCACCTCTCCATTTCATGGGGAGTGCGGCTAGTCCAAGGATATTCTCTTAATTATGGCTAATGGTTTGCTTACTTCCTTTATTGCCTCCATTAATATAACTGGATGCATCCAGTTCCTTTGTGACCACATCATAGTATCCAATCAAATCATTGAGACAAGACTTCTCTTTGATAAACTCATGCAGTGTCTGAATTATTGCTGCTGTCATGTCTAGATAATCCTGCAATGCTTCTTTAACCAAAGACTCCATTATTTCCCCTCGAACAGAAGTCAAACTAACAAAAAAAAAAAAAAAAAAAAAAATCAAATTATTATTTTAGGGTTGCCCGTAATTAAATACATTAACCCGTTTGGCTGAACAGGTTGTGCAAAATGTCACAGTTGGGAGTCATTCATGGGACTGTTGTCCCGTCCGGTAGTCAATGTTCTGGGAAGTGGAGTTTTCTCACTTCTCATAAGAGTTCCAGATTTGTCTTGCATGAAGGATCAAGCAGTCAAACATGACATCTGGTTGGGGGTCTCTGAGAAGCTTTGTTTGACACATCTATTCGAAGTTTGCAGGCAGAGGAATAGTCAAGCGTCTAGCATACAGGTTCTGGGCAAACTTGGTGAACGCTATATATGAGGCTTCATCTTCCAGTAAGTAGTGTTCCCGGTTTTTGGGATTAAGGCGCACTTGGATGATTAATTCAACACGAAGATCTTCATAAAATTCGCAGTCATACATCTGGTGCCCCCAGGTCTCCACAGAGCCACATGCACACATTGGGTTGTTTTCGAGTCCGTATGTTCTATGATCGATTTGCCTGTTTTACTGGACGAAAAAACCACAGTTACTGGGGAGAAAAACCTTGCTATCTACGCCTGAGACCGACTAACTCAGCCACGGAGTGAAAAAAGCCCATTAAAGTTCCTCGCGTCATTGGCGGGATTCGAACCCAGGCCTTTTCCACCCGGTATGGGGAGGATGGTGACGATACCACTGTGCTACCCGCGCAGACAAGTCAAACTAACAGGTCTGTAATTACTGGTATTGCCCTTTGATCTCCCTTTGTGAATCGGAGATACATTTGCACATCTCTAGACTGTGGGGACTGCCGCCGAGTCCCAGGATGCTCCCTTAATTATGGCTAACGGTTTGCTTACTTCCTTTAATATAACTGGATGCATCCAGTTCCTTTGTGAACCCATCATAGTATCCAATCAAATTATTCAGACAAGACTTCTTGACAAACCCATACTGTGTCTGAATTATTACTGCTGCCTTGTCTAGACGATGCTGCAACGCTTCTTTAACATTCGCCATTATTTTCCCTGGAACAGAAGTCAAACTAACAGGTCTGTAATTACTCATATCACCCTGTGATCCCCCTTTGGGGTCTGCCGCTGAGTCAAGGATGCTCGCATAATTATGGCTAACTGTGTGCTTTCTTCCCTTGCTGCCTCCTTTAATATAACAGGATAAATCCCATCTACACCAGGTGCCTTTCTTATGTTTAACATGAACAATTTCTCCTCCACTTTGCTCTCGGATATTATTTTATGTAAAAAGTGACATCATTCTCTCTAAGAACTTTTCAAAATTGGGTAATAATGCAATTGGTTTAAATGATCTAAGCTCACTGACAGGTTTATTTTGTATTGAAACAAGTTTTACTAATGCATTTTTCCAACAGGGGAAAAATTCTCTCTTGAAGTAATTTATTCATCAGTTGAAGATAATCTGCAGCTTAAGTTTTTCCATACGAATAATGAATAATTCTCAATCTGGGCAGTTCCAGGACATTAATTAACATTTATATTCTCTATAACTGAGAATAATCCAGTACTAGTAAAGGGCAATGTTTTTTCAACCGGAAATTTATACATTACATTCGCTCCACGCACGTTTCTATGCTCAAAAAGGTTCAGTGTAGGATAATTTTTAGGAAAGAGATTATTGTTGCATTTACTGTCTCAGTGCACGATGAAGTTTCAATTGAGTTCAATACCACAGTTCCAAAAATTTCTGGCTTAATCACCTTATTACCTCGAAATTTTATACAAAGAGCCCCACATCAGAATTTGCAGAGCTTCCAACAAATTCCATCAATGTATCTTTCTTCTGTATTGCAATCTCCTTTTCATAGCGCTTCTTATGCGACCTGTATTCCAAATAATACCTCTCAACGTCTAACAGAGAAATGATATCTGTTTCTGTGATACTTATGCTTGGCTCGATGTATCTGTTTTCTAAATTCTGAGAGTTCAGAAGACTACCAAAGATAAATTCTTGAATTAATGCTTTTTTTAACTGCTTTATAGGAAACTCTCAAATTTGCAATTTGAATCCTGTTAGTAAGTACAGTGGCATTCATGGAAGATGTTAAAAGACTCTCATGTGGTTTAAAAAGTTTAATATATGTGTGTTAGTGCTGTGTTATGTTGTTCTTCTGACCGTTTAGCCGTTGAGTCCCCTAGTGGAACCCCCCTGTTACTTAGCCCCGAGGAGGTAGGTGAGGCAGTAGGGGGGGGGGTTCGCTTAAATACTCTGACAGGCCCTGTCACCTAATTTCCGAAGATTTCAGTGAAAAGAGCCTACAAAAAAATAAAATAAAATAAAAAAAAACCGCGACAAGTAGAGTCTGAAGCAGGGGGGAATAGTGGAAATATGGGGTGTTTATTTCAGGGGAATATTCATGTGTTGTTGAGAAAAATCTCAGGGTTCCCCCATTATCCGCCGTTGTACATCTTGTGTAGAACTTACGCCAAAACCTGCCATTGTTATGTAGTGTGTTGGATGTGTAAGTGTAGTGATATCGTGTGTTATGTTTTCGGCCGGTACCTGGCTCTTAGCAGATGGGAAGTAGCAACACCTGGTCAGCACGTTCCACCTCCATCCCCGCCAGGTGGAGGCGGCCAAGATCTACTATCACCTGCTGGAATAAGCCAGGGCAAAAGACCCAAGAGAGTTAGGATGAAATTAATAGGCTATAGAAGGAGAAGTTTGGGTGCTGGAGAGCTAGGAAAGAATAGAAGAGAGGAGGGTCAAACAGAGGAACCCTCCAATATAAAGTGTAAAGTGTAAAGTGTGTTTAGGGTCAAGCGGCACCAGGGGTTTCCCCCATCTCCGCGTAGTTTACATTGTGGGTGAACCAGTTGACTGGAAAAGCCAGAGATTAAAAGTGTATAGACTTTGTATATATTTGATGCCTTGTACAGTTGTTCATCTGGTCATTTAGCCGCCAGACCCCTACTGAGGCCCGACGTTGTCCCACTTTAGCCCAGTGTAGGCAGACCAGGTACTCACTAGTATATAGTTCACTCTGGCAGGTCCTGCCACCTAATTTCCTAAGATTTCAGTGGCTAGGACCTTAAAAAAAAAAAAAAAAAATCGCGTACGCGTCGCGGGGAGCGCTAGAAGTCCAAAATGTTGGGCAAAATTAATTTAGATTGGTGATTTTAGATTGTGTGGGGCGTGTTCACGTTGCTATCAGATAGAGTGGGGTGAAGGCTGAAGAATGGGGGACAAATAGACAGAAATATGGAGCCGAAAGGGGAGGCAACTCCAGTTTACAGTGGGGCATGCCCATGCCCCACCAGAGGGAAGAAATAGGGTGGCAAGGTGGGGAGGGGCCAATTTACTGTCCCCTCCCCACACTGCCACTGTCTCACCTCTCACCTCTGGGCTCACTGTCTCACCTCTTATTGGCAGGTGGGGAGGGAACAGTTTACTGTCCCCTCCCCACCTGCCAGGAAGAGGTGAGACAGTGAGCCAGACAAGAGAGCTGGCTCAGGTTGCCAATGTGGCCTGTGTGCAAGGTTGGGAGCAAACCAGACCGCAGGGTCAGGTCTGCACCATCCAGAAAAACTTGAGGCCCAGCAGAGGCGATCCAATGTTCGTTTGGCTGAACAGGTTGTGCAAAATGTCACAGTTGGGAGTCATTCATGGGACTGTTGTCCCGTCCGGTAGTCAATGTATCCGGTATATCCGATGTATCCGATATTGTTAACAGGAGAGACTGCTTCTACAGGGATGGGATACACTTAAATAGAAAGGGTGCAAGAATGTTTGCTGATGCTATCGAGGCAATGTTAGGTGGGTCGGAAAACTGCTAGATTGGGGGGATACAAGGACTAATAGATTAACAGTAGCCACTGGCAGAGGTGAAAGTGATTCTTGCACTGCTTCTATTGGAAAGAGCCGCAGCCTGGAAAATAAGATGCAGGATATTTCAGAGACTGCTGGGAATCATTGGGGTACAAGTAAACACATGGGTTGTGTTAGGGTAGCTAAGAAAAAGAACAGGTGCATGTATACTTGTGTGTACACCAATGCTAGGAGTTTAGTAAATAAATTTGATGAATTTGAGGTATTGCTCAAAACATCAAAGGCAGATATTGTGGGGATTTCAGAGACGTGGTGTCACACAGATATAAGAAATGCAGAACTGGAATTTGGGGAGTACAATGTGTACAGAAAGGATAGACAGGATAGGAAGGGAGGAGGGGTTATGCTATTAATTAAGAAACACATAAAATCCAAGGAAGTGAAGCCAGTCGACATCGCTGGACAGTGCAGTGTCGAGTCAGTTTGGTGTGACATAAGCATTGGGAGATCAAAATTGAGAGTAGGAGTGTGCTATAGGCCTAATGACTCTGATGAGTATAATAAGAAACTGTTCGGAGAAATAGAGTGGGCCAGTAAATCAGAGAGTCTTATAATGGGGGATTTTAATTTCCCAGATATTGACTGGAATTTGGGGGCTGGTCACTCACACAGTAGCAAGGCTTTTGTGGATTTATTGGATGATTGTTTTCTACATCAGCATGTTCGGGAGGCAACTAGAGGGAGTAATACTCTTGATTTGATTATCAGTAGTGATTCTTCATGCATTAAGAATCTGCAGATAAATGAACCACTTGGTGGCAGTGATCACAGTGTGCTGAAGTGGGAGTTACTCAAAGAGGTAACTACCATTAGGGGTAAAGGGAAGGGTATTGCTTTCGTAAAGGCGACTACAATGGACTGAGACAGTATTTAAATTCTATACAGTGGGATCAACTGATGATATTGCCAACAGCAAATTCAAAATGGGAAGCATTCAAAGAACTTATCGTGGAAGCTACTAGGCTTTACATACCAACTAAGAAATATTGTTCAAGGTTTAGGCCTAAATGGTTGTCAGATGAACTAATGAGGCATATGGCAGAGAAGAAAAATGCATGGGATACATACAAATTAACACGTGACACGGACGCCTATGATAGATACAAGTTGATCTGTAACCAAGTTACAAAGGAGGTTAGGCAGGCGAAGGCAGATTACGAGAGATCCTTGGCAAGGGATGCGAAGAAAAACAGCAAAGAGTTCTTTACTTATGTAAGCTCTAGAAGGAAGGGGATGAATCAGATTGGTCCACTTGAGATCGATGGGTCAACTGTTGATGACCCTGCTCGGGTAGCTAACAAACTAAATGAATATTTTGCATCGACATTCACACATGAGGAGTTATTCAGCGAGGGGAATGCCAGAGGTGTATTCAACTCTAGCAGTAAGCTAGAGAATCTTGTAATAACTGAGAGCAAAGTGGAGGAGAAATTGTTGAAGATAAACACAAGAAAGGCACCTGGGGTGGATGGGATCTATCCAGTTATATTAAAGGAGGCAGCAAAGGAGGTAAGCAAACCCTTAGCCATAATTATGAGAGCTTCCTTGGACTCAGGGGAGGTACCCATTGACTGGAGATGTGCAAATGTGACCCCAATTCACAAAGGGGGATCAAAGGCTGACACAAGTAATTATAGACCTGTGAGTTTAACTTCTGTTCCCGGAAAATTAATGGAGGCACTGGTGAAAGAAGCACTGCAGGATCATCTAGACAAGACTTCAGTTATAGCTAGGACACAGCATGGTTTTGTTAAGGGGAAGTCTTGCCTGACCAATTTGATTGGATACTATGATGCAGTCACAAAAGAACTGGATGCAGGGAATAACTTTGATATTATATACTTGGATCTTAGAAAGGCTTTTGATACTGTTGCACATGGAAGACTGCTGCACAAATTGGAGCAGTGTGGCATTGGAGGCAAGTTGCTGCTATGGATAAAGGGGTGGTTGAGGGGGAGAAGACAGAGAGTGGTAATCAATGGACACTGCTCATCGTGGACTAATGTTATTAGTGGAGTCCCTCAGGGTTCAGTATTGGGGCCTTTATTGTTTTCTGTATTTATAAATGATATTGATGATGGTATATCAGGCTTAATGTCCAAGTTTGCAGACGATACGAAGGTTGGCAGGGTTGTCAAGGACACTACTGACACTATGCTGCTGCAACAGGATTTGGAAAGGTTGAGCAGATGGGCTTCGAGGTGGCAAATGAAGTTTAACATTGACAAATGTAAAGTACTACATATGGGAAACAGCAACCCCAGAGCAACGTATCAACTCTGTGGTACTACACTGACAGTGGTAGAGAATGAAAGGGACCTGGGGGTGGTGGTGCAGGCAGATATGAAGTTCTCTGAGCAGTGCAGACGAGCTGCAAGAGTAGCTCATGGTGTATTGTCAATGATATATAGGAATTTTTCTAGCAGGGATAAGGAGGTGATTATTCCCTTGTATAAGGCAATGGTCAGGCCACACCTAGAGTACTGTATACAGGCCTGGAGGCCTCATTTCAGGAAGGATGTAGAGCTGCTGGAACGAGTACAGAGAAGGGCAACTAGATTGGTGAATGGGACAAAGGGGTTCTCTTACGAAGAAAGGCTTAAGTTTTGCAAATTACAGTGTCTGGAAACTAGGCACCAGCGGGGTGATCTGATAGAGGTGTACAAAGCCTTGAATGGTTTGAGCATGCTCAATGCTGATGGGATTCTTCCTCTAGCTCAGAAAAATCACCTGAGAGGGCATAAATTCAAATTGAGGAAAGACAGATGTAGGATAGATGTGCGGAAATTTGCCTTTAGCCAGCGGGTGGTTGGTGGGTGGAACAGACTTCCATCCCTTGTCGTGGAAGTTGATAGCCTAAATAAGTTTAAGGCTCAGCTGGACAGGTATTTCGAACGAACAGAGGGGTGAAGTGGAAGTGGTTATTTTTATTTATTTATGTTACTTTTTTTTTTTTTTTTTTTGGCTGATGCTGCATAAGCTTGCTTTCTTGCATCAAATGCCTCTACTAATGCTAATGCTAATGCTAATGCAATGTTCTGGGAAGTGGAGTTTTCTCACTTCTCATAAGAGTTCTTGTTTTGTGTTGCATGAAGGATCAAGCAGTGAAACCTGACATCTGGTTGGGGGTCTCTGAGAAGCTTTGTTTGACACATCTATTCGAAGTTTGCAGGCAGAGGAATGGTCAAGCGTCTAGCATACAGGTTCTGGGCAAACTTGGTGAACGCTATATATGATGCTTCATCTTCCAGTAAGTAGTGTTCCCGGTTTTTGGGATTAAGGCGCACTTGGATGATTAATTCAACACGAAGATCTTCATAAAATTCGCAGTCATACATCTGGTGTCCCCAGGTCTCCACAGAGCCACATGCACACATTGGGTTGTTTTCAAGTTCGAGAAGTTGTAATTTGTGGCGGATCGCTCCATGTCCTGTTAGGAGATACGTGCTGTACAATCCAGGGTAAAGCCATACCGGATACTGTGGGTATATTTGTTGTAGATCGGGGAGGAACTTCCGCGTGACTTTCCCCTTTTGTGGAGGTCGTCCAGCGCTGCTGCCATTTCGATCGCAAATAAATCTGGAGTCTTTTCTTCTGCACTGTCCGATTTGCAGTTGGGTCTGTGGTGTGATCCTGGAAGGTAGTTGGATTTCCGCGTCTAAGCTGCTGTAACATGCCTAGGCGAATCACTTCAAGATCAAGAGGGAGGGTCCCAGTGAGTACTTGCAGCGCATGAGTAGATACAGTGCGGCACGCTCTGGTGAGGGTTAATAAAATCGGTTGGTGAATGATGTTGAGTAGCCGACGATTTACCGCCGTAGAGGCCTTATGGTTCCAGACACCAGAAGCATATGCAATCGCAGGGATGATGGCTGCTTTGAAAAGTATTGCAAGGGTTCTTCATTTCAGCCCCCAGTCGCGGCGGGTAATCCTGGCAAGCATGGCAGCATAGTTTTTCATTTTCTTCTGGAATATAGTGTCTAGAAACGAGTGTGTGTTCAATGGGAATGAGGACAAATGAAATGCATGAAAACATCCCCTAGACCATGATACCCCCGCCGCCACTCAGTTTTCGTTCAACCGTACAGTCTGCTTGCAGTTGTTCACCTTCTGGCCGTCGAATACATTGGCATGATGGAGCCGGAACCTTGATTCGTTGGACCAGACGACTCTTTTCTAGTCGTCCATGTCTAGGAACGGTGTTTCCTTGCCTACTTAAACAAACTATTATTTTTAGGCCACCCGAATAATTAAATTCATCTGCTGTACTGTTTGTCTTATGTCTGTTAATTCTGTGTGTTCTTTGGTTTATTTGTCTGTTTTGCTGGACGAAAAACCCCAGTTCCTGTTGGAAAAAACTGTGCTGCTATCTACGCATGAAACCGGCTCAGCCACGGAGTTAAAAAAGCGCATTGAAGTTCCTCGAGTCATCGACGGGATTCGAACCCGGAGCTTTTCCATCCGGCGTGGGAAGGATGGTGACGATACCACTGTGCTACATGTACAGATTCCCTTGCCTAGTGTAGTCGGTGGTTTCGACTACGGTCTGTTAATAGGGGCACGTGAACGGGTTACCTACTGTGTAGGCTTATTCACAAGAGCGTCTACTGGATGGTATGTTCAGAAACGTTTCTTTCTGTGTCCTGATTTTAGTCTGCTGTTAACTTAACGATCGCGAGCAGTCTGTTGTCCCGAACAGTACGTGATAACTGCCGTTCACCTCGACTGTCGATCAATGGTGGTCTACATATCTCAGCATGTTGGTTGGATATGTGTCGTTCTTCCGATTATCACATCTTCACTACAGTGGCTCCTGAATGGCGAGGAATGCTTGCGGTTGCTGTGATGCTGACCCGCACCTTCCAAGCAGTGCAAATCTTTTCTCCGTTCAAACTTTGTCAGGTTTTTCCCTTTCACCATTGCACAGCTGTTCGTCAGTATGCAGCCTGTGCTGCGTCTGACGAACTGACAGGTGCTACCGATGCCGTCACTACATATGTTGCACCGTTTCGAGACGTCACTCCTAGGCACTGTGTGATGTTCCCACTCGTGTAGATAGGGGTGGTCATAATGTTTTAACTGATAAGTGGAAAAAGCCCATATTCGAATCCCATATTTGATGACACGACGTTAATGGTCTTTTTTCACTCCGTGGCTTAGTTAATCGGTCTCAGGTGTAGATAGCAATGTTTTTCTCACCAGAAACTGGGATTTTTTTGTCCAGCAAAACAGGCAAACAGGTGCCCAAAAAAGTATCAATTCACAATTTTTTACTTCTTCATTCTGCCCGGAATCTGCAACAATTAATATTAGCATTAGCATTAGCATTAGCATAGGCATACGATGCAAGAAAGTAAGTTATGGAGCATCAGCCAAAAAAAAAAAAAAAAAAAAAACCTCCCATTTCCCCTGTTCATTCGTTCCAAATGCCTGTCCAGCTCAGCCTTAAATTTATTTATACTATTAGCTTCCACAACTAAAGATGGAAGTCTGTTCCACCAATCAACTACCCACTGGCTAAAGGCAAATTTCCGCACCTCTGTTCTACAACTGTCTTTCCTCAATTCGAAACTCTGCCCCCCCCCTCAGCTTCTTAGTCTGAGCAAGAGGAAGAATCTCATCAGCATTCAGCTTGCTCAACCCATTCAAGGCCTTATATACCTCAATGAGATCACCTCGCAGGTGCCTACTCTCTCTAGGCGCTGCAATTTGCAGAACTTAAGGCTTTCTTGGTAAGAGCACTCCTTTGTTCTCCTCACCAACTTTGTTGCCCTTCTTTTTTGTACTTGTTCTAGGAAACTCTACAACCTTCCTAAAATGAGACCTCCAGACCTGTATACAGTACTCTATGTATGGCCTGACCATTGCCTTGTATAACAGGATAATCACCTCTCTGTCTCTGCTAGCAAAATTCCTATATATCATTGACAAGTCTCCATGAGATGCCCTGCCAGCACGTTTGCATTGCTCAGCGAACTTCATATTTGACTGCACAATTACCTCCAGGTGTTTTTCACTTTCCTTCACGTTTCTCTTCGGTTATTGCTACCCATATGCAGTACTTTGCATTTGTTAATGTTATACTTCAGTTGCCACTTCTCAGCCCCTTTTCCCAACTTATCTCTTCATGGAGTGTTGGGATTTTGCAAATGACATACAGGAATTTTGCCAGCAGAGATAAGGAGGTACTTATCCTATTTTATAAGGCAATGGTTAGTCCACATCTTGAGTACGTCGCACAGGTCTATAAGCCTCAATTTAGGAGAACAGGGATCTGTTGAAATGGGTGCAGAGAAGAACAATGAGATTAGTGAGGGGAACAAAAGGGTGCTTTTATCAGGGAAAACTTCATTTCTGGAAATTGCAGCATCTGGACACCAGGCACTTTCAAGTAGATCTGAATGAGAGGTTTAAGGCTTTGAATAGATTGAGTAAGTTCAATTCTGATGACATCCTGCCTCTTGCTCAGACTACACACACACACACACACACACGAGGAGGAATAAATTCAAATTGAGGAAGAATTGGTTGTAGTAAGAGACATGTTTGTGAGAATTTGCCTTTATCTAGCAGATAATTGATTGTCGGAACAAACTTCCATCTGGTGTTGTGGGAGTAGGTAGGTTGATTGAATTCAAGGAAGAACTAAACAACTATGAGAGGACACGGTTCGGTTTTATGGGATTTTTTTTTCCTTTTTTGGCCGATGCTGTATAAGATTGCTTTCGTGCATCGTTTGCCACTATTAATATTAATACTAAATTTAACCCCAGGAGTTCACTTCTGGTGAGTATGGGCTTTGCACACCCAGGGTCATGAGCTGGATATCATCATTCTTCTCTTTCTTGGTGATTCCTTTCTACTTCTGTATGTCTATTTCTCACTCTCAGGGTAACTGGGGATTTTTTTTTTTTTTGGCTGGTGCAGCATAAGCCTCAGGCTTCCTTGTACCATATGGCTAATAATAATAATAATAATATGACTTTTAAAAAACTCTTTAAGTGATAATAATTATGCCGTTATCGCTTTCGTTTCTCATTTTCCCAATGATAAAGGAAATGGACGTTGGTAAAACGTGGTGTGGTCCATGTGTGTACGAAATTGGATTTCTTGGCAAGGTTGACTTTCAAAGTATTGGGAAAGGTGATGAATTGAACATGCTTACACGGTAATTTTCACAAGAATATGTATTTTGTCTTCATAGCATAGAATGTGGTCTGTATATGAGTGAAATAATATATTGAGAAAAGATATATGTAGAAAGCTTAATTAAAAAGACATTGTTCATCTAAGTGAGTCGGTCCAATGCCTGTTGGCAACAAAATTTTTGAAATTGTGTTAGCATCATCATGAAGTATTAAAACATAAACATGATAAAATAAAAGTTACTGTCTATTATTGATAATGAAGTCACGAAGAATCAAATTGATGTCTATTTTGCCAAGGGTCGGCGAGAGTTCCTTTTCAAGTCAGGAGAAAACTGAACTGGCCCAATTCATGAGAGCTGGAGAAAGTTTACCAACAAGACATTATGGATATAAGTAGCGTTTGTTGATGGCTGCTTGCACATTTTGAAAGAGGAGTCACTGACATTTGTGATCAGGCAAAGGCTTTAAAAGTGCCCTTTTGTGCCAGAAGATCAAAGTATTGCTTTCTTGCATGGTGTATTGTCGATGATATATATAGGAATTTTTCTAGCAAGGATGAGGTGATTATTCCCTTATATAAGGCAATGGTCAGGCCACACCTAGAGTACTGTATACAGGTCTGGAGGCCTCATTTCAAGAAGGATGTAGAGATGCTGGAACTAGTACAGAGAAGGGCAACAAGATTAGTGAATGGAACAAAGGGGTGCTCTTACGAAGAAAGGCTTAAGTTTTGCAAATTACAGTGTCTGGGGACTAGGCACCAGCGAGGTGATCTGATAGAGGTGTATAAAGCCTTAAATGGTTTGAGCATGCTCAATGCTGATGGGATTCTTCCTCTTGCTCAGAATAATCACCTGAGAAGGCATAAATTCAAATTGAGGAAAGACAGATGTAGGATAGACGTGAGGAAATTTGCCTTTAGCCAGCGGGTGGTTGGTTAGTGGAATAGACTTCCATCCCTTGTCGTGGAAGTTGACAGCCTAACGAACAGAGGGGTGAAGTGGAAGTGGTTATTTTTTATTTATTTATTTATTATTATTATTTTTTTTGGCTGATGCTGCATAAGCTTGCTTTCTTGCATCAAATGCCTCTACTAATGCTAATGCATCATTTTTGCTAAATATTATACATCATCAACCAATATAACAAAACAGAAAAAGCACTTCCCAGATCACCTCTCTGAATTCTCAAATAATTTGTATAATTCTTAAATGTATTCAAACTACTGACTCCTGTATCATCAGATGAAAATTTTTGTCCCAGCAATCAACTACCTACTGGCTGACAGCAATTTCTGCACATATCCAGCATCCATCCTGAATTTAAATTTATGCCCCTTCATGTGTGCTGCTTGATCAAGGATGCTATCAACATTTAACTTACTCACTTCATTCAAAGCCTTAAACATCTCAATCAGGTATCTTTGCAGGTGCCTAATTTTCAGATGCCAAATTTGTAGAACAAGTTTTTTATGGTAAAAATACCCCTTTGTGGCCTTGACTAACCTTGTTGCTGTTCTCTTCATCCATTCTAATAGATCCACATTTTTCCTAAAATGAGGCTACCAGACTTGTATACAGTAATCCTAACCATTGCCTTATACAATATAATAATAACAATATGATAGTATTGTATTTATGATATAAATATAATATGATAATAATTTCCTTTATACTTTCTGGAAAAATTTCCATATATCATTGACAGAACCCCATGAGCTATCCTAGCCGCCTAGGATAGCTCATGGTGTCCCTAGGTCTTTTTTCATTTTCCACTACCCTTGGTGTGGTAACACACAGTATGTTATTTCAGATGCCAAATTTGACATCTGAAATAACATATACAGTACCTCACATTTGTTAATGTTAAATTTCAGTTGCCATTTCTCAGCTTATCTGCATAATTTTTCTATATGTTGATGCAGTAGTTGTACACCTTGATTCCTAGCAGTAACCCTGCCAACCTTTGTATCATCTACAAATTAAGACAATAAGCTAGATATGTCTTCTTCAGTACCTTTAATAAATATTGAAAACAGTAAGGTGCCCAACACCGAACCTTGCACGATTCCACTAATAACATTAATCCAATAAGAACAGTGCCCATTTATTACCACTCTCTATGTCTTTTACCACTCAGCTATCCCTTTTTCCATAGAAGTAAATTGCCCATAATACCTTACTGCACCAATTTTTTATGCTAGTCTTTTATTTGGAACAGTATCAAAAGCTTTTTGAAATCTAATTATATCTTTGTGCATTTAAGAAAATGCTAAGATTTTGGATGACATGATTCAAAAAAGGACAACACATTATTAACCATTTTAGATGTGTTAGATTATAGGAAAATATGCTGCAAATGGATACCCAAGTTGTTAACAACATAAATTAAATTCTGCAGCAGGAGGTCTGAAAAGACGATGCAGGAATGCAATTACTTTCAAGGAGATTTTTTTTTAAAGGCAGGTGATGAGACCTGAATCTTGCATTATGACTTTGTATTCTAAATGGCATTCTATAGAATGGACATAGAAGTAGAGGCATATGGTACAAGAAAGCAAGCTTATGTAGCATCAGTCAAAAAAAAAAAAAAAAACTATTCCATCTAAACGTTTGTCCAGTTCTTTCCTCCTTGAATTTATTTAAGCTATCAACTTCCACAATGACATCGTCATCTATAGTGCAGAAAAACCTCAAATTGCCAGATCACAAAAAGTTATGGCTACAGTTTTTTTGGGACAGAGAAGGCCTAATTTTGGTTAAATGAGGAAAGATATTGCCAAACACTTGATAAGCTTAATAGGGCTATGAAACAAGAAAGGAAGGTTCTAATAGGACACCAAATCGCATTACACAGTGGTAATGCTAAGCCATACACGTATGCCCATATAACTCATGAAAATTGTAAGCCTAGGGTGGAGAGTTTTGCTTCATCCTTTATATAGTCCAGATTTGGCTCTGTCCTGTTTTTTCTGTTTGGACATACGAGGGAATATCTTTGTGAAAAGCATTTTTTTAGTGATTAGGAGCTGAGAAAACAGTGACAGGCTGTCTTCAACAGGAAGGGCCCATCCAGTAACGTAGCTAGAAAAAGTGAGCCCCAATGCAAAGTTCAGTGTGGGGCCCCTGAAAAATTGGTGCAATAGTAATACTGTACTCAATAATAATGATCCCCAATAAACAGGCCCCTATTTGACTTTGGCCCCTGCAGTCACAAATCCTTAAAATTTGCCCTGGAAGCAGCAGCTATGCTAATACCATTTCACCTGCATTCACTGTAGTTTTGCTTGTGGTGTGCAGCTAGCTAACAATAAACATCCTTCGTGGGAAAAAAAATATTGTTCGTAGACATAGTAAATTTTACCATAAATATAACTAAAAAACTTACATTTTTACTCAGTTAAATCTTTTTTATGTTTTGGGCAGGAGGGCAGTGGGCCCCCTTTCAGTTGTGGGCCCCAATGCACCGCATTGGCATAGTTATGCCACTGGGCCCATCCTTTCACCACAGTGCATATGTGAGTTGGAAAGAATGATGGTAAAAATTTACTGATGAACAAGATGGATACACATACTTTTTGGCTTTCAAATCTACTTATTCAGTTTCATCAACTTTTGGAATCTGAATTACAAAAATTTCCTTCAATTTCAACATGTGGCAGTATTTCACATGTAATTTCCATTATTATTTTTAATTTTGCTGTACATATTTTGCCATTCAATTTGTTTATTATTAATTTTAAAGCCTGTTTAATCAAAATCAAGGAAGAATTTGGTTAAACAGGGATTTTGATTAAACAAAATCAAAATCAAGGTGATTTTAATTGTAATAAATTCAGTATTTAACAAATTAAGTTGCTACTTTTTGTGTATATTAGAAAAGTGCAGTGGAACTTAATTGAATAAATGATGATTGATCAGAATGAAAAGTTTGTTGTAGCAGGATTTTACTGTACATATTTTCGATGGAATGTGTCCACATCATCTTGAATTTTTCTGAGCATCCTCTTACAATCTTTTTTTTTTAATAAATATGAAAACAGCAATTTTTAATTATAGTTAATAGATGGCACTATGTCCATGTAGAATTTCAAGACCATCTGTCTGTATACAGATATAATTTGTTGAGAGTGCATCTTTAGAATGTTCAAAATGTTTGGTGTTATATATATGTTCATACTCCCCACAGCCCATTTAGGAAATTCTGTGCACACATGTTTGTACTCATGAAAGGGTTAATGAAAAAAAAAAAGCAAGTTTTTATTTAATAGCAGTGATAAGGGATTTCAGTAACACACTCACTACATCTTTGACATTCTTGAATGAACATGCTGAAATCCAAGGGCTCACATCTGGTGAGTATGGGTTTAGCACACCCAAGGTAGGTGCCTCCGTAGCCAGGTGGGAAGGAGCAGCAGTGTGTAGCACACGCTTCTTGATTAGACCGGGGTTCGAGCCCGTCACCACCAAATACGGAGGATGCGGAAAGGTCAGGGAATGACCACTGCATATCCCAGAGCAATATGGCCTTAGTTGCCAATGCTCCAAAAAAAAAAAAAAAAAAAAAAAAAACACCCAAGGTCCTGACCTGGATATCATCATTCTTCTCTTTCTTGGTGATTCCCTTCTACTTTTGACTTTCTCTCTCAGGGTAACTTGGGAATTTTTTTTTGGCTGGTGCAGCATAAGCCTCAGGCTTCCTTGCACCATATAGATAATAATAATAATAATCCAGGGCTTTTCTCCCTGCATACAGCAGAGGGAAAAAAAAGTGCTGGTATGATATACCAATACCTTTACTTTAAAAACAATTGGTTAGCATTAGCAAAGGCACATGATGCAAGAAAGCAAGCTTATATAGCATCAGCCAAAAAAAAAAAAAATAAATAAAATAAACCTTTATTTTGCCCATCGACTCACCCATCTGGTTGGATTATGATGACAGATTTTCTGTACCAATACTCTCTCTTCCCCCCCCCCCCAATAAAAAATACTGTTCAAATCAGACAAACATGTTGCTGTAAGCAGTTCCTATAGTGTGGCATAAAAAGCAAGACTATTAATAAGTTCTTGCACTAAAGTTCTTTTTGAACTTTAGTATAAGCTGAAATCACTCATTTTAGATTTCATTAAAATAGATTTTCATTTTAACATGTGAAACAATTAAAAGGGGGGGGGGGGGGAATTAACACATTAATATGTGAAAATTAACAAAATTAATCTACTGTAGTGCATTTCTGAATTTTATGTGGTAGTATTTCACATGTAATTTCCATTATTATTTTTACTTTTGTTGTATATATTTTGCCATTTAACTTGTTTATTATTATTTATTTTAAAGCCTGTTTAATCAAAATCAGTTCCTTGATATTTAATTAAAATAAAGTCAGTATTTAACAAATTAAGTTGCTACTTCTTGTGTATATTAGAAAAGTGCAGTAGAACTTAATTGAACAAATGATGCCTTATTAATTCATCAGAATGAAAAGTTTGTTGTAGCAGGATTTTACTGTACATGAATCATTGAGGAGGCTTCCATCCTGCAGTGGGTTTGATAATGGCTGCAGTTTACTTTTTTTTTTACTGTACATATTTTCAATGAATGTGTATTATATGTGTTGTTTTGAAGATTGTGTATTGGTGATGAAGCCTGTTTCAAAGTCATAACTTCGTTCTTTTCACGACCCAATGCACGTAGAATTGACCTAGTTTTCAATGGGTATATTGATAGTGTTAATTTTTGGAATAAAAATGACAGCCAGAGGGGATGAAACTCATTTATATTGTGAGGGGAGCCAGTAAATAACAAAAGTAAGGAACAAAAAGAAATAAGCAGAAAACTGACCTGAACATATTTGTTTTTCAACGTAATCATAAGAAAATTTATTCCTTATGAAATTCTGGAAACCTACTGCATAAAACGATGTCAGTCACTGTTATAACCAGTAGTGTATGTCTTTTTTAACCTCTGTATCATCAGAAAAATATTTGTCACCAAGCTGCTGTTTAAATGGACCAAACAAATGGAAATCACTAGGGACAAGGCCAGGGCTGTAGAGACGATGATCAAGAACTTTCCACCCCAAATCATTAATGTTCTTTTGGGTTGCACTTGCTGTAAAAAAGCCTTGTGTTATTATGCAATAGGAATATGCCATATCTTGATATCCCAGCCCGTATTTTGTGAATTGAAGGTACTAAATTCTTTTACAAGTGTGAAATACCGTGCAGCATTATCTTTAGGCATTATGAAAATGTGCAAGAAGAATTTCATGTCGGTCCAGAAAACTGTTGCCATTACCTTTCCTGCTGATGGGATTGATTTAAATTTCTTTGTTAGAGACAAACTAGGATGTTTCTGTTGCATGCATGGTTTGGATTCAGGTTGAAATTAGTGGACTCATATGAGTCATCCTGCAATTCCATTTCCGACAATGCAAGGTGATATATCTGAATGTGGTCTGTTTAAACACAAGAGACCATGGATCCACTGAAGGACACAGCTAAATTTGGTGATGTCAGAGAAGGTGTAAAGACTACATTGGCTTGATTCTTGGTGGCCATGTTTATTATTTCTTTTGAAAAGCTATTGTATTTGTTCAGTATTTTTTGGTTTCCTATAGACTGATTGGCCAAGGCTGCTCGTAATCTAGTTAAAAAGATACCTAGGAATAGGAGCTAGGCATTTTCTTCTGTTTCCATTTGAAGTTGATTTTTCATGGAAGCTATTGAAGGTGTGGAAGAACTGGTTAATTATTCACTCTCAAAATTTCACATGAGGAGGTCATTCTCATAGTGTAACTACAGTAGAACTTTGATTGTGTATGTTACTAAATGAGGAATTTTTTCTTGTAATCTGTCAGTAATAAAGCTGTAAGAACCATAATAAGCTAGATGGTGGTTTGTGCTCCTGGATGATGTCTTTTATTATCAGTGAGCTTGATAGGATTATCTGGATTGCAGGGTCTCTGGAGATTAGGCACATGTGAGGAGATCTGATTGAGATGTTTAAGGCTTTGAATGGATTGAGTAAGCTCAATGCTTAGGAAATCCTTCCTCTTGCTCAGACTACATGAGAGGACAAATCCAAATTGAGGAAGGATGGTTGCAGGGCAGTTGTTTGGAAATTTACCTTCAGTAAGTGGGTAGTTGATCTTTGGAACAAACTTTCATCTGTTGTTGTATAAGTGGGTAGTTTTAATAAATTCAAGGAAGAACTAAGCTACTGGAGGGGATGGATAGGAGATGTGGGAAGGTTTTTTTTTTTTGCTGATACTGTATAAGCTTGCTTTCTTATGTCAGTTACTCCACTAATGCTATAGAATATACTGGTTTTTGGGTTTTAATGATTGTAAAGAGGACTCCCTTTTTAAAGAACTCTTCAATTTTGTGTTGTTCTGGGAGAGAATTCAGTTTATTATTTTTTTGTTTTTTTCTATTACAGTGCTACAATATTTGCTGATGCTGTCGAGGCAGTGTTAGGTGGGTCGGAAAACTGCTAGCTTGGGAGAATTCGCAGACTAAAAGATTAACAGTGGCCACAGGCAGAGGTGAAAGCGATTCTTGCACTGCTTCTATTGTAATGAGCAGCAGCCTAGAGAGCAAGTTGCTGGGGATTTCAAGAGCTGCTGGGAGTCATCATGAAACAAGTAAATACATGTGCAGTGTTAGGGTAACTAAGAGCAAGAACAGGTGAATGTATAATTGCATGTACACGAATGTTAGAAGTATAGTAAATAAATTTGATGAATTTGAAGTGCTGATCAAGGCATCAAAGGCGGACATTGTTGAGATATCAGAGACAGTGTCACACAGATATAAGCAGTGCAGAATTGGAATTTGGGGGTAATGTGTACAGAAAGGATAGACAGGGTAGGAAGGGAGGAGGGGTAATGCTGTTAAGAAACTCAAAATCTAAGGAAATGCATCCTGTTGACATGGGTGGACAGTGCAATGTTGAGTCAGTTTGGTGTGACATAAACACTGGGTAAGGGAAAATGAGAGTAGGAGTCTGTTATAGGCCTAGTGACTCTGATGCGTACAACAAACAATTGTGCAGAGAAATAGTGGGCCAGCAAATCAGAATGTATTGTAATAGGGGATTTTAACTTTCCAGATATTGACTAAAACTTGTGGATTGGTCACTCACACGCTAGCAAGGCTTTTGTGGATTTATTGGAGGATTGTTTTCTACAGCAACATGTTCAAGGGGCAACCAGAGGGGGATAATACTCTTGATCTGATTATCAGTAGTGATGACTCGTGCATTAGGAATTTGCAGATAAAGGAACCACTAGGTGACAGTGATCACAGTCTATTGTTATGGAATGTAACTACCATCAAGGGTAAAGGGAAGGGTTTTTATAAAGGTGACTACAGTGGTCTCAGGCAGTTTTTGAATTCTATACAGTGAGATCAACTGATGATGTTAAAACCAGTGAATTCTAAATGGGAAGCCTTCAGGGAATTAATCTTGGAAGCCACTAGGCTTTTCATACCAACTAAGAAATACTGTTCAAGATTTAGGCCTTAATGGATGTCAGATGAACTAACAAGGCTCGTGGCAGAGAAGAAAAATGCATGGGATACATATAAATTAACAGGTGATGCAGAAGCCTGAGGCAGATATAAGCTAGTCTATAATCAAGTCACAAAGGAGATTAGGCAAGCGAAGGCAGATTACGAGAAATCCTTGGCAAAGGATGCAAAGAAAAACAACAGAGACTTCTTTACTTATGTAAACTCTACAAGCAAGGGGATGAATCAGATTGATCCACTTGATGTTGGTGGTTCGACTGTTGATTTTGCTCAGATACCTGACAAACTGAATGAGTATTTTGCTTCTACATTTGCCCATGAGGAATTCTGTAAGGAAAGGGAGGACAGAAATTTACTAAACTCTTAACAGGGAGCTGAATGATTTTGTAATAATAGAGTGCAAAGTGGAGGAGAAATTGTTGAAGTTAAACATAAAAAAGGCACCTGGGGCAGTTGGAATCTATCCTGTTATATTGAAGGAGGCAGCAAGTGAAGTAAGCAAACCCTTAGCCATAATTATGAGAGCTTCCTTAGATTTGTTGTCTGACCAATTTGATTGGATACTATGATGTGATCACAAAGGAACTGGATGCAAAAAATAATTTTGATATCATATTCTTGGATTTCAGGAAAGCTTTTGATGCTGTTGTACATGGAAGACAGCTGTACAAATTGGAGCAGTATGGCATTAAGGACAAGTTGCTGCAATGGAAATAGGGATGGTTGAGTGGGAGATGCCAAAGAGTGGTAATAAATGGGCACTGCTCTACATGGACTAATGTTATTAGTGGAGTCCCCCAGGGTTCGGTGCTGGGCCCATTGTTGTTTTGTGTATTTATTAATGATATCGATGAAGGTATATCAGACTTATGTTCAAGTTTTCAGATGATACAAAGGTTGACAGGATTGTTAATGATAGTAAAGACAGTATGCTACTGCAACAGGATCTAGAAAAGTTAGGTAGATGGGTTGAGAAGTGGCAACTGAAGTTTAATATTGACAAATGCGAAGTACTGCATATGGGTAGCAGTAACCCAAGAGAAACATCCCAACTGTGTGGTACTACACTCAGGGAGGTGGAAAAGTAAAAAAGACCTGGGGGTAATTGTGCAGTCAGATACGAAGTTCTCTGAGCAATGCAGACGGGCTGCCATAGCTGGTCATGGAGTTTTGTCAATGATGTATAGAAATTTTGCTAGCAGAGACAAGGAGGTGATTATACCTTTATATAAGGCAATGGTCAGGCCACACCTTGAGTACTGTGTACAGCTCTGGATGTCTCATTTTAGGAAGGATGTAAAGTTGCTAGAACGAGTACAGAAAAGGGCAACAAGATTGGTGAGAGGAACAAAGGGGTTCTCCTACCAGGAGAGGTTTAAATTTTGTAAGTTGCACCATCTGGACTCTAGGCACCTGCGAGGTGATCTGATTGAGGTGTAGAATGCCTTGAATGGTTTGAGCAGGCTCATTCCTGATGGGATTATTCCTCTTGCTCAGAATAATCGCCTAAGAGGGCATAGATTTAAATTGAGGAAAGACAATTGTAGAATAGATGTGTGGAAGTTTGCCTTTAGTCAGTGGGTAGTTGATTGCTGGAACAGACTTCCATCTGTTGTTGTTGTGGAAGTTGATAGCTTAAATAAATTTAAAGCTGAACTATACAAACATTTGGAGTGAACAGATGGGCGAAATAGGAAGATGGTTTTTTTTTTTTTTTTGTTTTTCTGATTCTATATAAGCTTTCTTTCTTGCATCATATGCCTCACCTAGTGCTAATGCTAATATTTATCTGTGGGCTTGTAGGTGTTTTTATTCTTTAAACAGTACCTTTTTGGATGTACAGTCGACTTCTATATAATGAAATCAATTGTCCGCTAGAAAAAATTTGTTAAATAGAATTTTTGTTATAAAGAAATATGGCATTTTCAACAATGAAAAATACTGTAGTTCAACATTCAGAAATATAGTAAAAGATGGGAAATAAGTGGGAATGAATAAATTTTCTAACATTTTAAACAATTAATTTATTAATACATACATATTAAGAAATGACTACTTGCATTATTGGCACAATATATTAGTACACTTTTAAGAATTATTTTGTGAAATTTTTTGGTATTTTTTGTTGTACACTAGATTTTACTGTACTGTATATCATAAAAATGTTTGGATTTGTTTAAACATACAAAATATTTCTGGGACATTTTCTTCACACAGAAGGCCTCAATGTAAAGTTTCAAATGCTGCCAACATTTCATGTTTGGAAGGTTTAATATTGCCCTCATTTTCATCTTCGATATTGTCATTTTTTTGAATACACTCCAAAATGTTGGAGTCACTCAGATGTTCAGCTGCTATGACATCATTATCAACTTCAAAAAATTCGTCAAGAACAATTTCGCGACTGATTAATTAAATCTTGCTTGGAATTTTTCCTAAGATTGCTCCATATCTTGTAGTAGTTCATCCCTGTCATCGCTGTTAATTGGCGTTTTAGCAAAATCTGCTTTTGTGAAACAATTCTTAATCGTTGTTTCCATCACATCTTGATTCCACACGTTTGCCAAATCTCTAACAGAATTTATAAGTTGGTTGGTCTCGATTCTCAGTATAATTTTTTTCAAATTATTGATAATGCCTTGGTCCATTGGCTGCAGTTTAGACGGGGTATTGAGAGGGGGATAGAAAATAAGCTTCACACTTGTAAGTTTCGAAATTACCGAGTGAAGGTGGGCAGGACAGTTGTCAACAATCAATGGTCCACTTGATATCGATGGATCGACTGTTGATGATCCTGCCCAGATAGCAAAGAAACTGAATGAGCATTTTGTATCTACATTCACACATGAGGAGTTATTAAGGTTTGGAAATGGCAGAAGGTTATCAAATTGTAGCAGGATACTTAATGATTTTGTAATAACTAAGAGCAAAGTGGAGGAGAAATTATTGAAGTTAAACATAAGAAAAGCACCTGGGGTGGATGGGATCTATCCAGTTATATTAATGGAGGCGGCAAAGCAACTAAGCAAACCCTTGGCCATAATTATGAGAGCATCCTTGGACTCAGGTGAGGTTCCCACGGACTGGAGATGTGCAAATGTATCCCCAATTCACAAAGGGGGATCGAAGGGTGACACGAGTAATTACAGACCAGTTAGTTTAACTTCTGTTCTGGGTAAAATAATGGAGTCACTGGTTAAAGATGCATTGCAGGATCATCTAGACAAGACTGCTGCAATAATTCAGACACAGCATGGGTTTGTTAAGGGAAAGTCTTGTCTGACAAATTTGATAGGATATTATGATGTGGTTACAGAGGAACTGGATGCAAAAAATAATTTTGATATCATATATTTGGATTTCAGGAAAGCTTTTGACACTGTTGCGCATGAAAGACTATTGTACAAATTGGAGCAGAATGGTATTAAGGGTAAGTTGCTACAATGGATAAAAGGATGGTTAAGTGGGAGAAGACAGAGGGTGGTAATCAATGGGTGCTGCTCTTCGTGGACTAATGTTATTAGTGGAGTCCCACAGGGTTCAGTGTTGGGTCCACTGTTGTTTTGTATATTTATCAACGATATTGATGAAGGTATATAAGGCTTAATGTCGAAGTTTGCAGGTGATACAAAGGTTGGCAGGGTTGTTAATGACAGTAATGGCAGTGTGCTACTGCAACAGGATCTAGATAATTTGGGCAGATGGGCTAAGAAGTGGCAACTGAAGTTTAACCTTGACAAATGCAAAGTACTGTATATGGGTAGAAGTAACCCCAGAGAAACGTACCAACTGTGTGGTACTACACTTAAGGTGGTAGAAAATGAAAAAGACCTGGGAGTAATTGGGCAGGCAGATATGAAGTTTTCTGAGCAATGCAGACAGGCTGCCAGGGTAGGTCATGGGGTTTTGTCAATGATATCTAGGAATTTTGCTAGCAGGAAAGAGGAGGTGATTATCCCTCTGTATAAGGCAATGGTCAGGCCATGCCTTGAGTACTGCGTACAGGTCCGGAGGCCTCATTTTAGGAAGGATGTAAATTTACTTGAGCGTGTACAGAGAAGGACAACAAGATTGATGAGGGGAATGAAGGGATCCTCTTACGAAGAGAGGCTAAGTTCTGCAAATTGCAGTGGCTGGAGACTAGGCACCTGCGCGGTGATCTGATTGAGGTATATAAGGCCTTGAATGGGTTGAGCACGCTGAATTCTGATGGGATCCTTCCACTTGTTCAGATTACGAACCTAAGGGGGCATAAATTCAAATTAAGAAAAGACAGATGTAGAATAGATGTGTGGAAATTTGCCTTTAGCCAGTGGGTGGTTAATTGCTGGAACAAACTTCCATCTGTCGTTGTGGAAATTGATAGGTTGAATAAATGTAAGGAGGAACTGGACTGGCATTTGGAGGGAATGGTGTGATTTTTTTTTTGGCTGATGCTGCATAAGCTCATACACATGCTTTCTTGCATCACATGCCGCCACTACTACTACTACTAATGCAATTTTTCTGCTTTCTTTTTTCATCTTTCTATCGAAATTTAAAATCCACTGTTCAGAAATTTCACTTGCCATCCAAGATTTTTTTTGTTGTAGTTGTAGTCCAACTCTAACATCTTTACCCCTTTGAAACATTGGGGTTGTTTACCTTTGCCTAGGCGCCTCCGTAGCCAGGTGGGAAGGAGCAGCAGTGCGTAGCACACGCTTCTTGATTAGACCGGGGTTCGAGCCCGTCACCACCAAATACGGAGGATGCGGAAAGGTCAGGGAATGACCACCGCATATTTACGGAGCAATATGGCCTTAGTTGCTAATGCTCCTAATAACAAACAAACAAACAAACCTTTGCCTATTACCAAAAGCTTCAGTTTTTCATTATCAGCCATATTTGCACCAAACAAGACTGTAACTCTCTCCTTACTATTTATACTACCTAAACATTTATCGCCTTTAAAATTCAGTGTCTTGTTCAGCAGACATTTAATAAATAGATCTGTTTCATTAACGTTGAATATGTCTTTGGGTATGTACTCCTCCATATTTTTTTTCAAAACCGTTTTTTCCAATGGGTACAGTCTTTTTCAATTACAACTCCACTTTCACCAGAAATAACTTTTTGTAGTAAGCCAAAGCATTTTTTTAAATTTGTCCAGCCAACGAGAACTGGCTTGGAATGTTTTATGCCCCAGAAAAGATGCATACTCCATAGCCTTTTCTTTTATTAATGGCCCTGATATCGGCATGTTTTGGTCTCGAATCAACTTCACCCACTTAAAATCTACTTCATCTACATCTTCATATAGGCATAATTTTGCATGCTTCTGACTGGGTCCCATTTCATCAAATAGTGAGAATTGAAACACAGTTTTTCAGAATGGTTGAAGCACTGCTGGCAGGGATACCAAATTTCGAAGCAATTTCTTCTTTTTTTAATGCACCAGTCTACACTGTTAAGCACTTCCACTTTTTCTACTACTCAAGGATTTCCTTTTAGACGTAAGGTTACTTGCATTGCAGCTAAAGCAAAACTGATTTAGGGACCACTTGTACTTACCATGTAAATAAAGACAGGTGAAATTTAGTGAAAGTGTGGATGACTAATTTCTGTGAAACAACAGATGAATTTCCTAGATAAAGGAAAATCACTGTCTCCTAATTCTCTAATAGGGTGTTTTCAGTGGAAAGCAGGTTGGCCAGAGCCAATGTCCATGTCGGGAATATGCCTTAATCTTTGCCAGTGGCTGTGAACACAGCAGTTGATCAGCACAACTTCTAGGTACAGTAGAGGCAGCCGTATAGGTTTTACGGACCCCACTAAATAGTGGAATGTTTTAGCTCTTAATTCTTAATCCTTTTAGCTCTTAATTTGATTTGTGCTTTCTACAGCATCAGCTCTATTGCCGAAAGGCCAGAGGTGTGAACAATGAGTACCCAGGTCTCTCGAAATCAATTTGTTATGCGGAAACTATTTTCAATGTAATGACCAAGGGGAAATCAAAATAATTCTCTAAATAGAAAAATTCACTGTATGGAAATTCGTTAAAGAGAGGTCCGACTGTATATTCTTTTTCACTGAAGATGGCATTAACTCTTTCTGTTTAGAGATATATGTGGTATAGTTATCTGTGAGTGTTTTGATGACTCCTGCTGCTTCCTGCTTGAATCTTTTATTGTTTCTTTTCTGGACCCTGTTCTTGTAGACAAAATTTTTGAGGGTGTTGATGACTACTGAATTGATATGTTCTGTATCTGTTGGATTTGATACCTTCTTTATGCTTTCATGGAGATTTGCCAAAAGGTTTAAGGCTGGTATTGAGTTGGGAGTTGTTTTGAAATTATCAAAGACACGTCAGTTCTGTGAGAGAACTGGGTGGGGGGAAAAAGCCGAGTTGTTGGAAGGACTTCATATTGCCTTTTGGAGGGATATGGGTATTTGTGTGGGACTGGGACATTTCACCTCCTGTCGAGGGGTGAAATGGTTGGTGGGGGAACTAATCTGAACAAGTATTCTTTTGTTTAGTTGTCAGGATGACATGCTGTGTCTATTATAGGAAGACATGTTATGGAGGAACTGTTTGAGGAGTTGTAATAAACCATCATGTTTGGGGGTATTATAGTGTATTATTGAATTTCAGATTCCAGTACATTAAAAGAACTTTCAAAGATACCTTTTACATCCAGTATTTTAGAGCATCCACTAAGAATTGAGTTATTACATGAAAACAGATGGACATGAAGACAATAGATGCTTTATGCATATATGCTAATGTGCCTAAAAACAAAATAAAATAAAATGAAAAAAATGTAACAATGTCACCTTCCCTGACTTTGTTTACTTATTTCTTTCATGGATTTGTCCCATCCCTCTATAAAAGGAAAATCTGAGTTTCTTTATTCATGCACCTTGAATAAGTAGCACTTCCTTAGAAGTATACTTTATTTTCAGCTGAGTGGTACCACCACTCAGACACATTGTTTCATCAACCTGGTTGCAAAAAGTTAAAATTCTATGCAGTTTTTTGAGAGGTGATTCATAATGTGAGATGTATAATGATACCCTCTGTGCAAGCTTCACTTCCTTTTCATTTACATCTTCTAGAACATGTTGCTGAAGCACTACCATTGTTAGTTATGTATGTTTTTCCATGGTTTGAAGTGCTTGCTCTAAAAACTGAAGTTTTGAAAGTAAGTACTAAATGCAATATGGGTTTGATGTCAATTCAAAGTGACATGTAAACTTCTTGATTGATATTGGGAAACATGATGGTTCGGGCATTGACATATATTTCCCCCCCCCCCCCCATGGAATCCTTTTCTCAGTCTCATGTTGTTGGCATTATGCTGATTCTGAAGAAAGTGCACGATTTCTGTTTTCCTTAGCTGGACTGTGATTTTAAATATGGTAGAACCCTATAAATCCAGCATACTTGGGACATGCTGAATTTTTGAAATTTCTGAATGTGCTAGTCAGGTATTTTGAAAATTATGTCCATATCTTAAGTGTTTAGGAGTAATTTGCATTATGTGTATATGTATTCTATATTTAGCCAAATCAACTGTGGCTGATATAATTAATGTAGTCACATGATCACAGACAATTTTAATATTACCAATGTGAATTCGGGGATAGCTTTCAATTTCATAATAAAATAAGTATTCTTTTTGCTAACTAAATAATCTAAAAATATTTTTGGAAATCACATTTGAATATTTTTATTAGATAATATAGTAGCCTGATCGGCGCCTCCGTAGCCAGGTGGGCAGGAGCAGCACATACTTTTTGATTAGACCGGGGTTCGAGCCTGTGACCACCGAATACGGAGGATGCGGAAAGGTCAGAGAATGACCACCGCATATCCCCAGAGCAATATGGCCTTAGTTGCTAATGCTCCTAAAAACCAAATAACAAAAAAAAAAAAAAAAAAAAAAAGTAGCCTGATCCTCATAATTTCTTCAGAATGACAGTCACCAGCATTAAGCCAAAACATTAACCTGTACTACTGGATGTGTTCAGTGGGTAATGTACTTGCTTGAGAAATAGAGGTTGCTTGTTTGAATGCTTTCTCTGGTATGGGTATTGTGATTGTCCAATATTTTGTAATATGGGTTATAAATAGTGCAATTTGATTTCAGCAATAATTGCCTTAAAAACTAAATATATACTGTACTATTAAGGGCTCTACTAATATTGAATGTATTGCAAACTGAATGGTTATATGCATTGCAAATGCTTAGCAACCATGATGTATGGTCCAGGAAATACATAAAACAGAAAGAAATTGGTATTTGGAAATTATTAAAGGAACATAATGCATAAATCCAGTATCTGCAGTGCTTTTTTTTTAAGTCTGGCTAGCTCAATTTATGGCCAACTGTACTTGGAGAAATATTCAAAAAGTGCCAGATTTTTGAATGCCAGATGTATGAGGTTCTAATGTATTCTGATTCTGACATTTGTCTTATCACTATGATGAGTTTCCAGAGGTGGTGTGTTAATAACAATTTCTGAAATTACTAACCAGTGGCCCTATCATTACTGGGCTTACTTTGGTAGTGTTCAGGGAGTATGGAAGGATTTTTTTAAAATTAAATTAAATTTTATATACTGTATATACAGTAGAACCCAGATAAGAAGTTTTCCAAGGGACCAGAGGTTTAGAACTTCTTAGAAGGGAAAATGACCTAAGGGAATGAAATATTAACTACACAAATAAAAATGAAAATATACACATACATATGAATGATCATGTGAATTGTAGGAAAACTATCAAGAATAAAAATTGTTATTTAATGCAAAACAATATTTAATAAGATTTAGTCACGATTTAATAAGATTTCAAAATTATAACAAGGATGCAACGAGAAGAAAGGTAATGAGAATGATAAAAATCAATTACAATAATTAAGAGTAGCACAAAAAAAAAAAGAAAAAAAAAAAGAGAAATTTTTTTTTATTATTTTTCGAGTAGCTATCCAGAGAAGACTGCTTCAAATATTTTGAGGAGAGCTTCATATAGAATAAATCAATTTCCTTAACACACTTAAACACTGACTCAGGAACATCGGGTACACTATGAATGAATTGCTGCAGTGAAGAGAAGCCAATCATTGCATCTCAGAATATTGGTACAGCTGGCTTGTCTTCTTGTTCAGATTCACTATCAGTCATGTTTTGGTCTTCATTGCAAATATCGTTAATACTTTGAAATTCACATGCGATAACATCATTGTCTACATCAACATAATCATAAAAATTTACTGTAAATCCCAAACTGCTCTGTAGGAAATCCCTTCCTGTTCATCGCTTTCAACACTATCAACATTTTCTTTTATATCATTACAGAAACCAGCCTTTTTAAAGGATTTAATTATAACAGTAGGGCTCAGTGTATCCCATGATGCTTCTAAATAATGCATTGCATGTAATAAAGAAAATTTTTAACATTTCAGTTTTTCCATTGTTTTACAAGGTGCTTACGAAAATGCATCATTTCAAACCTAACCAAACCTTTTAACAGGTGAAGTTAAAAGGTCTGGGAAAAACTAGGCAGGTATGTAGTTGACATTTTTAAGAATTTAAAATGGTTGAGTAATTAGTAAACTAAATATGGGGGATATCTTTTCTCTTCCTTTTGTGGCACAAATTTAGAGTACATGCTTTTAAGAAATGCTTGAATTCTTGTGGAATGCACCTGTAATACTGTTCCAGTTGATAGAATTACTTTTCTTTTTTTTGAAATTAAGATCAAAGTATTCTGGTTTTTAAACCAAAAAAAAAAACTTTTACAGAATTACAAGTTTGAGCAATTACTATGTTCAACCACTTTGTAATTTGTAGCATTCAAAAGTCAGAACCAGTGAGAACTGGTGTATAGTAATAGTAGTAGTAGCATTGGCATTTGATGCAAGAAAGCAAGTGTATGAGCTTATGCAGCATCAGCCAAAAAAAAAAAAAAAAAAATCACACCATTCCCTCCAAATGCCTGTCCAGTTCCTCCTTAAATTTATTCGACCTATCAACTTCCACAACGACAGATGGAAGTTTGTTCCAGCAATTAACCACCCACTGGCTAAAGGCAAATTTCCGCACATCTAATCTACATCTGTCTTTTCTTAATTTGCATTTATGCCCCCTTAAGTTCGTAATCTGAACAAGTGGAAGGATCCCACCAGAATTCAGCGTGCTCAACCCATTCAAGGCCTAATGTTTGCATGTGTTAGAATTTAAAATTTTGAAAAAAATATGTATTTAATCATATTTTAATTTCCAATTATTAGCATTATACTTATTAATGTTTGCCATTTCAAGCACTTCTTTTAAGTGGATTCTAATAATGTTTGAAACAAAACATGTACTTCATGTTTCTATGATATAATAAGAAATCTTGTATAATCATTATCATCAGCCATTTTCAATCCACTGCAGGATGAAGGCCTCTCCAGCAACTTTCCAGTTCCTTCTGTTTTGAGCACTGGCCATCCATTTACTACCCACAAACTCATGAATTTCATCTATCCATCTCCGCCTTTGTCTTCCAGGTTTTCTTCTAGCTCCTCTTGGATACCATTCTGTTATTTTCTTAGTCCATCTGTCATCGTGTCTTCGAGCTATGTGTGCTGCCCAAGACCATTTTAGTTCTTTAGTTTTGATAAGAATGTCCTTTACTTGAGTTTGCTGCCTAATCTATGTGTTTCTCTTCTTATCTAACAGTCTGATTCCCAATATAATTCGTTCCATTCTTCGCTGTGTAGTTCTCAGCTTCTCTTCCATTCTTTTGGTGAGTGCCCAAGTTTCACTTCCATAAGTCATGGTGGGGAGTATACATTGGTTCATTATTTTACGTTTCAGACAAACTGGGATATTGCTCTTCAGTATGTGACTATATTTCCTGAATGCTATCCATCCAAAATTTATTCTTCTCTTGACTTCCAGCCATTTATCATTATTACAGCTAATAACTTGTCCCAGATAAGGATATGACTCCACCTTTTCAGTTACTGCTCCTTCAATCATTATGTCCCTTTCTGTGGCATACTTGTTCATCATTACTTTTGTTTTAGCCATATTCATCTTTAGTCCAAAATCCTTACTAACTGTGCATAACTGATTAAGATTTTCCTCTAATTCTTTGGGATCGTGGCTTATGACCACAATGTCATCTGCAAATTGTAAATGGTTTAGGTACTCTCCGTTCACATTGACTCCTTTCTGCGACCAGTCTAATCTTCTGAAAGCTTCCTCAAGGGCAGCAGTAAACAGCTTCAGTGATATTGTCTCCCCTTGTCGAACTCCTTTCTCAATTTTAAATTTCCTACTGTCTTTGTCTAGTCTAATAAAGGAGGTAGCATTCCCAACATACCTTATACCTTGTCAGTGTAGTACCACACAGTTGATACATTACTCTGGGGTGTTCTGTTCTCTTGCTCCCTTTTTGACTACTGCCGTCAATTTGGCCAACTGTTTCCTGAACAGTCCGATCTGTTTTTCTAAATTTCTCCTTTCCTCACTGTCATCTTTGTCCTGTTGAAGGCTCCTATTCTCGGTAGATATTTGATATATGTCCCCTTCTTTTCTTTTCTAAAATACAGGTCTAACCTCTCCTCCCATGCTAATAAGACTGCATGTGCCAAGGAAGACGGACTGTGTTGAAGGAGTTCCTTCCGGTATTTTTATTTCACTTCGGCTGTGAACTGCCCGATCAATATCTTGTCCAAGGCCTGCATCTCTTCTCTCTCAACTTCCATGGCTAATTTCACCTCCACAAACTTTCTGTGGAATTCTTCTACAGTCTCCTTACCCGTTTGCATATAGTTACTTAAGCTATTAATTCCTTCCAGGAATGTATATTTCTTTTGGAATAAATTTTTCATTACTTCCCCAAATTTACTGAGTGTGTCTATGTCAGATACTTGTGTAGCTCACTGGTATTTGGCTAAGGCTTCTCCTTCAAGATTAAACTCAGCCATTGCTACAGTTTCTATATCTTCTAGACCCTCGTTCTCTTTGACTGCTTCCAGTTTTCGTAAGAAAATTTCAACTTTTTCTGTGGGTTCGCCCCTAAACGATTTCAAATACTTGCTCATTTTAAATTTTGTTCCCATACTCGAGTGTACATTGTTGCCTAACTCGACCGAACTCTCCCCCCCCGTTCATCTCTCTCGCTAGTTGCCATCTGTGACCTTAGAAGCATTGTTTACACTATATACCTTCCAAAATGATATTTTTTTTCTTATTCAGATTATTCAAACTAGTTCAATAATCAACCACAATTAATCAATCAACAATAATCAACCTAAATTAATCAATAATCTTCCCGTTTAACTAGTCAACAATTCATTAATTAATACTTGACATTCAATTAATGATCTACATGTTTAAGCAATTATAATCACAATAAATTACACCCTCAATAAATCAAAATTCACCATAATTCAAAAATAAACTTTAAATCAACACTAGAAATTTGTTGCTATTTGTTAAACATTCAACCTTCAATCCTTTGTTACTTAATTAATCATTTCTCAATAATCTACTATTAATTTTCTGGCTCGCCAACTGATTTTAAGGCATAGATCAGTAACTATTATTTTTAATTTGAGTGATTCTCAATACTCGAGAGAAATACAGCTCTATCACCACCAATCTTTACTATCTAAAGTCAAATTTTTTGGAAGAAATTCCAGGCTGGATAAGCCAATGCTGGGGAAGATTATCTTTGGCTATCGAATTGTGGGAAAGCTATCCTGACTTGCTCGCCAATTGTGGGATCTAGAAGCCAATTGTGGGAACTTTGTATACAATTTTAACTTCTATATACCTTGGAACCTCAATAGGCTGTTGTTTTAAATTTAAATTCTGGAACAGGGGTCCTCACTTCCCTTCCAAGGTCCACACTCAATAAATTAATTCCATTTAACCCCTTTTTTACGTTAGAAGATTCCATGTAATGAGGATTTTATTATATTTTATATATATTTCTCCTGCTTGGATAATTCTGGATACTTGCTATAGAGCTGTGTTGTTTCTCCCCAAAGATAAGACATATGTTACCAACATTACAGAGTTTATTTCACCATTCTAGTACATAATCAAAATACACACACTAAATAATTCAAGATATCAAAATTTCTCACAGCTGTCTTTTTTACTATACATAATATAATGTTCTCACCTTTCCTTTTTTTCAACGAATTCATAACCATCTACAACTTTTAAACAATACAAAGTACTAACTAACATATGCAATTATATATATATATATATATATACTCCATATTATATAATTATATATATATATATATATATATATATATAATTATATAATATGGAGGAATTGTATGTCGCTGCCTCTAATGAACGCCTAATTATTTATTCACTTTATTATAATTTAATTTATGTTAATATTTAATATAAATCAATGATAGTATATATTTCAGCTTCATATGGAGCAATTGCAAGTTGCTGCCTCTAATGAATGCTTGATTATTTATTCATTTTATTATAATTTAACTTTCGTCAACATTTAATATAATTCAATAGTAATGGGTGGATATGCTAATTTAGCAACGCCTTTGTCGCCATCTATTTCCCTTTTTTCTTCTATATAAGCTGAATCAGCTTACAGTATGTCAGTGGTGTGGCTCTGCTCTAGAGTGCTGTCTGTTCTATAGTTTATTTTTCGCTTCATAAGGACCACCGCTGTGCAAATCCTCTGCACTGGTGGATCGATCGGAGGAGGGAGGGTGAATTGGTACTTCGATCTTTTCACCATGGTGACAATTTGTATAGCGATTGAAATGCAGCGATTCCGTGACCATTATTGGCCTCGTGGTCCTCTGTCGATATGGGGCATAATGGTCAGTCTATATTTATTTTAATTTATTTTGATTTTGTTATCGTTTGGTAGTTCCTTTAACCCTCTTTTGGTGATATTTCACGTCTTTCGGAACTGGTACCTCTCGGGGGGGGGGGTACCGCTAAATTATTATATAATTGGCATTATCCTAAAATTTGTATAGTTTTTATTAATCGGATTTAAAACTCGAAATTATACAAGGGTTATCGGGCTACTGTTATGTCTATTCTTTTTTTTCGTTCGTTTGTTTATTTGGGTTATTTTTATGTTAATTTTCGCTCTACAGTTTTTGCCATACTACTGGCTTATGTTTTATTTAATTTAAAATATTGGATGTATTTCAGCTTCATATGGAGGAATTGCATGTCGCTGCCTCTAATGAACGCCTAATTATTTATTCACTTTATTATAATTTAATTTATGTTAATATTTAATATAAATCAATGATAGTATATATATATATATATATATATATATATATATAGGTAATTACATTATTCTCCCTCTATGCACATGAACATCTAATTGGGCATCCTTCTGAGCCTTCGGTGGGCTATACACAACTAGAGGATATTTCTCCAGCGTACAGGCTTTTTCGTTAACAACAGTTACACATCTAATACATTCCTTTATTTTACACATACTTCTAACACAGGTAGGTAGCACACTCACTCTCACTGTCTTTATCTATATTCTATTGTTCCCCTGTTCCCCCTTTTCTATCTTTTACAATGCAGTATTCAGTTCATTATAAATCTCCTCTAACTGTCCTATTCATTTCTCCACCTGTTTATATTTTCTTTATAATACAGTTTTTTCGTTAGCAGAATTTTCCAAACTTACTTGCACTTTCTTCTCTCTCTACCTGGATGGGTGTTTCCCACTTCAGGTCTTTTCCAGCGGTCATCTCTCTGGGCTTGGCCTTTGCTGATCCACTAGGTGCACATCTTTATACTGCTCTCTGTCAGTTCTCTCGACGCACAAGGATTTTTCTCCGGGGTTGCTGAGTTGGCCATCCATTTGAAGCTCGATCCGATTTTATTCTCAATCGTTTTTCCCCTTTTCTATAACCAATACCCATTGAACTGTGCCATTTCTAAAACCCACCGTTTAACAATTCCCACACACCTCCAACACCATTCTCACTCCCAAAAAATTTTCTCTCTCGCTCTCCAGCGATTCTCTCTGACCTCTTCTCCCACTTCTCTGTCTTGGACTCCTCCTTTTTCACTCCCCTATCTCCTTTTTGTTCATCTCTCTCCCCCTTTTCTTGACCAGTCATCTTCTATTTCTCTTTCTTCATCTTTATTCTTATTCGCCCATTTCCTTTACTGTTGTCTTGGCCCATGTTCGGGTAGGTCACGCTCTCTTTCTCATAGCGGGGACATCCGGACGCTAAGAAATTTCTAGAACTTTCTTCTGACCATCCTTGTCGACTTACCACTTTTCGTCACGCGCCTTTTTAAGTGACCGCCCTTGAAATTTATAAGAGCGCACTTCGGTGTCGGCCTGTTTATACAGTGCTATGATACTCGGCTTACTCTATGATCTTGGGTCTTTCCTCTTTGGAGTCCAAACCCTTTCTTGGGGGGGCATTCCTTTGTCCCTTTTTTCTGCAATGCCACTCCCGCTCTACTTACCTTAAGCAAAACTGCTTCAAACTATCACTCCTACTGTTCAATTTCAGTTCAAACGCTCCCCCCCGTTGCTAACACTAATCCGCTGTCTACTGAAACGAACAACAGAGGAGCGCAAGCAAATTGCCTAATGCCGTCTGTTTAAAATATAATAATTTCCAAAATATTACAAAAATATTATTATTAGTAGTTGTAAGAATGGGTTCTTACACCTTCTCAGTACTACTCAATTACTGAACTGTAATCCCTCTAGCTCTTAATTCGTGCTTCCTACAGCAAAAATTTCTGAAATTGCCTAAAGGCCAGAGGTGCGAATATACGGTGGCAGTAAATAGCAAGTCTGTTGCACGCACGCTTTATTCTGCTTCGAAATTCGGTGCTTTCACGTCAACTTGGATGTGTTTTTCATTCTTCTGCTACTTTTTATATTATCATTGTTTTTAAGAAGAAAAAAATATATACAAATATATACATTTTTATATATTTTACCAAGGACAATTGGGTAATCAGAACAAAACGGTCGAAGAGTGATGACAATAATGTTGCTACAGATACATCAGAAGCTGAAAGGGTAAGAAATGTATCATGTGAAAATTTGGACACTAATGTTATTTCAAGTTAGTGCAACCACCAATTTCTGGTAGAGAGTCGTCATATTCCAAATCAGAAAGAATGAAAAAGAAAAGAAAATATCAAGAAAAGTACTTTACTTAGTGTTGTTGATGATGAGCAACGTCCTGCATGCGTAATATGTTATGAAAAACTGGCTAATGAAAGCATGAAACCTATTAAATTAAAAAGACACTTACATACAAAACATCCAGAGATAATGAAAAAAACTGAATCCTTGTTCAAAAGACATGCCGACGCCATACAAGGTCTGAAATCTTTCATGAAGAAACACTGCAGTTCCTTGTAAAGCTTTTAGAGCATCGTTGGAAGTTTCATATTTAATAGAAAAAAATTTGAAATTGCGTACTATTGCTGAATCCCTTGTTCTCCCTGCTGCAATAAAAATGATTTCAATTATGCATGGAGAAAAGTACAGCAATGAATTAAATACCATTCCTCTATCCAGGAATGGTATTTAAAATTTAATTTATTAAATCGATTGAGAGAAAGTTCAATTTTTGCAATAGAGTTAGATGAATTTACAGATATTTAAAACCTTGCTCAACTTATTGTATATGTCAAACACTGCTACAATGGAGATATTTTGGAGAATTTTCTATTTTGCAAAGCTTTGGAAGGAAGAACGATGGGCGAGATTTTTGATGTTATAAATATTTTCTTTCAAACAAATATTGTCCAAAGTGGAACAATTGCTTTGCAATTTGTACTGATGGTGAGGCTACATTAACAGGATAAAATAAAGGTTTAAAAGGCAAAGTAAAGGAAATTGCTCCAAATATAGTTTTGAATAATTGCATTATACAGTACATAGGGAAGGATATCATTGCAAACTGATTTGCACGAAGTTTTGAAAGATGCGATAAGTGTGATCAACTTTATTAAAAAGTAGAAGCTTAAATAGCAGACTTTTCACAATGCTTTGTAATGAAATGGGATGAACGCTTCTTTTATATACAAAAGTGGGGTAATTGTCAAGTGGTAAAGTGTTGCGACATCTTTTTGACCTCAAACATCATGTTTTGTTTATATCGGATAAAAATCAGAACCTTGCTCAGTTGTTCACAAATCAAAAATGGCTTGGAAAACTTAGTTCCCTTGTTGATATATTTGAAAAACTTAATGATTTAAATTTAAGTCTTCAGGGACAGGGAACAAATATATTAATACTCAGGGATAAAATAGAAATTTTCAAAGAAGCTTAATCTTTGGAAAACTGAATTTGAGCGTAATAATACGGAAATGTTCCCATGCTTTTTTGATTTTGTTATAATATTGACATTTTGCAATTTAGGGATATCATTGCCACCCATCTAACAATGCTAATTAAGAATTTTTCCAAATGATTTAATGTATCTCCAGAAAAAAAGTTGTATTGAATTCACAGTCCCTTTGCTTTTGATATTTCTTCATGTCCCAAAATTATTTATTTGTTTGCTGAATCAGGGTTTACATTGAGGGGTCATGTTAATTTTATATTTAATACAGGGGGGGGGTCGCAAGCAAAATAAGTTTGCGTGCCACTGGAATAGTGTAATGTATAACATAAACTTGATAGTGTAGTGCATATTATTGCATTCAGTATTATTAGTTTTAGTAGTCGCAAATGATGGCGAAAAAAAAAAGAAGAGCTTATACAGCATCAGCCAAAAAAAAAAATCTTCCCATTTTACTTGTCCATCCCCTCCAATAGTTTGTTTAGTTCTTTGAATTTATTCAAGCCATTCACTTCCACAACAGATGGAAGTTTGATCTGGCAATCAACCATCTACTGGCTAAAGGCAAACTTCTGCACATCTATTCTGCAACCATCCTTCCTCATTTTGAACTTATCCACCCTCGTGTGTAGTCTTGAGTAAGAGGAATAATCCCGTCAGCATGGAGTTTTCTCAATCCATTCAAAGCTTTAAACACCTCAGTCAGATCACCTCGCAGGTGTCTAGTGTCCAGATGCTTCAGTTTGCAGAACTGAAGCCTTTCTTGGTAAGACCACCCCTTTGTCTCGCCAATCTCATTCCCCTTCTTTGTACCTGTTCCAACAGCTCTATAGCCTTCCTAAAATGAGGCCATCAGACCTGTATGCAATACTTCATATAATTTGCTAATCACCTCCTTATCCCTGCTAGCAAAATTCCTGTATATCATTGACAAACCCCATGGGCCACCCTGGCAGCCTGTTTACATTGCTCAGAGAATTTAATATCTGATAGCACAATTACCACCAAGATATTTTTCATTTTCCACTACCCTGAGTGCAGTACCACACAGTTTGTACGTTACTGTGGGATTACTTCTGCCAATATGCAGTAGTTTGCATTTGTCAATGTTAAGCTTCAATTGCTGCTTCTCAGCCGATCTAATTTTTTTAGATCTTCTTGCAGTAGCATACCGTCATTACTATCATTAACCATCCTACTAACCATTGTATCATCTGTTAATTTAGACATTAAGCTTGATACACTTTCATCTATCATTAATAAATACAGAAAATCACAATGGGCCCAGCACCAAACCGTGAGGGTCTCTGCTAATAACATTAGTCTACAGGGAGCAGTGTCCATTGATAACTACTCTTTGTCTTCTCTCACTTAACTATTCCTTTATCCTTAGCAGTAACTTTCCCTTAATACTACACTGCTCCAATTTGTACAGCAGTCCTTTATGTGCAACAATATCAAAAATTTCCTGAAATCCAAGTATGAGTGGTACAAAAGTAATGCCTCCTATTTATTTCCTCAGAAAATTTAATTCCTACAACTATGCCTTTACATCATTTAATCATTAATAAATGCACTATTATTTTTCTGCAAAGTCACCATCATTTTCTATGCACTTCAACCATCTCTGATTTAGACGCTGTATTCTAATCCTTTAAAAGTTCTTACTCTTGCTCTGGAAAGCTTCGCGAACAGTGTGCTTGAGGTGGTCATTGTCCACAAAATGAGTTCTGTGGAGTGCATTCTTCAGTGGACCAACGAGATGACAGTCAGAAGGTGCAAGATGTAGGCTTTGAGAGGGATGAGGAAGAACAGTGCAGTGAATTTTGATGGTGCCACTCCATCGACTGTCAATTTGTTTCAGAGTCATAATGGTGGGCCCAGGTTTCATCACCTGTGACTATGCATGAAAGAAAAACCTTTCCTTCACTCTCATAGCACTGGAGAAGTTCTGTACAGAAGACTTTCCAGGATTTTTTGTGCTGATGTGTCAGTATTTTCAGGACTTGCCAGGTGCACACTTTTTTGTAGCCTGGTTCTTTTATGATGGTTATCACAGCAGGTTTCCCTATACCTACTGCATCGCACGATTTGCGTGTTGTGATGCGGCGGTACTCTTTGATCAGCTGTCAATCTGGCTCCTGTTGTCACTGACATTACTGGCCGGCCACTTCAGGGGTTGTCAACAACATCACTTTCCCCACTTTTAAAGTGTCTTACCCAATGTCTAATTGTACTCACATCTACAGTATTGTCACCATAAACATTTTTGAGACACTAATGGATTTTGATAGGCGTCACTTCTTCCTTGGTAAGAAATTCAATCACCACTCTTTGCTTGATACGTATATCTGTAACATCCACCATTTTGAACTATCCATGTGCTGCACTCATGAGACTGATTGCAGCACCACTCAGTATGGCAAAACTAAAGGTTTCTAGTGACATGCGAATTATCTACTGTGTCACATTTGAAAGCAAAAAATTAGGAGGCATTACTTTTGTACTGGTCCTCGTATATGATATCAAAATTATTTTTTGAATCAAATTCCTTTATGACTGCATTGTAGTATCCAATCAAATTGATCAGACAAGATTTCCCCATAACAAACCCATGCTCTGACTGAAAGTATAATTGCACTCCTGTCTAGATGGTCCTGCATTACTTCTTTAACCAATGACTCTATTAGTTTCCCTGGAACAGATGTTAAGCTAACAGGTCTGTAATTACCTCTGTCACCCTATGATCCCATTTTGTGAATTAGGGATACATTTGCACATCTCTAGTCCACAGGGACTAGGTATCTAGGCCCTGTGGACTAGAAGTATAGTATAGTATTCTCAAAAATTAAACTGAATTTAAAGGGACATCATGCCTCAGACTAGAAAGACAAAGCAATGGGCTTAAAGTTGTAGGATTGCTGTGGTTCGGAGGGGAGAGAACTGAATGGGTGTGTCTCCTACGAATCACTCCTTACAAAATGTGTTTCTTGTATAATGTTTGTGACCAACTGGAATGGGACATGATACAGCCAAGGGGAAATATTGTGTGTGTGTGTGTGTGTGTGTGTGTGTTCGGTGCAGAGGGTACAACGAAATTAGGTGCAAGCTCAGTATTCTAATGAGCATTTATTAGAGCTTGAAGAATAGGGTGGGTGCCCTTGAAGGAATTAACATGGGGCCCATCAAGCTCCAGCTGACCAACTTAACTCCATAGCTTATACTTGTGCATCGAGCAACACAGTGACAATCCCCTAGGCAGAATGAGCTGGTCCCGCAGGAGGTAGTTATTATCAGTGATTGAAATGGGAAATATATTTTGCAAAAAAGGATAGGTGGAATAGGAGCAGGGTATGTCTGCCAGGGGACAAAAGTAGATGATATTGCAGAGCAGATATCATCTTTTAAGGGCACAAAAAGGTGATATTCTTGCACATGTTGGCACTAACAATATTAAGAGAAGGAGATCTGAAGACTTACGTAACAAGTACAGGCCAATGTTGGGAAAAAGTCAAGATTCAGGATTAAATTTGAAAGTATCTGCAGTTCTGCCCAGAATGATTGGAGGGAGTACATGATGTGAGAACCTTATCAATTAGTTTTTCCCTAGAGAGACTGTGAAAGGCTCATGGCATAGAATTTTTCCCAGCATGGTCTGTGCTTGTTAACAAATATTGATAAGGATAGACTATTTTTACAGGGATGGGATACACTTAAACAGAAAGAGTGCATGAATATTGCAGATGCTATCAAGGCAGTGTTAGGTGGTCAGAAAACTGCTGGCTTGGATGGGTAATACCCAGACTAATAGAGTAATTAGAGCCTCAAGCCAAGGTGAAAATGATTCTTGCACTGCTTCTATTGGAACATGCAGATCACCTCGCAGGTGTTGAAAAGATCACCTCGCAGGTCTGGAAAGCAAGGCGTTGATGATTTGAAGAACCTGCTGTGGGTCATAATGGAATAAGTAAATACCTGGGCTGTGTGTTAGGGTAACTAAGAGTAAGAACAGGTGTATGTATACTTATATATACACTACTACTAAGAGCATAGTAATAAATTTGAAGTACTGGTTAAGTCATCAACTGCAGATGTAGGAATATTGGGGATATGGTGTCACTCAGATATAAGGGATGCAGAATTTGAATATGGGAAGTATAGTGTGTACAGAAAGGACAAATGTGTAATATGTACTTGTCTAGGCAGCACCAGAAGGTAACTGCACACGATGTCTCTTTGTTGATACAGACTGGGGCAGGTTGCTCATGTTGTGTGACTGGAAAATGAAAGATGGGACAGGAGGAGGGGGGAAGGGTTATGCTCTAAGTTAGGGAGCATATTAAATCTAAGACAGTGCATCAAGTAAACATGAGTGCCCAGTCCAACATTGTGTCAGTTTGGCATGACATAAGCAATGGGAAAACAAAAATGAGAGCAGGAGTGTGCTATAGACCTAATGACTGTGATGAGTATAACAAACAACTATATAGAGAAATAGTGGGATAGTAAATCAGAATATCTTATAATGGAGAATTTTAACTTTCCAGATATTGACTGGAACTTGTGGGTTGGTCACTCGCACACTAGCAAGACTTTTGTGGATTTTTCTGGATGGCTGTTTTCTACAGCAGCATATTAGAGAGGCAACAAGAGGGAGCAATACTCTTATCACACAGTAAGAATGTGCAGGTAAAAGACCCATTGGGTGACAGTGAGTCAGAGTATACTGATCTGGAATTTACTTAAAGTCATAACTATGGAACAGAAGTTAAACTAACAGGTCTATAATTACTTGTGTCACCCTTTGAACCCCCTTTGTGAATTGGGGATACATTTGCACATCTCCAGTCCATGGGGACCTCTCCTGAATCTAAGGATGCTCTCATAATTATGGCTAAGGGTTTGCTAACTTCCCTCGCTGATTCCTTCAGTATAACTGGATAGATTCCATCCACTCCCAAGTATCTTTTTTACATTTAACTTCAACAATTTCTCCTCTACTTTGTTCTCAATTATTACAAAATCACTTAGCTCCCTGTTAAAGTTTGATGAATATCTGGCATTCCCCTCCCTGAATAACTCCTCATGTGTGAATTTAGATGCAAAATATTCATTTAGTTTGTTAGCTACCTGAGCAGGATCGTTAACAGTTGAACCATTGATATAATAATAATTTATTTATCCCTATTTTATGTTACACTTTTTTGGGAAATAAGAGCAAAAAGAGAGGGAGAACACATAAGCCAATGGCTTTTTAGTGGTGTTCCCTTAAAAAAAAATGAATATAGAAATATACAATTGAAACATATACAGTTCTGGAATTGTACAGGTAATGTTTAACAGAAAATACAGAAATAAATTGGAGTTTTTTGTACATTTCTTTACAGAATACTTCGAAAAGCATCACTAGTTATAATATCATCGTGAAACATTTTTACAATTAAATGATGAGAGACAAGAAAAATGATGAGATGTGTGCACAGAAATTTACAAACTATTTGCCAACTGCTTCCTTTAACATTTGTACATTATTTCCATGTTGGTATTTTTAAAATCCAGGAGTTGAGTGGAAGGTAATTTGAATCAGACATCCCTGGTGATGTGTTCAATTAGTAGTTTCTTGGCGCCTCCGTAGCCAGGTGGGCAGGAGCAGCAGTGCGTAGCACACGCTTCTTGATTAGATCGGGGTGCGAGCCCATGACCACCAAATATGGAGGATGCGGACAGGTCAGGGAATGACCACCGCATATCCCCGGAGCAATATGGCCTTAGTTGCTAATGCTCCTAAAAACCAAATAACAAACATAACATAGTAGTTTCTTGAATTGATTTAGTGAAGTGACATTTTTGATTTTTGCAGGAAGTTTGTTCCAGGTTTTAGCACCTCTGTATTTTATACTTTTCTGACCTATGGCTTTTCTGAAAAGCGGAATCTTCAGGTTGGCTTCATTTCTTAGATTGTATGATATTTCTTCTTCTTCTATGGTTATGAAAAAGGACCTGAAGAGAGGGGGAAACTCTGGTGTCTTCAGTGTATTGTAAAAAAAAAGACCACCTCGGCTTTCTGTAGCAGTTGGTAGATGCTGAGGAGTCTCACTTCCTTGTAACTCAAACTAACCGATGCGTTCCAGGGAAGGCCCAAAATTAAACGAATGCATCGATTGAGAATGGAGTTGATTCTTGCAAGGTTTTCTTGACTGGTGGTACCCCATGGGATGATTCTATAGGTGAAGTGCAGTTGAATTAAAGAAAGGAATACTAGTCTGAGAAGGGAAGGAGACACCCAGGCAGAGGCCCTGGCGAGTATTCCCGCTAGTGACGAGGTTTTCTTTCATAGGGTTATCATCTGTTTTGCCCGACTTAGCTTATCATCTAGCCAGATTCCGAGAAATTTGGTTTCATTCACCCTTTCAAGTTGTTTTTCTTTGATTATTACGTCTAAATCAATATTTAGTGGTTTGCTTTTTGTTCTAAACACCAATGTATTTTGATTTTTCTGGATTCAGTATAAGCTGATTCTTTTGAAACCAACTATGCATCACAGAGAGCGAGGCAGAGATTTTGAGTTGAAGCTGATTAGGGTCTTTATATGTGATCAGGATGGAAATATCATTGGCATACGCTACAAGGTGAGAAGACGGAAGAAGAGAGAGAAATTCATCAATGTAAAGAACAAATAGGATAGGTCCAAGAAGTGAGCCTTGAGGTACCCCCTGGAAAAATAAAAGATGTCAGAGTACGATTGATTTGTTATTACAACAAACAGACAAATCAGTAAGGTAGTCTTCGAGGAGAAGGTTAATTTTCCCTCTCAAGCCAAGATTATTGAGTTTGTTAAGTAGAATATTATGGTTTATGCAATCAAAAGCTTTAGATAAGTCAAGAAACAGTGCTATAGCATAGTGACCCTTTTCAAGACAGTGAATGATCCCCGAGCAGAAGTCAACAATTGCAAGATCACTGGATCTTTTAGAGCAATAAGCATACTGTTGTTGATGGATGAGCTGATATTCTTCAAGAAAACCCATGAGTCTGCTATGAAGAATTTTTTCAAATAATTTTCCAAAGACTGAGAGTACAGCTATTGGGCGAAGGTTGTTGAGAGAGTTACAATGGCTTCCCTTTGGAACAGGGATTATTATTGCATTTTTGAATTGAGAAGGGAATTTACCAGATTGAAAGGAGAGATTGAATATATATACTTCAGTGGCGTAAGAATTGAGCTAAGGACCTTTTCAGCAGAGAAGGAGATATTTCATCAAAGCCAGGGGCTCCCTTTTCTTTCAACTGATTCCCTGCCTCTAAAATCTCTTGATCGGAGAGAGGACCGAGAAAAAAAAGAGTTTCTGATTGAGTACTTGGCAGATTCTCTCATTTCATTGTCTCTGAAATCAAGTTCGTCTTGAAAGAGATTATTTCCACTTGATATAAAGAGGTTACAGAAGGCAGTAGCTTTTAGCTCATCATCTGAAATGAGTACCTCATTTTCAATTACATCTCCAACGTAGGTCTGTGATTTCAGTTTCCTTCCCGGTAATAGTTTGTTCAAAACTGTCCATTTTTTCTTGCTTGTTATGATACCTGTAAGTTGAGAACTACAGTATTTTCTTTTCTCTGACTGAATGCAGTCAGTGACGACTTTGTTTCTGTACGTTGTGTATTTAGTTTTATCTGCCTCGATTCCTGTTACTCTAGCAATTCTTGCAAGGTTGTCTCTTTTCTTTAACATATTACAAATCTTGTTTGAGATGAACGGGCATATTTTCCCTCTTGGCCTAGTGGCCTTTTTATTCCCTGGTCTCCTCATATATGACACGTATTTTTCATAGCTATTTAGGATATGCTTAAAAAAGCAGTTTGTTGCAATTTCAGGATCACTTGTAGCAAGCACTCCATCCCACGTTGACTGCTGCAGGTTGTGACAAAGCTGATTGAGAGGGTCTGGAGTGACAGATTTGAAAGTGTGCATGATCTCTGCTTCATTTATTTCATTTTCAGTTACCATTAAGATGGGACGATGATCTGAAATAGTTGTATCAAGTATTGTATATGTGAGAGAGTATTCCCCAATTGCGAAGTCAAGAAGGGAATTGTAGGACTCTCCCATTCTAGTTGGGATATCTCCATCAGTAAGAACAGAGAAACCATTTGAAGTAAGTATCTAGGAGATCTTGCACCTGAGAGGAAGAGCTATAAAGAATGTTAATATTAAAGTCACCAATCAGTAGAAGGCTTAGGGATTTGCTTGGGAAATGAGATAGAGTATTGTCAAGAGTATTTACAAGGAAGCTTTTAACTGAAGCAGAAGGAGGTCGGTATATTTGGATATCAAATGGACCAATCTGATTCATCCCCTTCCTTCTAGAGTTTACATAAGTAAAGAACTCAGCTGTTTTTCTTTGCATCCTTTGCCAAAGATTTCTGGTAATCTGCCTTTGCCTGCCTAACCTCCTTTGTGACTTGATTACAGCTAGCTTATATCTGCTGTAGGCTTCTGTGTCGCCTGATAATTTATATGCATCCCATGCATTTTTATTCTCTGTCATGAGCCTCATTAATTCATCTGACATCCATTTAGGCCTGAACCTTGAACAGTATTTCTTAGTTGGTATGAAAAGCCTAGTAGCCTCCAAGATTAAGTCCCGTAACATCATGAGTTGATCCCACTGTATGTAATTTAAAAACTGTCTGAGACCACTGTAGTCACCTTTACGGAAGCAAAAACTCTTCCCTTTATCCTCGATGGTAGTTACATCTTTAAGTAAATCCCACATCAGTATAATGTGATCACTGTCACCTAGTGTTTCCTTTATCTGCAAATTCTTAATGCATGAATAATCACTACTGATAATCAGATCAAGAATATTACTCTCTCTGGTTGCCCCTCGAACACGTTGCTATAGAAAACAATCCTCTAATAAATCCATAAAAGTTTTGCTAGCATACGAGTGACCAATCCTCAAGTTCCAGTCAATATCTGGAAAGGAAGAGCTATCTCTTATGAGTGTGTAAGTTAAGAGGGTGGTGGTAGTGCCCATGTAAAATTTTGTTTTTAATATTCTGTCTCCTTTGTAAAATGTCTCATTTGTAAAATTTTCACTTTTTTCCTTTTGTCTCAATTTAATGAATACTGAAGAATGTAATTTTTATAATGTTATGAATTTTGTTTTTTTCTTTTTACAGTCAAACACATCATGTTTAAGTAGTTGGGACTACCAAAATGACAATCATGAGTCAGTTTGTTGTTGGGTTGAAAAGCCGTAATGAGGAATTGCGGATGAAAACAGCTCGAGAACTCCATCATTATGTCACAACAGAGTTGAGAGAGATGTCTTTTGAAGATGTAACCACTTTTATGGATGAATTTAACCATCACATTTTTGAGATGGTTTCAAGTTCAGATATAAATGAAAAGAAAGGGGGAATCCTTGCTATAGGTAAATATTAACTGAAAAGTTGAATCATATAATGAGTTGAAATATTGATAATGACTTTGCTTTTTTTATTTTTATGATGAATAAATAAAATAATATGTGCGATTATAACTAAAAAGGATAAAACAATTGCATTTACTCCATGGCTTATAATACCTTATATTGTATAAGGTTAAAATGCCGTCCAGTTTGTATTATAGCAAAATTTTATTAAAAACTAACATAGACTAAGGCTAAGAATTTGGTTAAGGTATTGAAAGCCAACATGAGAACCATGGGAAACTTTTACTGGTCAAAAGCATTTCCTGGTACCTCAACTTCTCCCTGCATTCTTGCTAAACAGATGGTGCGTGTTATCGGTAGTGGCAGTAGAAGCCGATAACGATGTATTGCTTAGTTTTTTCTCATTATTAAAAGCAGATTATCGGAGTCATGAGTGGGCTGAAATTTACTTATGGGTACACCCTCCATAAGTCTCAGTCTTAGGGTGTTTAGCCCCCCCTTCCTGCTGTTTTAGCTCAATACGAAAATGCCTTCTACAGACAGTGCGTGTTATCAGTAGTTACAGTAGAAGTCATTTTCCTATCAGGTTAAAACAGCAGGAAGGGGGGATAAACACCCTAAGACTTGAGGCAGTCTGGATGGTGTACCCATAAGTAAATTTCAGCTGCGAAGGCATTACACTCAAACTCCAATAATCTGCTTTTAATGATGAGAAAAAACTAATCAATACATCGTTATCGACTTCTACTTCCATTATCAATAATACGCACCATCTGTTTACCAAGAATACAGGGAGAAGCTGCTGTGTCACGTTTGACTGCTAAAAGTTTCCTGTGGTTCTCGTGTTGGCTTTCTTTACCTTCGCCCAGAATTCAATTCAACATCAACTTTATGCAGTTTATTTTCTGTTAAAACCATTGACTTGTATTTGTTTATTTGTAATTCACGCTACCTACTGTTTGCTGAAACACTGTAAAATGCAATGGATGATTATCTTATTTGGTGTAAAACTGTATGGATATTTATTGTTGATTGTATGTTAGCATCGCAAAAATGATTTGGATTCTCAAATACTGTTGCCGTTACCGTCAAATTGTGTTTTGCTATTTCCTCAATGACATCCAGGTGTTCAGTATACACTATTGACCAATAGGTTGCTTGATACATTATGGATTACCTTCTGTGATCTTAGTTGAAGCTTTATCAGGAGTGAGACAATGAATTTTTGAAAAAATTACTGGCCTTTGTATATTCTTTAGCCATTTCCAATCTCCTTCAGCACATCTTATTTTTGAATAATAACATAAATATTAAGTATAACGAAAGTATATTTGGATGTATTTCAGCTATAACATAAAATGCAGCTATGCGAACAAGAAATTTTGTTAAAAAAGACAGTTCAGATAGTTCTATATAATCTGAAAACTGTATCCATATGCAAGCAAACTGAGAAACATGATTGTTATCTTTGAAACTTAAATTGAATGAGAAGAGATATAGAATGGAACAAAAAAACTTTGTCACAAACTGTCAGAATGGATACAAGTTATTGTCATATGAAAAGATTACTCTGTCATTTAACCAATATTTAAGAAATTTTAGAACTTATTTGAGAAGATAATAATACTTATAGAGGCATGTGATGCAAGAAAGCAAGTGTATCAGTTTATGTAGCATCAGCCAAAAAAAAAATTCACACAACCATTCCCTCTAAATGTTTGTCCAGTTCCTCCTTGAATTTATTTAAGCTATCAACGTCCACAATCACAGATGGAAGTTTGTTCCAGCAATTAACCACCTGCTGGCTAAAGGCAAATTTCCACACATCTATACTACAACTGTCTTTCCTCAATTTGAATTTATGCCCCCTTAGGTTCGTAATCTGAGCAAGTGGAAGAATCTCATCAGAATTCATCGTGCTCAACCCATTCAAGGCCTTATACACCTCAATCAGATCACCTCGCAGGTTCCTAGTCAACAGCTGCTGCAGTTTGCAGAACTTAAGCCTCTCTTGGTAAGAGGATTCCTTCTCTGTACATGCTCAAGCAAATCTACTTCCTTTCTAAAATGAGGCCTCCAGATCTGTACGCATTAATCAAGGCATGGCCTGACCCATTGCCTTATACAAAGGGATAATCACCTCCTTTTTCCTGCTAGCAAAATTCATGTATATCATTGACAAAACCCAATGACCTGCTCTTGCAGCCTGTCTGCATTGCTCAGAAAACTTCATATCTGACTGCACAATTACTCCTAGGTCTTTTTCATTTTCTACTACCCTAAGTGTAGTACCACATAGTTGGTACGTTCCTCTGGAGTTACTTCAAGTATGCAGTACTTGGCATTTATCAATGTTTAACTTCAGTTGCCAGTTCTCAGCCCATCTGCCCAAATTTTCTAGACCTTGTTGCAGTAGCACACTGCCATTGCTATCATTAACAACTCTGCCGACCTTTGTATCATCTGCAGACTTCGACACTAAGCATGATATACCTTCATCAATATCATTGATAAATATACAAAACAACATTGGGCCCAACACCGAACCCTGTGGAACTCCACTTATAGCATTAGTCCATGAAGAGCAGCATTCACTGATTACCACCCTCTGTCTCTCCCACTCAACCACTCTTTTATCCATTGTAGCAACTTACCCTTAATACCATTCTGCTCCAATTTGTACAGTAGTCTTCCATGTGCAACAGTGTCAAAAGCTTTCCTGAAATCCAAGTACAGTCAGTCCTCGTATAACACGTGTTTACACTACACAAATTCTATCCTACACAATTTATGAATAGGGGAACGATATCATATATAACACGAACCGAATTCGCTTATGCACGATTCGCCTTTGTGTTTACAAGAAATGGCAGTCGAACGCGGAATCACCCTAACTGAACACAACACGATAGGAATGAAGAGAAGATTCTGAAAATGTATTTGTTTTTTTATATCAGTGAAGGGGAAACATATTTCACCATAATAAGGTAAAAACCCACACAATTCCAGCTATCGGTATTATTGCAAATGCCATTAGATCGAGTTTACTAACAGATTCCATTAGCAGAAACGCAACTGGAAATTATTTTTGTTTTATGGTAGTAACCCCCAGAAATGTGCTATAGTAAAATGTGAGGTGTTAATAGTGTATCTCTGCCTTTACTGTGTTGTTTATTCAGTTACTACACGCACACAGCTTTGTTTATGTGTATCAAGCGTGCCTCCTCATTTTGTAATTGTGCTTTATTCCCTAAAAATGCCCCTCGACGTGGGCACCTGTACGTGGTGAGGGGACCTCCCAGTGATGCTGCTGGACTTCCAGACTAGCATCACTGGGATCCAACGCCCACAGCCTAGGTTCCGGGCTTACATCAATGGAATCCGGCGTGTTTGCCGTGCGCTGCGACCCGTGGAAATTCGGAAAGGGGGATCCTGGTGGTTGAGGGGCCCAGCTTCAATACACCACTTTGGTCCCTGCTTCGACAAGACGGGTGGTCCTGGAAGGCCCGGCTAGGATCAATCGGCTAGTAGGTTCGCCTGCGAGGGTCAACCGTGTCAATGTCACGCTCCTACCCTCATGGTCCGAGGGACAGGATTCAGGCTGGCGGTGGTGCAGGTATGGTGTCTGGGTAGCCCTGGCGTCCCACTCCCAAGCGCATTTATTGCATGCCGGGTAGTGGGCGTCCCTTTGGGCTCCGTGGTGGGTGGGGAGCCCGGGCACTGAACCACTTAAAATTTACATGAATCCTGATAAACTTACTTCTTCAGGGGCCCCAACCCGGTCCCTATCTGAAAACATTGATACAGATTCAGATAGCATTATTGCTACAAAGAGGCAGCGTACAGAAATATCATCAGGGTCTGTTCCAAGGTTCCTAATTATGCACTCAACCAGTGAAAAACCGATTGGTAAAATGTCACCCTTTTTTATTCAAAAAGGGTTAGACGGGTTAGCAGGTTCTCCCAAATCAGTTAAGAGGCTCCGTTCTGGAGACCTCTTAATTGAAACTAAAAATGACAGGCAATCGGAACATCTACTCCGAGTAACATCAATCGGAGGTATCCCTATAACAGTGACACCACACAGAACACTCAATTCATCGAGAGGTGTCATTTCGGAGTGGGACCTTCTCGACGTAACCGAGGAGGAAATCTGCTCTGAATTAAAACCACAGGGAGTCATTGCCGTCAAGAGAATCACTGTGCGAAGGGATGGAAAAATTGTTAAAACCAGGAGCGTTATCCTGACTTTTAACTCTCCTAAACCTCCTGACGAGATCAAAGCTGGATACATCAACTGTTCAGTGCGTCCATACGTTCCAAATCCTTTACGGTGTTTTAAATGCCAGAAGTATGGACATTCTCAAATGGCCTGCCGCGGAGTCCTTGCATGCGCTCGATGCGGTGCAAAGGACCACGAAACAACAGCATGTTCAGCCGCAAAACCCACCTGTATTAACTGTGAAGGCGAACACCCGGCCTACTCCCGAGCATGCCAGAGGTGGAAAGAAGAAAAAGAAATTCAACGGCTGAAGGCAGAGCTAAATATATCATACCAGGAGGCAAGGAAATCGGTGAAACCCCTGAATATCAACAAACCTACCTACGCCCAGAAGGTAGCAGGGAGATGTTCCGTCGGAACTCAGACGGACATGACCATTCCTCCAAAGGAGTCTTTCACTCCCATCGCACGGTATCTCTTAAGTTCTCAAAAACCTGCACAAAAGGACCAATCAGCTGCCACTCCTATATCGGTACCTCCTAATGCTCCACAAGTAACTAAGGTAATTATGAAAGAAAAGAATAAGAAAGGGGAAGTCCCACCCAGTACCCAAGAAAAGATGGATGTCGAGCAGAAGGAGGTACTCGAAGATTCAGTCTTGGAACTCTTTGCGGAGGAGGAAATGGACACGGGACAGCGTCCATTCTTCCCCGAAAAAGATAAATTCAAGACTGATAAAAGTAAGCCCTCAGCACCTCGGAAGCCGCCTGATGGACCCACCAAGCCAAAATAATGGCTAAATTCCTACAATGGAATTGTCGTGGATTCCGGCGAAATATTGATGACATCAAGGCCCTCCTGCAAAAGCACGAGCCAGTTTGCTTTTGCTTGCAGGAGACATATCTAAAGGCAAATGATGATCCCACCATGCACAACATCACAGTTTTTCGAAAGGATAGAATTGCGGATGGCTCTGTACATGGGGGAGTGGCTATCCTTGTGGGTAACCAGACCCCAGTGCAGCCCTTGCTAATTACAACCAGCATAGAGGCTGTTGCAATTCGCCTTTCAGTGGGATTTTTAATAACTGTGTGCTCCATTTATTTGCCACCTGGGACTGACATCACCCAGGCAGACCTTGATGATCTTCTAATGCAGCTGCCTCCCCCTTTCTTACTTCTCGGGGATTTTAGTGATGTTAGCACTACCCTGTGGGGTAGTGCTAACATCAACGGAAGGGGACGAGTCATAGAGCGTATGCTCAATGACAATGACCTTTCCCTTCTAAATAATGGAACAAACACCTTCTTCCACATGCCTACCCGTACTTTTTCTGCCATTGATCTCTCTATCTGCTCCCCTTCTCTACTCCCTTCACTCACTTGGGAAGTGGAGGAGAATCCATACGGAAGCGATCACTTCCCCGTGATAACCTTGTTACACAGTGGGAGACCATGTCTTCCTTTTAGGTTACCACGGTGGAAGATTGATCAGGCTGACTGGACTGCCTTCCAACATTAGGCAAATTTTGATCTTAGCACAGTCAGTCAAGAGCCTATCAATGATGCAGTTAAGTACATCACAGAAATCATTGTCCAAGCAGCTGCTAATGCTGTCCCAAAAACATCAGCCCGGTTTCCACCATTTCCCAAACCTTGGTGGAATTCACAATGCACAGCAGCAAAAAAGGCTCAAAACAAAGCGTGGGGGATAGTTTGCCGTTATCCTACCACGAACAACCTTATAGCCTTCAAACGTGCACGAGCCAAAGCACGCTACATCCGTCGTCAGAGTCAAAAGGAATCGTGGATCCGTTTTACATCATCTATTAACCAGTCTACCAACTCTAAGGTAGTCTGGGATAAAATCTGGAAAATGAAGGGGAAATATACATCCCACCCTTCTTCAATCCTAGATTATAATGGATGCGCTATTGCAGATCCAACTGCAATAGCCAATGCTCTTGGGGAAACATTCTCTAACATCTCCACAACATTGTACTCCCCAGAGTTCCTGGTCCTGAAACATAAATTGGAAAAACAAGCACTTAATTTTAAGACCAAGGGCCTCTATCCCTACAATGGGGCGTTCACTATAGAGGAACTGAAAAGAGCCCTCACTCTTTCCAAAGCAAGTGCTGTTGGACCAGATGGCATCCATTATGAAATGATTAAACATCTTTCACCAAAATCTATGGATTGTCTGCTCCTTCTGTATAACAGAATCTTTACTGAAGGGCAGTTTCCGGACTCCTGGCGAAAGGCAATCGTTCTTGCCTTCCCTAAGCCAGGAAAGGATCCAAAAGTCACCACCAACTATCGTCCTATTGCTCTGACTAGCTGTCTGTGCAAAATCCTGGAGAGAATGGTCAATTCTCGTTTAATATGGTATTTAGAATCAAATGACCTTCTCTCCAGCATCCAGTGCGGCTTCCGAAGGAACTAGTCCACTTTGGACCATCTTATTAGAATGGAAGCATCCATCCGGGATGCTTTCCTAAAACGGGAACACTTGGTGTCGGTGTTCTTTGACATGGAGAAAGCGTATGACACAACTTGGAGATTTGGCATTTTAAAAGACTTACATAGCCTAGGCCTAAGAGGGCATCTGCCCTTTTTTATTCAAAACTTTTTAGCCAATCGATCGTTCCAAGTTCGTGTGGGATCCTCACTCTCTCGCTCCTTTAGCCAAGAGGAGGGAGTACCACAAGGATCAGTATTAAGTGTCACACTTTTTGCCATCAAAATAAATTCCATCACAGAACAACTTCCTCCAACTGTAAACAGTGCCCTCTATGTTGATGACTTTAGCATTTTTTGCCAGTCGTGCAACATGAGGGTTATTGAAAGACAACTGCAGAAAGCCATTGATAGTCTGAATTCCTGGGCACTTGCAAATGGCTGCAGGTTCTCGCCGGAGAAGACCGTTTGCGTACACTTTTGTCGCAAGCGTAATCTTCATCCTGAACCTGAATTAAGGCTTGGACAAAATGCTATTACAGTAGCAGCAAACACAAAATTATTGGGACTCATATTCAATAAAAAACTAACTTTTTTGGATCATATTCGTCAACTCCGCACAAAGTGCACACGTGGGCTTAATATTCTCCGCTCGCTCTCCTCTACATCCTGGGGAGCAGACCGATGTACCATTCTTCGGCTTTACCGTGCACTTGTGCGATCCAAACTAGATTATGGGTCCCAGGTATATACCTCAGCCCGAGACAGTGTCCTGCGGTGGCTGGACCCCGTCCATCATCAGGCTATACGCATCGCTACTGGAGCATTTCGAACATCTCCTGTCCAGAGCTTATACGTTGAAGCAAACGAACCACCGTTATCACTTCCACGTAAGCAGTTGTCTCTAAAGTACGCCTTAAAACTGAAATCCCTGCCAGACCATCCTACGTGGCCATTCGTTTTTGAGCCACGATGGGAAAATTTATATAATACTCGAAAGACTGCCAATCGTCCTTTTGGTATTCGTTTCCAAGAGCTACTCAAAGAACTTAATATGAAGGTAGACAAGGTTGCCCAAACATCAAAGCAACCCTTTCCACCCTGGCATGCTCGTGTCCCGGCATGCGACTTGTCCCTTAGAAACTGGGGAAAGTCGGACACTCCATCATGTGTCTACCTGCAGCTTCATTCAGCACACCGAACTGAATATTCTGACTTCGCGCCAGTCTACACAGACGGTTCGAAGTCAGAATCATATGTGGGATCTGCTGCTGTCTTTACAGACAGCACTATATCAGAGCAGATTCCCTCTGAATGCAGCATATTTACTGCAAAGCTGCACGCTGTAAAGTTAGCCTTGGATCATATTAGTAAATACCAATACCAACGGTTCATTTTATATTCTGACTCTCTTAGCATGTTACAGGCTTTAATATCTGTGAGATATAATCCTCATCCAGTTCTGTCTAGCATTCAGCAGAAGATTCACGTTCTCAATGAACGCGAATATGACATCCGCTTCTGCTGGATTCCCAGCCACATTGGGATTAGGGGAAATGATTTGGCTGACGCCGCAGCCAAATCAGCAATTCCCAATAATAACCGCTGCCTGTTAGTCCCCTATACAGACTACAGGCAAATAGTACATCAAAAGATACATTCCCAATGGCAGGATTCGTGGAATAGACAGACTGCAAATAAATTATATCATATAAAGCCTGTAATTGAACCGTGGCAGTCTAGTCTGCGCAGGAATCGTAAGGAGGAAGTTGTTCTTGCCCGGACCCGCATAGGACATAGTCATTTAACTCATTCGTTTTTGCTGAGGGCTGATGACCCTCCTATGTATGTGTCCTGTGGCACAATTTTAACGATTAGACACCTTTTAATTGACTGTCCAGTTTTTAGCAATATCCGTCTTACCGCTTTTAATCATCTGACTGAGCCGTATACACTCAGTCAGATTTTATCTGACAGTGACAACGTGTCTGCTGTTTTTAGCTATTTTAAATTAATAAAAGTTTTTAATTGTATTTAATTTAAGCTATTGTTACGTTTTTATTGATTTATTTTTTATATCTTTGTTATTATATATCTGGACATGGTGGCCTTACTAATTAGGTCACCGAGAATTTAAACAAAAAAAAAAAAAATTTTAAATATTACCTAGTCATGGCGCATTATAGCCGTAGCTGCTAATGCGGCAAAAAATCCAAACAAACAAACCCTAAAAATGAGTAAAATACTTAAAAGGTGTGAAAAGGAAGCGTCCTGGTGAAGAAACTACAGATTCAGAGAGAAAAAGAAAGGCAATATCGATAAAAAAAAAAAACAGAGGTGGACTGGTCAAAATTCTTACCCGGGAAAATTTGTAGTGGCCTCATATTAGCGTTTATAGCCAAAATCACACTGGCCTCCTACCCACCGGGGTTTCCCCGGTAAGACTTATGGCCAGTCCACCTCTGTCGATAGAGAAAAAATATGAAATTGTGAAACGCTTTGAGCGAAATGAAAGACCATGTGATATTGCACGTGCTACAGGCCTAAGTGAGGCAATGCTAAGAATTAGAAAGAATGCAGAGAAAATAAAAACAACTTTCATAGCAACAACAACTCAAAGTGTAATTAAAATCCATTAGATCAAGACACAAAGAATTGGAAGAGATGGAATGGCTGTCATCTGTTTGGATAGAAAATCAAACAAAAAACAAGTTTGCTTACTTAAAGCATTAGCAATATTTTATTACGTAATAAAATACGTAAGTACAGTATTTTATTACGATAATTCGAATAATTACAATAGATATATTATGATTATTTATAGTGTTGGTAATGTTTTGGTTACAAATGTGTGTTCAGTCTTGGGTGGTTGGCACCCAACCCTATTTTTCCCATAGGGCCTGTTGTTTATATTGCATGATTTTGCATTGCACGAGGGTTTCTAGGAACACAACTATTGTGCTGTACGAGGACTGACTGTATATGAGATCAAAATTATTTTTTGCATCCAGTTCCTTGGTAATGTTTTGGTTACAAATGTGTGTTCAGTCTTGGGTGGTTGGCACCCAACCCTATTTTTCCAATAGGGCCTGTTGTTTATATTGCATGATTTTGCATTGCACGAGGGTTTCTAGGAACACAACTATTGTGCTGTACGAGGACTGACTGTATATGAGATCAAAATTATTTTTTGCATCCAGTTCCTTTGTAACCACATCATAGTATCCAATCAAGTTTGTCAGACAAGACTTTCCCTAATCAAACCCATGCTGTGTCTGAATTATTGCTGCAGGCTTGTCTAGATGATCCTGCAATGCATCTTTAACCAGTGATTCCATTATTTTACCCGCAACAGAAACTAAACTGGTCTGTAATTACTTGTGTCACCCTTCGATCCCCCGTTGTGAATTGGGGACACATTTGCACATCTCCAGTCTGTGGGGACCTCCCCTGAGTCCAAGGATGCTCTCATAATTATGGCTAAGGGTTTGCTTAGTTCCTTTACTGCCTCCTTTAATATAAATGGATGAATCCCATCCGCCCTAGGTGCCTTTCTTATGTTTAACTTCAACAATTTCTCCTCCACTTTGCTCTCGGTTATTACAAAATCATTAAGCACTCTGCTACAATTTGATAACCTTCTGGCATTTTCCTTCCCTAATAACTCCTCATGTGTGAATGTTGATACAAAATACTCATTCAGTTTGTTAGCTATCTGAGCAGGATCCTCAACAGTCTAACCATCGATATCAAGTGGACCAATCTGATTCATCCCCTTCCTATTAGAGTTTATATAAGTAAGGAAATCCTTGCTGTTTTTCTTAGCATCCTTTGCTTAAGATTTCTCTTAATCTTCTTCGCTTGCCTAATCTCCTTTGTGACTTGATTACAGACTAGCTTATATCTGCCATAGGCTTCTGTGTCGCCTGATAAGTTATATGCATCCCATGCATTTTTGTTTTCTGCCACCAAATTTCACTAGTTCATTTGACAACCATTGAGGCCTAAACCTTGAACAATATTTCTTAATAGATATGAAGCATTTAGTAGCTTCCATGATTAATTCCTTGAATGCTTCCCACTTAGAATTTGCTGTTTGTAACATCATCAGTTGGTCCCACTGTATAGAATTTAAATACTGTCTCAGACCTCCGTAGTCACCTTTACGGAAGCAAAAACCCTTTCCTTTATCACTGATGGTAATTATATCTTTAAGTAAATTCCACATCAGTACACTGTGATCACTGCCACCTAGTGGTTCCTTTTTCTGCAAATTCTTAATACACAAATGATCACTGCTAATAACCAGATCAAGAGTATTACCCTCTGGTTGCCTCTCGAACATGCTGCTGCAGAAAAGAATCATCCAATAAATCCACAAAAGTCTTGCTAGTGCGCGAGCGACCAACCACAAGTTCCAGTCAATATCTGGGAAGTTAAAGTCTCTGATTATAAGACATTCTGATGTACTAGCCCACTCCATTTCTCTCTACAATTGTTCATTGTACTCATTCGAGTCATTAGGCCTATACACAGTCCTACTCTTATTTTTGCTTTCCCAGTGCTTATGTCACACCAAACTGACTCAACATTGCACTGTCCATCTATGTCAACTGGATACACTTCCTTTAATTTTATGTTTTTCTAAATTAACAGCATAACACTGTTAATTAAGAAAAAAATAAAACCCCTCCTCCCTTCCTATCCTGTTTATCCTTTCTGTACACATTGTACTCCCCAAATTCCAATTCTGCATTCCTAATACCTGTGTGACACCACATCTCTGATATTCCAACAATATCTGCCTTTGATGTCTTGACCAATACTTTAAATTCATCAAATTTATTAACTATACTTCTAGCATACATGCAAGTATACATGCACCTATTCTAATAGTTACCCTAACACATCCCACATATTTATTTGTTTCATGATGACTGCCATCAGTCCCTGAAATCCCCAGCAACCCTTGCTCCAGGCCGCTGCATATTCTAATAAGAAGTAGTGCAAGAATCACCTTCACCTCTGCCTGTGGCTACTTTTAACCTTTTAGTCTGTGAATCCCCCAACCTAGCAGTTTTCCCACCCACCTAACACTGCCTCAATAGCATCAGCAAATATTCTTGCACTCTTTCTATTTAAGTGTATCCCATCCCTGTAGAAGCAGTTTCTCCTGTTAACAAGCACAGACCACGCTGAAAAAAATTCTACCCCACAAGCCTTGCACAATCCCTCCAGTGCCAAATTGATTGACAAGGCTCTGATCATGTACTCCCTCCTATCGTGTCTGGGCAGAATTGCAGACACTTTAAAATTTAGCCCTAACTCATGACTTTTTTTTTCATCATTGACCTGTACTTGTTAAGTAAATCTGCAGATCTTCTAATCTTAATGTAATTGGTGCCAACATATACAACAATATCACCCTTTGTGCCCTTAAAAGATGATATCTGCTTTTTAGCATCATCAACCTTTTCCCCTGGCAGACATACCCTGGTGCTATTCCATCTATCCTTTTTACACAATATATATTACCCATCTCCCTGACAATAGAGTCACCAACAATAACTAACTCCTGTGGGACCAGTGCATTCTGCCTTGGAGATTGCAGCTGTGCTGGCTGATGCACAATAGTGAGCTCTGATGTTGAGTTGGGCAGCTTGAGAGCTTGACGCACCCCTCATATTAATTTCTTCGAGGGCATCTACCCTACACCTCAAGCTCACATAGACGCCCATCAGAACGCTGAGTTGACGCCCAATTTCTAGACACTCTCTACACCTGGCACACACACACAAAGACATCCTCCTTGGCTAGATTATGTTCTGTTCCAGAGAGTTTGGCAAACATTTCACAAGTTTCAAATTTTTTTTAGGCTGTGATGCGTGGGAGAATTGCCCCACTCAGTTCTCCTCCGAGTCACAGCACTCCTGCCACTTTGTGCCCATTGCTTTGCTGCTCTAGTCTGGGGCATGATATTTTAAATTAATAAGATAAATAAATTTAATTAATTAATTGTCAATGCTACATTATCTAATAGAATCCTGAATGCAGTGATGCATATTACTCTATATAATTTTACGTTAGAGCTACCTAGTTACCCCAATTAAATATTTGAATTCCCTACCACTCTCTATACGAAAACAATGGCTGCAAGATTCGAACAAAACAACGGTTTTATGATATTAAGTAGTAATCTACAAAAACTTTTACCTAAATTAAAAATAAAAATAACAAGCATAACTAGAACTATAAGGCTACTTATAAAGTACAATATAAAATAACAATTAGGTAAATAAAATAGCAAACACTTATCAGTGTTTCGGAGCCTGTAATTCACATCTGTAATTTTTAAAGAGAGTCAGTGCCCTCTCAAAAAAAAAAAAAAATAGATAAAATAGTATTTTAAAAGGAACAACAGAGCCTTGGTTGCTTTGTCAAAAAGCATATAATAAATGTCAATAAAAAAGCAGCATAGATTATGGTTTAATGAGTGGCAAGATGGCTGATTCTCTTTCATTGTAATTTGTTAAAAAGAGTCTTGCCCTTGCTTGCCACTTGTCACTCATTTGGAGAGGTCTGTGTTTGACTTGTATCTGTGATTGGAGGAATTTCTCTAGTTCTCTTCAGTTGAGGACTTCAGAAATTCAGTAGTTCAGGCTGTAGTTATCTGATCTCAGGCAGATAAAAATAATGCCTTTTTTTTTTTTTTTTTTTGTTTTTTTTATTACTACATGAATCCTGACTGTGTGGATTTATTTTTATTAATTTACAGAAGTATCAAAACCCAAAGATTGGATATTTATGGTTATTTATTTGTTGAAATCTTCATTATTTAGATCTTGGTTGGTAAATCTTTTTGTGGTAATTGCCTTAAAAATAAAAAAAAAAAATAAATAAAAATTTCCACATGCAATAGATTCATCTTGCATTCTCCTTTGTATCTGAAAACAATCCATATTGTGATATGATAAACACAGAACTTTTATTTTTTTTAATGAAAACCCAAACACGAGAGGTATTTAGAACCTATAGTATTTAGTATCATACGTATGCTGAAGGTTCAGAAGATGCTTGTTGACATTAGACTTGAATTTCTGTAGTTTGTAATTTTCAGGAAATATGTATGAAGAAAGGTTGTTCTAGAAAATGGAAGTTGAATGAATAAATGAGGAAGAAGAAAGTTGGTTCTGTGAGTTTGAAGTTGGACAGTAAATGGATGTTGGCTGGTGGCGGCATGTGTTCGGACTGTTTTGAGAGAGAGAGCAGGAATTATAGAAGCTAATTCAGAAGAACAGTACTCAAAAGAAGTATCTATATAAAAGGCATGCAGCAGAAACAGAACACTTATGAGATAGAGAGTGGAGAGACTGTCAGAGATGAGTCATTAATTAACCTGACTGCTCTCTTTTGAATGGAATCTAGAAGCCTGAGAGAGATTTTGTGGACACAGCCCCAGATGTGGGAACAATATTCCATGGTAGGGTGGATTTGAGATTTATACAGAGTGAACAGCTGTTTGAAAGAAAAGTAACACCAAGAGCAAAAGAGAAAATCCAGTTTTTTAGATTCACAGGAACCAATATTTGCAATGTGCTTTTGCCAAGAGAGATTTGAAATCAGGGTAATCCCAAGTAAAGATATATGATCAAGCCCAGAAATCAGTGTCATTGAAGATAAGCATAGGAGCAGAAGAATCCTTTTGCGAGATATGAGACAGGACCAAGTTTTAGAAGGAATGAAATCAACTGTTATCTTTGCCCCACTGGAGAATTACCTGGAGATCTGCATTTACGGAATTGGTAGTGGATATTCGAGAAGTTAAAGCTGTTCGTGCAGTGCAAAGTTTCTCAAACTGGAAGGTGGAATGCAATGTGTTATCATCAGAAAAAGTATTGTTATGATTTCTATTCAATGGAAGAAGGTCATTAATATACAAGAGGAAAGGGTGCAGAGGTGAACTGGGTCAAAAATTCTTACCGAGGAAAACAAATAGAATGTACTGGAGGTCAGATTGTAATATCGAAAATCACACTGGCGTCTGGCCCACTGGAGTTTCCCTGGTAAGTCTTATGGCCAGTCCACCTATGAGAGGGTGGGTGAAAGAACTGAACCTTCCGGAACACCGGCATTAGTGGAGAAGTTAGAAGACAGAGAGCCATCTACCATCACTCTCAATGAGCGATCAGAGAGAAAACTGGATACCCAATTACAAAAAACAGTTGGAAAACCATAAGATGGAAGCTTATTTAGAAGACCTCTATGCCAAACACAATAAAAAGCCCTTGAAATGTCAAGAGTAACTGCTTGAGTTTTGCAACTTTTCCAGTGAATTTGTCCATAGAAGAGTAATATAAGCCAGAATAAGACTAGTGGATCAACACTGACAGAATCGATACTGGCGATCATTGATCAGATGTAAGGTTTCTAGATAGTTTAAGAGTTGGCAGCTAATTGATTTCTCCATTACTTTAGAAAGAGTAGAAGTGCAATGGCAAGATAATTGGATGGAAGGGATTTGTTACCCTTTTTAGGAACTGGCTGGATATGAGCAAATTTCCAAGCAGAAAGGAAAACACCTAATAAAAAAAAAAGTGAAAAAAGGCAACACAGAACAGGAGTAAGTTCAGGAGCATGGAGTTTGAGAAAAAGGCGAGAAATACCTTCAAGACCTGGAGCTTTCTTGATATCAAGATTTTTCAAAATCCTTCAGACATCCTTTTGACAGAAGACCACAGCAGGCATTGAATGGGGTGTACTGGGAATGGTGGGAGGTGGCTTACCAAGATCATTAATACTAGAGGTGGAAGAAAAATGGGATGCTAGCAGGTCAGCTTTATCTTTGGTCGAAGTGACAAAAGAACCATATAGTTTTTTCAGAGGTAGGAACAGAAATGAGCAAAAGTTGTGGCCAATAGCTTTGGCAAGAGACCAGAATGCTTGGCTAGTATTAAGCAAGTTTTCTACTCTTAGCCTGTTCAAACTCTAGTTTGGACTGATTAATAACTGCTTTACAATTGTTGTGAGCTTTGGTGTAGGCAGAAAATGAAATTGAAGATTTGGAAACAAGCCAATTACGATATGTAAGTCTTTTCTTGAACAGCCTTAGCATGTTTATTGGAAAACCAAGGTTTAGATAAAGAATGAGATTTTACGGTAGTGTGTGGAATAAAGGATTCTGTAGAATAATTTCACTAATATGATCTGAGCAAACATTGACATCAGAAGTTTTGAAACAGTAATCTGTTCAAGACTGCTGGCACCAGCAAGAATACCAGCCAATCCCATGGTTAGGATTGGCTGGTATTCTTGTAATGCCAAACAATACTAGGTTGGGAATGGCCATGAGAGAAAGGCTCCACTGGAGAAGAGCCCATCACCAAGTTGTGATCTGAGTTGCCTAGAGCAGTGGTCAGCAACCAGTGGTCTGTGAGAGAATTTTGGTGGTCCACAGAGTAATCTGAATATATTTGCAATTTTCGTGTTTATTAAAATGTTTCATTATATTCTGATTCTACTTTTTTGCAATTTTCGCCTTATTACATTGCATGTTTATAAAAGGCCCAATGCAATATCCGGTATTAGCGATGCCTTTATTGTAAAAAAATATAGAAAGCTATTTCTTATCGATGGCCTAGCCTGGGCATGGCGCGGTTCGCAGTTCTTAGGTAAGTGACCAGTGATAGTTTTATTTTAACTGTGCAGTGTGATATTTAATGGCATCAAAGAGCTTGAGTTTGATAACTATCTTATTTCTTGTTTGGTTTTAGATTCAAATAAAATAACCCCATTGAGTGAGAAAAAACAAGCAAACAAGCAAGACATGGCCGAAGATATTGAAAATCAAGTGATTGCACTTGTGAAAAATTCTACGTTTTATTCAATTCAACTTGACAAATCAACAGACATAACAAGGCAGTTCTTTGTTTTGTGAGGTTTGATTGCCAAGGAGAATTAAAGGAAGAACTCCCCTGTTTGCTAATCTTGTTGGATTGAACAACAGGCTCTGAAATTTTCAATGCACTTAATGGTTATTTCCTGAAACACAGTATTGAATGGAAGAAATGTGTTGTGATATATGCAGACAGTGCCGCAAGCATGACTCTACATCGTTCAGGAGTTGTTGCAAAAGTGAAAGATGCTGGACATCCAGACATCTTGTTTACTTATTGTATTATACATCGTGAGCAACTTGTGGCGAAAAGATTATCTCCAGAACTGCACAAAGTACTCTTTGATTTAATTAAAATTGTAAAGAAATTCGCCTCAAAGCACTCAATTCCCGAATATTTGAGGCACTTTGTGAAGAAATGGGCTCTCAACATACTCATGTTGTTTTTCACGCTGAGGTGAGATGGCTGTCGAGGGGCAAAGTACTAATCCGATTGTTCGACCCTCGCCGCGAAGTCAAGTTATTCTTCCAGCAGCAAAATAATTCAAGGTTCCATAATCTCTTGTCCGACAATGATTGGCTAGCCAAGCTTGCATACCTGGCAGATATTTTTTCTCTGTTAAACGAGCTGAACACGTCCTTGCAAGGACAGCTTACGGACGTGTTCACACTACGAGGCAAAATGGATGCATTTCAAAGGAAGATATTGCTGTGGCAAATGCGGTTGGCTGAAGAAGATCTGCAAATGTTCAAATGTTCCCAAATTTTGATGATTACATGAAACAGGAGGATGTCAACCGACAGGTAATAACTCTTGTTTGGTTGCACTTACAGTCGCTCACTGACTCTTTTGGTCTTTATTACCCAAAGGAAGAGGACCCCAGACACGGAAATATGTGGATAATAGATCCATTTTCGGCAAAAATCAAGGATAGTAATTTGAACATGAAAGAAAAAGAAAGCCTAATCGATCTATCATCCGACGACAGTCTCAAAGGTAAATTCCACTCGTCCCTAACAAGATCTCATTTTTGGCTTCCGTAAAAAGTGAGTACCGAGTGCTGAGTGAAAAGGCCATCAAAATTTTAATTCCATTCGCAACTACATATATGTGTGAAAAGACATTTTCATCAGTTAAGGCAATTAAAAACAAGTACCGCTGTCGGCTAGAAATACAAACGGCTCTCCGTGCTGCAGTAATGTCATTGGAGCCAAGAATCCAATGGCTTATTTCAAACAAGCAGCAACAAATGTCACACTGATTGTTTTGCTATAATTAATCCTTTATACACCTCTATGTCGAGGTGCACTCGATATTTGATAATTGTTAATATTAATTGTTTCTGTTAATTCTTTTTTTAATAAAATGAAATTTAAAATGTTTTTTTGCATTTTTCATAATGTAATTTCATTTTTCATAATATATCTGCGTTTATTTATTATACTTTTTTTATCATTATAAGGCCATTATATTATTAATTATATTAACATTAATGATATCCAATTTTTCGCAAATAACTTGGAGTGCAAAAACAAGTGTAAGTACCATTTCATATTTAGAATGTTACTTTTATGGAAAAAATCATGGTGGTGGTCCGCGGGATTCAAAATTGTGAGTTTAGTGGTCCGTGAGGTCCGAAAGGTTGGTGAATGTGGGCCTAGAGGATTACATACTTAGAAGGGTTGTTTGTGAGAAAAAGATTGAGTGTGTTGGCTGCATGGTTAGGATTGGTTGGTATTCTGGTATGTAAATGGTCCTTGAGGTTGTCACAGACATTCTCCCAGATATGCCAGACAAGCTGTACTTGCTACCTGGGAGTCTAAAACGCTGATGGAACTGATATTTGGGTGACACTCAAGTCATGTGGACCCAATTTCGGCAAAGTCCGGACGGTCTATGACAGCCAAATCCTCTGCTTGCACCTTCACAATGGTGGGACTGTTAGTAATCCCGGGTATAACCTCCATACACAAGTACATGGTGGGTGACCACCCAGGTGTGAACCAACGTAAGCAGGAGTCAAGGTGTGGTGCCCACACCACATGGAGCAATGCTGCAACTATGTTACCAGGCAGTACTAGGTGGTAGATGACTCTCATCAATCGGTGCAATACCACCACTATGCTCATTGGAGGCTTGAAGTGGTGGAACCCATGTTTAGTCTCTAGAGCTAAGTTCCAGTCAACCCTTCCCTATCTCTTCCATCATGCAGTGTGATTGATGACTTATGAGGTTATGATGAACACCTTGGCGAGATTCAATATCCCTTACATTTCGAGGGTACAGCTCTAAAACAGTGTTCGTAGGCCGGCTGCTAGTTAGTACACTGGACCGAACCTATTGGTAACTCTCTAGGAGGCTTCTGGATCAGCTAGTGTATAATCTTGCTACCTCTACTCTGTCAGATAATGACTGGAGGGAGTCCGAGTATTGTGTTTGTGGGGAGCATTGTTGAGGTCACATTATGCCAAGGATCTGGGTATATTCTTACCATGTGTACGCTTTATCCAAAAATTTCATTACTTCATACAGCATGTCCCACCCACTTTTTCTTACTATTGAATACACCATGAATTGTCAAACTAATAGAGTAAGCTTATCTGTGAAAAGATCTGAACCTGCTAAGGACTTCCTAATTCATTTCACAAATATACGTTGTCTCAATTCTAATCTCAACGATGTCCATTTCCACTTGCAGTCTGCCAAACCCCATGTACTTTTTCTGACAGAATCACAGTTATCAGTTGATTCAACTACTGCTCATCTCAGATGCCCATATTTGCTGTATGATTCCTTTCGCCTCAAAGGTAGTACTTGTGCATATGTCCGTTCTGATATTCCCTGTCAGAGACTTGGCAATTTGGAATCTCCTCTCTTTGATCTTCTCTGGCTTAAAATCTCTCTACCTCATTGTGTCAAATTCATCTGTTGTCTCTACCATTCTCCCAACTCCACTAATCACTTGGAGCTCTTTGACTGCCTCTCTTTGCAACTTGACTTTCTCCAGTCCAACTTTCCTAACAGTGAGGTAATTTTTCTTGGCGATTTTAATGTTCACAACTCCAGCTGGCTTCTGTTTTCTAGTCACACCGACCCACCTGGTCGAGATGCTGAGGCTTTTGCAATTACTAATGACCTTGCACAGATTGTTCATTTACCTACAAGAATACCGGACAATCCTAATCATACAGCCAACACATTTGATCTTTTTCTCACAAACAACCCTTCTAAGTACATGGTCGAAGTGAGAGGTTCTTTAGGCACTTCAGATCACAACTTGGTGATTGTCTCTTCTCCAATGGAGCCTTTATCTCATGGCTATTCCCAAACTTGTGTTGTTTGGCATTACAGGAATGCAAAATGGGATGACCTGCGAGATTTATTTTCTTCTTTTCCTGTGTCGGATTACTGTTTCAAAACTTCTGATGTCAATGTTTGCTCAGATCGTGTCAGTGAAATTATTCTTGCAGGAATGGAATCCTTTATCCCACACACCACTTTAAAATCTCATACTTTATCTAAACCTTGGTTTTCCAATAAATGTGCTAAGGCTGTTCAAGAGAAGAATGTTGCATATTGTAATTGGTTTGTTTCTAATTCTTCAGCCTCATTTTCTGCCTACACCAAAGCTCACAAGAATTGCAAAGCAGTTGTTAATCGGTCCAAACCAGAGTTTGAACAGGCTAAGAGTAGAAAACTTGCTTCTTGCCCTAATGGTAGCCGAGCATTCTGGTCTCTTGCCAAAGCTATTGGCTGCAACTTTTGCCCATCTCTGCTCCCACTTCTGTCCAAACCAGATGGCTCTGTTGTCACTTCAGCCAAGGATAAAGCTGACCTGCTAGCATCCCATTTTTCTTCCAACACATGTATTAATGATCTTGGTAAATCTCCTCACACCATTCCCAACACGCTCCATTCAATGCCTCCTGTGGTCTTCCGTCAAAAGGATGTCAGAAGGATTTTGATGAATCTTGATGCTAAGAAAGCTCCAGGTCCTGATGGTATTTCTCCACTTGTTCTCAAAACCTGTGCTCCTGAACTTACTCCTATTCTTTGCCGCCTTTTTTCACTTTCTTATTCCAAAGGTGTTTTTCCTTCTGCTTGGAAATTTGCTCATTTCCAGCCAGTTCCTAAAAAGGGTGACAAATCCCTCCCATCCAATTATCGTCCCATTGCAATTACTTCTACTCTTTCTAAAGTAATGGAGAAATCAATTAACCTAGAAACCTTCCGTCTGATCAACGATCGCCAGTATGGATTCCGTCAGTGTCAGTCCACTAGTATTCTAGCTGATGTTACCCATTTATGGACTAATTCAATGGAAAAGTTCAGTGAAACACAAGTAGTTGCTCTTGACATCTCAAGGCTTTCGATCGTGTTTGGCGTAAAGGTCTTCTAAACAAGCTTCCATCTTATGGTCTGCCAAATGTTTTTAGTAATTGGTTATTCAGTTTTCTCAATGATCACTCACTGAGGGTGATGGTAGATGGCTCTCTGTCTTCTAACTTCTCCACTAATGCCGAAGTCCCCCATGGTTCAGTTCTTTCTCCCACTCTTTTCCTCTTGTAAATTAATGACCTTATTCCATTGACTGGAAATCCTATCCATAGTTTTGCCGATGATAGCACATTGCATTCTACTTTCCATTTTGAGAAAACTTGCCCTGCTCAATTGGCTTCAACTTCTTGAAAATCTGCTACCAATTCCTTAAATGCCAATCTTCAGGTAATTCTCCAGTGTGGCAAAGACAACTTAGTTGATTTGAACCCTTCTAAAACTCAGTCTTGTCTTATATCTCGCAAAAAGGGTTCTTCTGCCCCTATGCTTATCTTTAGTGACACTCCGATTTCTAGGCAAAATGATATATCTCTTTTGGGGATTACCCTGACTTTTAATCTCTCTTGGCACAAGCACATTACAAATATTGCTTCTTCTGCATCTAAAAAACTTGGTTTTCTCTTTCGCTATTGGCGTTACTTTTCTTACAAACAGCTGCTTACTCTGTATAAATCGCAAATCCGCCCTGCCATGGAATATTGTTCCCACATCTGGGGTGGGGCCCCAAAAACCTCTCTCAGGTTTCTTGATTCCATTCAGAAGAGGGCAGTTAGGTTAATTAATGATTCATCTCTAACAGAGTCTCTCCACTCGCTCTCTCATAGACGTACTGTTTCTGCTGCGTGCCTCTTCTACAGATTCTTCCATGGGCACTGTTCTTCTGAATTAGCTTCTATAATTCCTGCTCTCTCTTTCAAAATAGTCCGAACACGTGCTCCCACCAGCCAACATCCATTTACTGTCCAACCTCACAGAACCAACTTTTCATCTTCCTCGTTTATTCATTCAGATGCCGTTTTCTGGAACATCCTTCCTTCATATGTATTTCCTGAAAATTACAGTCTACAGAAGTTTAAGTCCAATGTCAACAAATATCTTCTTTCGTCTTCTCAACCTCCAACCCAAACACGGTACTAAGTACTATAGGTTCTAATACTTCTCGTGTTTGGGGTTTACCTAAAAAAAAAAAAAAAAAAAAAAAAAAAAAATGAACAGGTCATACGAAGTCATTATTAATTGCATAAGCCTCAGCATCTCGACCAGCTGAGTCCATGTGATTAGAAAACGGAAGCCAGCTGGAATTGTAAACATTAAAATCACCAAGGAAAATTACCTTACTGTAAGAAAAGTTGGACTGAAAAAAGTCAAGTTTCAAAGAGTTCCAAGTGATTAGTGGAGTTGGGAGAATAATAGAGGCAACAGATGAATTTGACAGAATGTGGTAGAGAGATTTTCAGCCAGAGAATATCAAATAGAGGGAATCCAAATTACTAAGTGTCTTACAGAGAATATCAGACCTGTAATTCGGACAACCAAGATGAGCAGTGATTGAATCAATGGATAACTGAGATTCTGTCAGAAGAGTTACATGGTGTTTCTCAGACTGTAATGTCATTGAGATTAGAATGGAGAACACGTATATTTTTGAAATGAATGAGGAAGTGTTTGGGAGGTTTAGATCTTTTCACAGATACGTTTACTCTATTAATTTGACAGTTCATGGTATATTCAGTAGTAAGAAAGGTTGGGATACATGCTGCTGTATGAAGTAATGAAATTTTTAGCTATGACGTGATGCCTCCATAGCCAGGTGGGCAGGAGCAGCAGCAGCAGTGCACAGCACACGCTTCTTGATTAGACCAGGGTTCGAGCCTGTGACCACCAAATACGGAGGATGCGGAAAGGTCAGGGAATGACCACCGCATATCCTGGAGCAATATGGCCTGAGTTGCTAATTCTCCTAAAAACCAAATAACAACAACAACAACAGGATATGGCAACATATGGTAAGAATATACCAAGCTCCTTGACATAAGGTGGCTTTTACTTTGACATTAAGCCTGATATACCATCATCAGTATCATTTATAAATACAGAAAACAACAATGGACCCAACACTGAACCGTGTATAGCATTAGCCCACAAAGAGCATTACCCATTGATTACCACTCTGTCGTATTATTATTATTATTATTAGCTATATGGTGCAAGGAAGCCTGAGGCTTATGCTGCACCGAGCAAAAAAAAAAAAAAATCTCAATTACCCTGAGAGAGAGAGAGAGAGAGAGAGAGAGAGAGAAAGTAGAAGGAAATCACCAAGAAGGAGAAGAATGATGATATCCAGCTCAGGACCCTGGGTGTGCCAAGCCCATACTCACCAGATGTGAGTCTTCTCCCACTCAATCATCCCTTTATCCATAGCAGCAATTTGCCTCCAGTGCCATACTGTTCCAATGTGTGCAGCAGTCTTCCATGTGCAACAGTATCAAAAACCTTTCTGAGATCCAAATATATGATATCAAAGTTATTCCTTGCATCCAGTTCCTTTGTGACCACATCATAGTATCCAATCAAATTAGTCAGACAAGACTTTCCCTTAACAAAACCATGCTGTGTCCGAGCTATAACTGAATCTTGTCTAGATGATCCTGCAGTGCTTCTTTTACCAGTGCCTCCATTAATTTCCCTGGAACAGAAGTTAAACTAATAGGTCTATAATTACTTGTGTCGTCCTTTGATCCTCCATGGTGAATTGGGGTCACATTTGCACATCTCCAGTCCATGGATACCTCCCCTGAGTCCAAGGAAGCTCTCGTAATTATGGCTAAGGGTTTGCTTACTTCCTTTGCTGCCTCCTTTAATATAACTGGATAGATCCCATCCATCCCAGGTGCCTTTTTTATATTTATCTTCAACAATTTCTCCTCCACTTTCCTCTCATTTCACCTCTCAGTTACATTTGTATTACAAAATCATCTAGCTCACTGCCAAAGTTTAATTCACCTGTGGCATTCCATTTCCTGAATAACCCCTCATGTGAATGTAGATGTAAAATACTCATTTAGTTTGTTAGCCACCTGAGCAGAATCATCAACAGTTGAACCATCAATATCCAATGGACCAATCTGATTCAACCCTTTCTTTCTAGAGTTTACATAGGTAAAGAACTCTGCTGTTTTTCTTTTCATCCTTTTCCAAAGATTTCTCATAATCTACCTTTGCCTGCCTAATCTTCTTTGTGACTTGGTTACAGACCAGCTTATATCTATCATAGGCTTCCACGTCACCCATTAATTTATATGTATCCCATGCATTTTTCTTCTCTGCTGCATGGCTCATTAGTTCATCTGACATCCATTTAGGCCTAAACCTTAAACAGTATTTCTTAGTTGGAATGTAAAGCCTAGTAACTTCCAAGATTAATTCTTTGAATGCTTCCCATTTTGAATTTGAATTTGTTGGTAACATCATCAGTTGGTCCCACCATATAGAATTTAAATACTGTCTCAGACTGCCGTAGTCACCTTTACAAAAGCAAAAACCCTTCCCTTTATCCCTGATGGTAGTTACCTCTTTGAGTAAATCCCACTTCAGCACACTGTGAACACTGCCACCAAGTGGTTTGTTATCTGCAGATTCTTAATGCATGAAGAATCACTGCTGATAATCAGATCAATGGTATTACTCCCTCTAGTTGCCTCCCGAAAATTATGATGTAGAAAACAATCATCCAATAAATCCACAAAAGCATTGTAGTGTGTGAGTGGCCGACCCACAAATTCCAGTCAATATCCGGGAAATTAAAATCCTCCATTTTCTGATTTACTGGCCCACTCTATTTCCCTGTACAGTTTTTTATTATACAGGAATACCTCCCACAGCGTGGTTAATTCGTACCAAAAAAATACCGCACTATGTGAAACCGCACTGATCGAGGTATTATTAGTATGTATTTTAATGTAATGCGTCCCGACAATTTGATTATATGGGTCGAGTTGCAAAAATATATAGGTGTTTGTTTACTATAAATTGATGCACATGAAGTTCTTAAAATAAAAAGAAACAAACTAAAATGAAAAAAATACTAATAAAAATGAAAAAAATACTAGTAAAAATGAAAAAAATACTAGTAAAAATGAAAAAAATACTAGTAAGTACAGTAAGTGATTTTATTGCAGTATGTACATACCAAAAGAATATAAGTGAAGTATGTACAGTAATTTTATTTTGAAAAATAACTGATGAGCTTAGTTTTCACAGTTTTTTCCTTCTTTTTATCTGCATACATCTCTTTATAACATCGAATGTCATTTTGCAACACCTGCCTTACTTTCATACCTCGTTTGATGTTTGATCTAGAAGAACACTCTTGGCACCTCCGTAGCCAGGTGGGAAGGAGTAGCAGTGCATAGCATACGCTTCTTGATTAGACCGGGGTTCGAGCCCATCAGCACCAAATACGGAGGATGCGGAAAGGTCAGGGAATGACCACCGCATATCCTGGAGCAATATGGCCTTAGTTGCTAATGCTCCTAAAAACCAAATAACAAACAAACAGAAGAACACTCAGCGCCATTACATTTCTTCTTTCCACTCATATTTGCGTATAAAGGTGTAATGTTTTTAAAAAATAATCTTTAAAAAAAGTACACCGCGAAAAATATTTGTACAGCTTATGCACAATCGCCGACCTCACCGATCAGAATCTAGAGTGTTATCTAATGTATGAATGCTAGCAGAGTTCTTTTTTTTAATGGGAGTTTTGACAAATCAGAATGGCCTTGAATCCATAATGCATTGGCCTACAAGCTGGCATTATAATACATACATACATACATATCAAATGTATTGGTGCGTAATGCAGTTAATTTTTTTTCAATTTGTAAACTGTGCTATAGCGAAACCCGCGCTGTTCGAAACCGTGCTATGCAAGGTATTCCTGTACTCATTAGAATCATTAGGCCTATAACACACTCCTACTCTCAGTTTTGATCTCCCAGTGTTTATGTCACACCAAACTGACTCGACTCTTTACTGTCCAGTGATGTCAACTAGCTGCACTTCCTTGGATTTTGTGTGTTTCTTAACTAATAGCATAACCCCTCCTCCCTTCCTATCCTTTCTATCCTTCCTGTACACATTATACTCCCCAGATTCCAATTCTGCATTCCTTATATCTGTGTGACACCACGTCTCTGATATCCCAACAATATCTGCCTTTGATGTTTTGACCAACACCTCAAATTCATCAAATTTATTTACAAAACTTCTAACACTGGTGTACATGCAAGTATATATACACCTGTTCCTATTCTTAGCTACCCTAACACAACCCATGTGTTTACTTGCACTGCAATGACTCCCAGCAGTCTCTGAAATGGTAATTACTTAGAATGGTTGTTTGTGAGAAAAAGATCTAGTGTGTTGGCTGTGTGGTTAAGATTGACTGGTATTCTGGTAAGTAAATGAACAATCTGTGCGAGGTTGTTAGTAATTGAAAAGCTTCAGCATCTTGACCAGCTGGGTTCATGTGACTATAAAACAGAAGCCAGCTGGAGTTGCAAACATTAAAATTATCAAGGAAAATTACCTCACTGTTAGGAAAGTTGGACTGGAAAAAGTCAAAGAGTTCCAAGTGATTAGTGCAGTTGGGAGAACGATAGAGGCAACAGATGAATTTGATAGAATGTGGTAGTGAGATTTTTAGCCAGGGAAGATCAAAAAGAGATTTTAAATTACTAATTCTTTTAGTTGGAATATCAGAACCAACATATACACAACTATCACCTTTGAAGCGAAAGGAAGCCAGCTGGGGCGAACAATTCGAACAACTGAGATGAACAGTGGTTCAATCAACTGATAACTGGGATTCTGTCAAAAAAATTACATAGGGTTTGGCAGACTGTAAGTGGAAATGGACATCATTGAGATTGGAACTGAGACAATATATATTTGTGAAATGAACGAGGAAGTGTTTGGGACATTCAGATCTTTTTGCAGGTAAGTTTGTTCTATTAGTTTGACAATTCATGATGTAGTCAGTCGTAAGAAAAGGTGGGGAGGTCAGCATGACCTCCCTTTCATTACTTCATACAGCATGTATGAAGTAATGAAATTTTTGGATCTGGCATACACATGGCAAAAATATACTCAGCTCCTATATGTAATGTGGCCTCAACAGTGCTCCCCCTTGTGCACACTACTTGGACTCCCCTCAGTCATTATCTGGCAGAGTAGAGGCAGCAAGGTTATAAACTAGCTGATCTGGAAGCCTCTTAGAGATTTACCAATAGGTTCGGTCCAGTTGATTATCTAGTGGCTGGCCTGTGAACACCGCTTTAGAGCAATACCCTTGAAATGTAAGGAAGATTGGATCTTGCCATAATGTCCATCATAACCTCAAAAGACATCAATATACTGCATGAGCTTTTCTCAGGAGACAACATGCTTTCCACCACTTCAAGCCTCCAGTAAGCAAAGTATTGGTATTGCACCAGTTGATAAGAGTTATCTTCCATCTAGTATTGCCTGGTAACACAGAAGTCCATCCTTCCTCTGTGTGGCTTGGATGCCACACCTCTACCCTGCTTACATTGTTCTTCACCAGAATGTCACCTCCAGTATGCTACGTGCTGTATTTCAGGACTTGTCTATGGGGATTATACCCGGGGATACTAACAGTCCCACCATCGTGAAGGTGCAAGAAGAGGATTTGGGTGTTACAGACCGAACAAACTTTGCTGAAATTAAGTCCACTTGACTTGGGTGTCACTCAAATATCAGTTCCATCAGTGTGTTAGACTCCCAGGTAGCAAGCCCATCTTGGCATACCTGAGAGAATGTCTGTGACAGCCTCAAGGACCTCAGTGACCAAATTTAATAAGTCAAGCCTTCAATTTGAAGAGAAACTATTAGTACCAAAATGGCTAAATGATGCAAAGAAGTGGACTTTTTGTGAATCTCAAAAAAAAAAAAAAAAAAAACCCAATAACTCCTACATTTCTACTGCTGGAAAGCAACTATTCAGTTCAGCTTAAAACTTCATCAGACTTAATTCTCTACCTTGGTTGGCAATTTATTCTATTGATGTGCAACACCCTTTGTGAAAGTAAACTTTATGAGATTCAGCCTTCTGTTACTTCCTAAAATCTTTTTTAGGAAGATTGAGAATATACCTCCCTACCATTGAGAATATACCTCCCTTGTTCATATCACTAATCCCCTCCAGGACCTTATAACATTTCAAGATAGTAAAATGATACATTGGAATGCCAATTACCTCTTAGAATACTGGCTGATGTTTTACAATTTATTACTGGAACTTTTGGTATCTTCCTGATGGTCTCAATTTAGGTGTTTTTTTTTTTTTTTTTTGTTTTCCAGGTATTACACATCACTTCAAAAGTCTGTGTCGATAAGTCACATACATTACTCATTTGAAATTATGGTCTTCGATGTACCAGTAGCTGAAGTGATGTGCTGAATCACTGCCACATATCACAGTGCAAAAATGATTAACCACATGTGAAACTTGGTTATGTTTTTCTTACTTTCCATTTTAGAACTGTAATCCATGGATCTCTTTTTATCCAACAGTGTCTGTCTGAGGTATTTAGAACTCTACTTGCCTATGCTCCTCTTCTACATATACCAAGGTGAAAGCTAAGAAATATTTATTTAACAATATATAAATGAGTAAAAATACTGCTCTGTGAAATGAAAAAAAATATTTTATTTTTGCAATTTGTTTATATATTTACACTTTTACACCTAGTTACACTTTTACACACAACAGCACTAAATATATGTATCTATTTCACTTTGGAGTAGAGTGATTTTGGTCATTTACATATTCTTAAATAAGCATACACATGTGTTTTCCACAGTGTGCTAAAACATTTATTATAATTTTATATGCGTATTTTGATTTTATTTTTCCTTCCCATCTTTTCTATAACTTTTTTATTATTTATTGAATTGTGATTTTTAATTCAAAATACTCCAGAATAATTTTCTATTTTTTTTTTTCACCCAGTAAACCTGATTGGAGTAGATGTGGGGAACACAAGTACACGTACTAGTCGCTTTGCCAACTACTTGCGAAACCTGTTGCCTTCTCCTGACACAGGAGTTATGGAACTAGCAGCTTTTGCTGTTGGCAAACTTGCTCTTTCTGGTGGTTCATTTACTGCAGAGTATGTTGAATTTGAAGTGAAAAGAGCTTTTGAGTGGCTTGGTGGTGATCGAAATGAAGGAAAAAGGCATGCAGCTGTAAGCATAATTTTTTTTTATGATACATTCCTATGAGTTGTTCCATTTATCTTAATTTAAATTGTCATAGTTTCAATTATATACACTCTTGTGAAAAGAAAGAAACAAACAAATCTTTTAAATATTTTTGATTTTTGTGTGATAAGTTTCATAATAAGTTCATTGTTTAACCATGGAGATTTGTTCTGTAAGAGAAGTGTTGATGATGATCTGCATCCAGGATGCAGCAATTTCCCACCGGGAAAAATATTTTCGAATATCAACCACTCAGATACATACAGAGATTAAATGTTAATGTTTTATATTTGCATTAATTTCTTTTCTTTTCAGCTTTATTCATGTGGCCAGCAGTGTTAAGTTTCAGATGTATTTTATTTCTGAAAGTTTTTTTTTTAAAATAATTTGTTTAAAGCAAGGTGATCTACCGTTAGGCTAGCACTTGTTTGTTTTAATTGACGTCTCCAGGGTTTCCCCTATATGCCAATAGGCTACCACTATGTGAATCCATCATTGGGAACTTTATATATTTTATAGGATTGTATGTTATTTTGTGGGTAAATGAAAAGAAAACGTTTTTCTACCAACTACAGAAGTTACTAATATTACTGATATGCTGTAACACCACCTGAGCTTTTGTTTACAGTGTGTAAACTAATATTATTACTGAATAGTGAATACAGTAAACCTTCAGTATTCATAATTTAATATACATGGTATTGATTACTCTTGGGAATGTTTTTTCTCTTTGTACAATATACCCACTTAACTTTTGCAGTTTTGTTTATTTACTGATATGCTTGCAAAGGAAATGTGTTGCATTCCCAGCATATGTGTACTCTTGTCTCTGCATAGTTATATTGCATATGTGTATTCTTGTCTCTGCATAGTTATATTGCATATGTGTAGAAGAGACATTTATGCTGTCATTGAATCAACCACATCAGAACATTTAAGTTGTCACACCTGTATGACTGGATGGAGATTGCTTTAAAAGGTTCATTGCTGACTGCATAATATATATAAAGGAATCTCTTGATGAAATCAAACCACTGACTTGGAATGTAAGTTGGAGGAAGCTGTTTCCTGATGCAGCAAAAGATATGAAAAGCATCTCATTAGTAGAAGATGAGGTTGTGGAGGATTGTGTTTCGCACATGGTTTAGAAGGAGACAGTTTTGATGATTTCATAGAAAACAAGGTGAAAGCAGTGGGAAGAAGAGTGACATAACTCAAGAAAGAGCCTTGGCTATTATTCAAGCACTAGTGGAGATTTTGAGCATTAGCATTAGTAAAGGCACATGATGCAAGAAAGCAAGCTTATATAGCATCAGCCAAAAAAAACCCTTTCTCAGTTCACCCATCCACTTGCTCCAAATGTTTGTCTAGTTCTGCCTTGAATTTGTTTAAGCTATCAACTTCTACAATGACAGATGGAAGTTTGTTCCAGCAGTCAACTACCCGCTGACTAAAGACAGACTTCTGCACATCTATTCTACAACTGTCTTTCCTCAATTTGAATTTATGCCCTCTCAGGTGATTATTCTGAGCAAGAGGAAGAATCCCATCAGCATTGAGCATGCTCAAACCATTCAAGGCTTTATACACCTCAATCAGATCACCTCGCAGGTGCCTAGTCTCCAGACACTGCAATTTGCAAAACTGAAGCCTTTCTTTGTAAGAGCAACCCTTTGTTCTATTAACTAATCTTGTTGCCCTTCTCTGTATTTGTTTTTTTTTTTTGTTAGTTGTTGGCGCATCGGCTTCTGTGGCCATAATGCACCTCCCAAAGGTTTTGCATTTTACTCTGATCCAAGCCTGAGGCAGGATTCGAACCTGCGAACTTTGGGTTGCCAGGCAGGCACTTTACCCACCTGGCTAACCCGGTTGGCCTCTGTACTCATTCCAGCAGCTCTACATCCTTCTTAAAATGAGACCTCCAGACCTGTATACAGTACTCAAGGCGTAGTCTGACCATGGTATGTTCTTATGTTTGTGAGCTCCTCAATAGTTGTGACTTAAGCATTGGGAGATCAAAATTGAGAGTAGGAATGTGCTATAGGCCTAATGACTCTGATGAGTATAATAAAAACTGTACAGGGAAATAGAGTGGGTCAGTAAATCAAAGAGTCTTATAATGGGGGATTTTAATTTTCCATTGACTGGAATTTGTGTGTTGGTCACTTACACATTAGCAAGGCTTTTGTGGATTTATTGGATTATTGTTTTCTTCATCAGCATGTTCGGGAGGCAACTAGAAGGAGTAATACTCTTGATCTGATTATCAGTAGTGATTCTTCATGCATTAAGAATCTGCAGATAAAGGAACCACTAGGTGGCAGTGATCACAGTGTGCTCAAGTGGGATTTACTCAAAAGAGGTAACTACCATCAAGGGTAAAGGGGAATGTCAGAGGTGAATTGAACTCTGGCAGTGAGCTAGATGATTTTGTAATAACTGAGAGGAAAGTAGAGGAGAAATTGTTGAAGATAAACATAAAAAAAGGCATCCACGCGAATGGGATCTGTCCAGTTATATTAAAGGAGGCAGCAAAGGAAGTAAGCAAACCCTTAGCCATAATTATGAGAGCTTCTTTGGACTCAGAGGAGGTACCATGGACTGGGGATGTGCAAATGTGACCCCAATTTCTTGGTTGTCACAGGAATTTGTCCTTGAGGTTGTCACAGACATTCTCTCAGATATGCCAGACAAGCTGTACTTGCTACCTGTGAGTCTAAAATACTGATGGAACTGATATTCGGGTAACAATCAAGTCAAGTGGACCCAATTTTGGCGAAGTCCGGACGGTCTGTGACATCTTCTGCTTGCACCTTCACGATGATGGGACTGTTAGTAATCCTGGGTATAACCTCCATGCACAAGTACATGGGGGTGACCATCCAGGTGTGAACCAACGTAAGCAGGTATTGAGGTGTGGCGCACACACTACATGGAGGAAAGTCCCCCCCCCTCTATGTTACCAGGCAGTACTAGGTGGTACTCTCATCAACCTGTGCAATACCTCCACTTTGCTTATTGGAGGCTTGAAGTGGTGGAACCCATGTTTAGTCTCTAGAGCTAAGTTCCGGTCAACCCTTCCCCATCTCTTCCCTCATGCAGTATGATTAATGACTTTTGAGGTTATGATGAACATCGTGGTGAGATCCAATATTCCTTACATTTCGAGGGTACAGCTCTAAAACAGTGTTCGCAGGCCGGCCGCTGGTTAGTACACCGAACCGAACCTATTGGTAACTCTCTAGGAGGCTTCCGGATCAGCTAGTGTATAATCTTGCTACCTCTACTCTGCCAGATAGTGACTGGAGGGAGTTCGAGTAGTGTGCATGGGGGGGGCATTGTCGAGGCCACGTTATGTCAAGGATCTGAATTAATCGATAACAGAATCTCAGTTATCGGTTGATTCAACTACTGCTCATCTCTGATGCCCAAATTATTCGCTGTATGATTCTTTTCTCCTCAAAGGTGGGACTTGTGCATATGTCCCTTCTGATATTCCCTTTCAGAGACTTGGCAATTTGGAATCTCCTCTTTTTGATCTTCTCTGGTTTAAAATCTCTCTACCTTGTTTTGTCAAATTCATCTGTTGTTTCTACCGTTCTCTCAACTCCACTAATCACTTGGAGCTCTTTGACTTCCTCTCTTTGCAACTTGACTTTCTCCAGTCCAACTTTCCTAACAGCGAGGTAATTTTCCTTGGTGATTTTAATGTTCACAACTCCAGCTGGCTTCCGTTTTCTAGTCACACCGACCCAGTCGGTCAAGATGCTGAGGCTTTTGCAATTACTAATGATCTTGCACAGATTGTTCATTTACTTACAAGAATACCGGACAATCCTAATCATACAGCCAATACACTTGATCTTTTTCTCACAAACAACCCTTCTAAGTACATGGCCGAAGTGAGAGGTCCTTTAGGCACGTCAGATCATAACTTGGTGATTGTCTCTTCTCCAATGGAACCTTTATCTCATGGCTATTCCCAACCTCATGTTGTTTGGCATTACAAGAATACAAAATGGGATGACCTGTGAGACTTCTTTTCCTTGGTCGGATTACTGTTTCAAAAGTTCTGATGTCAACGTTTGCTCAGATCATGTCAGTGAAATTATTCTTGCAGGAATGGAATCCTTTATCCCACACTCCACTTTAAAATCTCATCCTTTATCTAAACCTTGGTTTTCCAATAAATGTGCTAAGGCTGTTCAAGAGAAGAATGTTGCATATCGTAATTGGCTTCTTTCTAATCCTTCAGTTATATTTTCTGCCTACACCAAAGCTCGCAACAATTGTGAAGCAGTTATTAACCAGTCCAAACTAGAGTTTGAACAGTCTAAGAGTAGAAAACGTGCTTCTTGCCCTAATGGTAGCCAAGCATTCTGGTCTCTTGCCAAAGCCATTGGCCGCAACTTTTGCCCATCTCTGCTCCCACCTCTGTCCAAACCAGATGGCTCTGTTGTCACTTCAGCCAAGGATAAAGCTGACCTGCTAGCATCCCATTTTTCTTTCAACTCATGCATTAACGATCTTCGTAAAACACCTCCCAATATTCCCAACACCCTCCAATCAATGCCTTCTGTGGTCTTCCGTCAAAAGGATATCAGAAGGATTTTGACGAATCTTGATGCTAAGAAAGCTCCAGGTCCCGATGGTATTTCTCCACTTGTTCTCAAAACCTGTGCTCCTGAACTTACTCCTATTCTTTGCCGCCTTTTTTCACTTTCTTATTCCAAAGGTGTTTTTCCTTCTGCTTGGAAATTTGCTCATATCCAGCCAGTTCCTAAAAAGGGTTACAAATCCCTCCCATCCAATTATCGTCCCATTGCAATTCTACTCTTTCTAAAGTAATGGAGAAATCAATTAACCCTCAAGTTTTAAACTACCTAGAAACCTTCCGTCTGATCAACGATCGTCAATATGGATTCCGTCAGTGTTAGTCCACTGGTGATATCCTGGCTTATGTTACCCATTTATGGACTAATTCAGTGGAAAGTTTCGGTAAAACACAAGTAGTTGCTCTTGACATCTCAAAGGCTTTGTTGTGTTTCGTGTTTGGCATAAAGGTCTTCTAAACAAGCTTCCATCTTATGGTTTGCCAACTGTTTTTAGTAATTGGTTATCCAGTTTTCTCTCTGATCGCTCACCGAGGGTGGTGGTAGATGGCTCTCTGTCTTTTAACTTCTCCACTAATGCCGGTGTCCCCCATGGTTCAGTTCTTTCTCCCACTCTTTTCCTCTTGTAAATTAATGACCTTATTCCATTGACTGGAAATCCTATCCATAGTTTTGCCGATGATAGCACATTGCATTCTACTTTCCATTTTGAGAAAACTTGCCATGTTCAATCAGCTTCAACTTCTCGAAAATCTGCTACCAATTCCTTAAATGCCAATCTTTTGATAATTCTCCAGGTAATTTTGTGTGGCAAAGTGTGGCAAAGACAACTTAGTTGATTTCAAGCCTTCTAAAACTCGGTCTTGTCTTATATCTCGCAAAAAGGATTCTTCTGCTCCTATGCTTATCTTTAGTGACACTCCAATTTCTAGGCAAAATGATATATCTCTTTTGGGGATTACCTTGACTTCTAATCTCTCTTGGCACAAGCACATTACAAATATTGCTTCTTCTGCATCTAAAAAACTTGGTTTTCTCTTTCGCTCTCGGCGTTACTTTTCTTCCAAACAGCTGCTCATTCTGTATAAATCGCAAATCTGCCCTACCATGGAATATTGTTCCCACAGCTGGGGTGGTGCTCTCAAAACCTCTCTCAGGCTTCTTGATTCCATTCAGAAGAGGAGAGTTAGGTTAATTAATGACTCGTTTCTAACAGAGTCTCTGCACTCGCTGTCTCATAGACATACTGTTTCTGCTGCATGCCGCTTCTACAGATACTTCCATGGGCACTGTTCTTCTGAATTAGCTTCTAAAATTCCTGCTCTCTCTTTCAAAACAGTCCGAACACATTCCGCCACCAGCCAACATCCAATTACTTTCCAACTTCAAACTCACAGAACCAACTTTTCATCTTCCTCATTTTTTCATTCAACTGCCGTTTTCTGGAACAACCTTCCTTCATATGTATTTCCTGAAAATTACAATCTACAGAAGTTCAAGTCCAATGTCAACAAATATCTTCTTTCGTCTTCTCAATCTCCAACCCAAGCACGGTACTGAGTACTATAGGTTCTCACACCTCTCGTGTTTGGGGTTTACATAAAAAAAAAAAAAAAAAATCACACAGAGGAGGATGAAAGGGCAACACAGGTAATTATAGACCTGTTAGTTTAACTTCTGTTCCAGGAAAATTAAAGGAGGCACTGGGAAAAGAAGCACTACAGGATCATCTAGACAAGACTTCAGTTATAGCTTGGACATAGCATGGTTTTGTTAAGGGAAAGTCTTGCCTGACCAATTTGATTGGATGCTATGATGTGGTCACAAAGGAACTGGATGCAAGGAATAACTTTGATATCATATATTTGGATCTTAGAAAGGCTTTTGATACTGTTGCACATGGAAGACTGCTGCACAAATTGGAACAGTATGGCACTGGAGGCAAATTGCTGCTATGGATAAAGGGATGATTGAGTGGGAGAAGACAGAGAGTGGTAATCAATGGACACTGCTCGTCGTGGACTAATGTTGTTAGTGGTGTCGCTCAGGGTTCGGTGTTGGGTCCATTGTTGTTTTCTGTATTTATAAATGGTATTGATGATGGTATATCAGGCTTAATGTCCAAGTTTGCAGACGATACGAAGGTTGGCAGGGTTGTTAAGGACACTAGTGACAGTACGCTGCTGCAACAGGATCTAGAAAAGTTGAGCAGATTGGCTGAGAGATGGCAAATGAAGTTTAACATTGACAAATGTAAAGTACTACATATGGGAAGCAGTAACCTCCAGAGTAACGTATCAACTCTGTGCTACCACACTGAGAGTGTAGTGAATGAAAAGGACCTGGGGTAATTGTGCAGGCAGATATCAAGTTTTCTGAGCATTGCAGACAGTCTGCAAGAGTAGCTCATGTCTTGTCAATGATATACAGGACTTTTTCTAGCAGGGATAAGGAGGTGATTATCCCCTTGTATAAGGCAGTGGTCAGGCTACACTTGAGTACTGTATACAGGTCTGGTGGCTTCATTTTAATTAGGATGTAGAGCTGTTGGAATGAGTACAGAGAGGGGCAACAAGATTAGTGAATGGAACAAAGGGTTGCTCTTACGAAGAAAGGCTTAAGTTTTGCAGATTACAGTGTCTGGAGACTAGGCACCTGCGAGGTGATCTGATTGAGGTGTATAAAGCCTTGAATGGTTTGAGTATGCTCAATGCTGATGGGATTCTTCCTCTTGCTCTAAATTGAAAATTTCCTCTCTAAATTGAAATTGAGGAAAGACAGTTGTAGGATAGATGTGCAGAAGTTTGCCTTTAGCCAGCGGGTAGTATATTGGTGGAACAGACTTCCATCTTTTGTTATGGAAGTTGAGAGCCTAAATAAATTTAAGGCTGAGCTGGACAGGTATTTGGAAGGAATGGAGGGATGAAATGAATGGGAGCGTTTTTTTTTTTTTTTTGGATGATGGTGCATGAGCTTGCTTTCTTGCATTGTATGCCTCTACTAATGATAATGCTGATTTCATTTTTAATTTTTCCCGGTAGTATCCTCATAAATAAAATGGTGATCGTGGATCTTTGCGAAATTTTTGGTAGTAGAAAATTTACCATTGTGATAAAAAGCAGTGTTTCACTCCTTGGCAAATTGTACTTGGCTTCGTTACAGCGGAGTAGTATAAACAATGTCACCTATCCTCTCAGGGCCCACTTAGTTTACACAAAGTGAAAACAGTATAAACAGACAAGAAAGTAGCACATACATGATTAAATGCACAATTAAGAAGGTTCAAGTAACAGCAACTATTAATTCCAACTCAGTGACTTGTGAGCAATAAATATATTTCTGTCAAATTGTTCCATGCTGTTGCTGGGTTAACCCTTTCATGAGCATTTATGTCCAAGCTTTTATAAAAATGAAAACTTTGTACACAATTCCCTTAAATATTGATTTATTCTTGTTTTGACTTATTGTCCAGTATTATAGTAATATTATTGTCAAAAATCAAACTAAAATTTATTAAAAAAAAAAAAAAAAAAACTGTGAAATAAATCATAAAATAAGGTTAACAAAATGAGTTTTTTTTAAAGCAGTAATATACCTTTTAAAATCTTCTGACATCAACATTTGCTAAGATTGTGTCAGTAAAATTATTCTTGTAGAGATGGAATCCTTCATTCTACACTCCACCTTAAAATCTCTTCCTTTATCTAAACCTTGGTTTTCCAATAAATGTGCTAAGGCCGTCCAAGAGAAGTATGTTGCATATCGTAATTGGCTTTCTTCCAAATCTCCAAGTTCATTTTCTGCCTACACCAAAGCTTGCAACAATTTTAAAGCAATTGTTAATCAGTCCAAACTAGATTTTGAACAGGCTAAGAGCAGAAAACTTGCTTTTTATCCAAATGGTAGCCGAGCATTCTGGTCTCTTGCCAAAGCAACTTTTGAAGCGAATGAAAGAGCCAATGAAAAAGACTCAAATTTAGAAGCCAGTATTGCTAAAATTTTTTCTATATCTGCAGAAATTTCTTCAATGCATCTTGTAACTGTTCTTTGGGACAAACTAATGTCTTCGAACTCTTCATTCTTCTCTGGATACAAAATATTAACAACAGAGGTTAAACACTCCTTGACAAATTCACCATCAGAGTAACTTTTTGAGCTTGTCAGTTTTCTCTGATACAATATAACTCACAGGCAAAATGTTGTCAGAAAATTTCTGCCCAAGCAACTCTGCATCCTTCCTAATATGAGGCCTCCAGACCTGTATGCAGTACTCAAGGCATGGCCTGACCATTGCCTTATACAAAGGGATAATCACCTTCTTTTCCCTACTAGCAAAATTCCTGTATATCATTGACAATACCCCATGACCTGCTCTGGCAGCCTGTCTGCAATGCCCAGAAAACTTCATATCTGACTTCACAATTACTGCCAGATCTTTTTCATTTTCTACCACCCTAACTGTAGTACAACACAGTTGTTATGTTTCTCTGGGGTTATTTTTACCCATATGCAGTACTTTGCATTTGTCAATGTCAAACTTCAGTTGTCATTTCTCAGCCCATCTGACCAGCTTTTCTAGATCCTGTTGCTGTAGCATGCTGTCATTACTGTCATTAACAATCCACCAACCTTTGTATCATCTTCAAATTTGGACATTAAGCTTCATCAAGATCATTGTTAAATATACAAAACAACAATGGGTCCAACACCGAACCCTGGGGAACTCAGCTAATAACATTAGTCCATGAAGAGCAGTGTCCATTGATTACCACTCTCTGTCTTCTCCCATTCAACCATCTTTTTATCCATTGTAGCAACTTTCCCTTACTGCCATACTGCTTCAATTTGTACTCTAGTCTTCCATGTGCAACAGTGTCAAAAGCTTTCCTGAAATCCAAGTATATGATATCAAAATTATTTTTTGCGTCCAGTTCCATTGTAGTATCCAATCAAATTTGTCAGACATGATTTTCCCTTAATATACCCATGCTGTGTCTGAATTATTACTGCAGTCTTGTAAATTATAAATATAATTTATTTATATTTATTCAGATATGTATTTAGACATTCCTAGTAACTCATCTGCCAAACTCATTGTAATTAATTTTGTATTCTTTATAGGTTATAGTTTTGCGAGAACTGGCTGTTTCCACTCCAACTTTCTTCTTTCAGCAAGTGCAGCAATTTTTTGATTGCATATTTAATGCAGTAAGAGATCCAAAGGTATGTATTTTACAAATTTTAACTTCGGTTAAGGAAAATATTGGATTTAAATACCTTCTTTTGATTTTTCAGGCACTTCGCCTTGTTTTTTAAAATAAATCTAAACCAACATGAAATGTAGAAATTCAATCATGATTAAAGGGAGAATGCATTGGCAGTGCTGCTATCTTTTTTTTTTTGATAACTTAGCTGTGTTAATAACTTATTTTTATTAACTACATGATTTTATTCTTATTCTTTTATCAAGCCATTGATTAAATTTGGAAATGAAAAACTTGGCACCATCAAGTTACTGAAGTGATCACCTACAAAATTGCTCCAGTAATATTCCATTTAAAAATAATAATAAAATGGAATATTCCCAGTGAAAAACAGAAACATAATAAAGCATGGGATATATTTTTCAAGATGATTCATACATTTTATGGATAAAAGTAAAGGCCTTTAACTCCTTTTTCCCCTTCTCATGTGGTCAACATCAGACACTTTTCCACTGCTTTGGCAGCTGCCAGAAAATTTTCCATGACTACCAGGATACTTTTAATTGCCTTGGAATCAATGTTAAAAAAAAAGTCACTTTAGAGATAAAGTATTATGATAGGTTTTATTTAAAATGTGGAGTATAGATAATAATCTATTGGTATTTAATAGGAGACAAGCCAGTTTTCAGAGTTTACTGACTGATACATACACATACCTGTATTTTTTTATTGGCCGATTGCATTCATTAACATTGGATGAAAAATGGTAATCATGAACAAAATTTTCCATAGCTGTGTTTGGAAACCTTCGATACAGTACATATATGCCTGTTTTACTTATTAAAATTATTAAATGACATACAATATTTAATTAGAAAGGCAAGAGTATTGAATGCGGCCATAATAAACACATGGGAAAAGCTTGCTGTGAGCCATCAAGCAAATTTGGTTCAGGAAGATTTTTTATTTCAAGGGCAACACAGCCTATATAGCCCATACATGATACTCTCCTTTACTTCAGAAAACGTTAAAGATTTAACTAATAAAAATTAATATCTATTGGTTAATTTTCAAAGCAATTAAATGTATGGAATGGCAACTCTAGCTTGCATTTCCAATGGATCTGCAGTTAAAATACAACCCCTCCCACCGTTAACAGTTTAGTAAAAGTTACCATCTCTGTCAACAAAAATTATTAAAGACCACCGAGAAGGTCGAGAATGTCACATAATTTGATAGATGACAAACCAATCATTTCATGGCAAATAACCAGCTTTATCTTTGTATTAAGTATTTTTATGTACAGTGAAGATACAGCTGTGTTTGTTTGCAGTTCTTCAAAAAAAATAAAAAATAAATTTGGAAAATTGGAGTCTAGCAGACTTTCTATCATTAGAAAACCATAGCATGTTTTACATTGAGCAGTTGAAAGTGCTGCCCATCAAAAACAAATATATGGACTGAAAGCAACCAATAATCATCAGCGCTATTTCAGTAATAAGTTTTGCATCAGTTTCACAAAAAAAAATAAATAAAATAGTCATTTAAATCAAGACTACATTTGGAGCCTAGTTTCATAAGGGGAAAGTAATCTATGCATTACTTTACTTTTTATTCCAAAAATTCATAAACTTTCATGATACGCTAAATAACAGATCATGGTACAGTCAGTCCTCGTATAACACGATAGTTGTGTTCCTAGAAAACCTCGTGCAATGCAAAATCGTGTAATATAAACAACAGGCCCTATGGAAAAAATAGGGTTAGGGGCCGACCACCCAAGATTGGACACACATTTTTAACCAAAACATTACCAAACACAATAAATAATCGTAATAAAACACTTACAGTTGAAAAATGTAAAATTAATAATTTAATCATTTAAATTTAGATTCTTACCTTAAAAGTAAATGAAGACAAGCTTGAGGGAAAGGGGTTGAAGCAGCGTAATTATGGGGAAAGTGGCGGCAGGTTGTCATCATTATCGGAACTGGGAGGTGGAGGAGATGCCGATGAGGACTTTGGACGAAATGTGGGCAGGCCAGAACTAGAGGGCTGCGGCTCATTTTCTGTCTCTTTCTTGGGTGTTTTCATAAAAAAGACATCTAGTTTCTGTTGTTTCGCAATCTTCCTCCTTTCACAAAGCAGCTGCTTATATGGCTCCAAAGCAGCTGCTTATATGGCTCCAAAGCAGATCGAATTGTATGAAGTGCTCTTCTGCTTCTTTCTGCATTATAATCGTTATCTGCTAGCCATTGCATACTTTTCTCAAATGAATTTAAAACTGAAGATAACTCTGAAGTAGAAAGCGGTTTTATAGTGACGTTCAGGCATTCAACTTCGTCTTTCTCATCTTCCACCTGCCCTCCAGCAACAAGTTGTTGCAGTTCTTCAGTTGAAAGTTCTTCTTCATGAGACTGAAGCAACTCTTCTAAATCATCTTCCTCCAATTCCTCAAAGGCAACGTGCTTTGCGAGGGCAACACAATGTGCTTTTAATTTAGGAAGCTCATTTACAGGATCAAAGCCTTTAAAATCACGAATAAAATCTGGTAAAAGAGGCCGCCAAACACCATGTAAGCATTCTTTTGTCACTTCGTTCCAGGCCTCCACAATTATGTAAATTGCATTCTTAATGTTGAATCGCTTCCAGAAGTCTTTAACTGTTGGTGCATTTTCGCCCTCTGTTTCTGCTATCAGCATCTTAAATGTCCGTCTTGTGTAATAGTGCTTAAAAACAGCAATTACTCCTTGGTCAAGTGGCTGGATAAGAGATGTTGTGTTAGGCGGTAAAAACAGGATTTTGATGTTTGGTGACAGTTCAGCAAGGGTTGGAGGGTGACTTGGTGCATTGTCCAAAATAATTAAAATCTTAAAATCCAAATTTTTCTTTTTGCAGTAGCTTCGAAACACATCCTCAAACAAATGTAGTAGAAGTTCAGTGAAGATCTGCCCTGTCATCCACCCTCTTCTGCTGTTCCTAAAGTAAACACCCAGGGTAGTCCTTGTGATCCCTTTTAACGCTCGTGGATTGGCTGCATGATAAACTATAACAGGCTTCAGTTTCAAGTCGCCACTTGCATTTGCTCCTAACATAACGGTAAACCTATCCTTAGCAGCCTTGTAGCCTGGAGCTCGTGCTTCCTCTCTCCTGAGATATATGTTCGTGATGGCATTTTTTTCCAATACAGTCCGGTTTCATCAAAGTTGAAAATTTGGTCCAGTGTATAGCCCTCTTCTCAACATGAATTGTTGAGGAGGCTTCCATCCTGCAGTGGGTTGATAATGGCTGCACTTTACTTTTTTTTTTTTTTTATAGCCCTCTTCCTCAATTAGTTTTTTCAGTATCGGCGGAAATGCCTTTGCTGCTGCTTCATCTGCACTCGCAGCTTCACCTGATAATTTCACATTATGGAAAGTGTGACGTTTCCTGAAATTGTTGAACCAGCCACTACTGGCAGTAAAGGGAGGCACTTCTTGAGGGTTTTCAGCTTTATTTCTCAGGTCTTCAAATATTGCCAATGCCTTTGCTTTTATCGTAAGCAAACTTGTTCCTGATCTCTTCTTTGCTTGACCTTCTATCCAAACAGATAAAAGACGTTCCATCTCTTCCAGTTCTTTGTGTCTTGATCTAACTGATTTTGTTACACTTTGTGTTGTTCCTGCTATGAAAGTTGCTTTTATTTTTTTCTGCATTCTTTCTAATTGTTCTCAGCGTTCCCTCATTTAGGCTTGTAGCACGCACAATATCGCATGTTCTTTCATTCCGGTCAAAGCGTTTCACAATTTCATATTTTTCTTCTATTGATATTGCTTTTCTTTTTCTCTCTGAAGTATTTTCACCAGAACGCTTCCTTTTCACACTTTTTTCAAGTATTTTACTCATTTTTTTGAGAATAGAGCACAATTATAAACTGAACAAAAATGAGCAGGCAAGCTTGATATACATAAACGCACAGTGAACAAGTAGCAACTGAATAAACGATGCAACGCCCGTGTACAAACTGAATAAACAATGCAGTAAAGGCGAAAACACACTATTCTCACATATTACATGCTTATGTTTTACTGGAGGTCACTACCATAAAACAATAAAAACAATTTGCAGTTTCCGGTTTATTGGTGGTTCCTGCTAGTGGAATCTGTTATAAACGGGTAGTAAAAGTCGATCTAATTACATTTGCGATAATACCGATACAGTAGCTGAAATTCTGTTGATTTTTACGTTATTATGTTAAATGTGTTTCCCCTTCCACGAAATCATAAAAACAAAATTTCAGAATCTCTTCATTCCTACTGTGTTGTGTTCAGTTGTGGTGATTCCGCCGCATTCGACTACCATTTCTTGTAAACACAAAGGCGAATCGTGCATAAGTGAATTCGGTTCGTGTTATATAAGATATCGTTCCCCTATTTATAAATCGTGTATGTTCGAATTCGTGTAATGCAAACACGTGTTATATGAGGACAGACTGTACACTGGTTATGAAATACTGGTATATTTTATTATTCATATGTAAAAAAGGATACTGAAAGTTGTACTATTCATTCTATTCCATAAAGTAGCATTATTAGTATTAACCATTTGGTGCAAGGAAGCTCAAGGCTTTTGCTGCACTAGCCAAAAAAAAAAAAAAAAAAAAAGAAAAGAAAAAAAAAGAAAGAAAAAAAAAAAGAAAGAAATAAAATAATAAAATAAATTACCTATTTAATAAAATAAAAATAAACTATGAGAGCACTATATAGGCAGTCAAAGAGGGCAGATGTGTTTTAAGTTAGCTTTGGTAGCTTAACTTCAGGGGATTAAGATCAGTTGTATAGTAGACAAAATTTTTGTTTAAAATTTGTTTAAATTTAATTTCTGTAATTTTTTAAAATTTTATTTCAATAACTTTCTGAAATTGATTTCAGTAATATTGTGAAATTAATTTCTGCAATATTTTGTAAATTTAATTCATAACTTTTCTAATGTATTTCTGCTAAGTTCAGTTCTTTCTGGTAACTTTAGTAGCTTAATTTTAACTTCACTAGCAGATAAAGTTTTGGTTAACAGTTTTAATTTTTGTAATGCTTTGTTAATTTAAATTCGGTAATACTTTGTTAATTTAAATTCTGTAATATATTGTAAATTTAAATTTGTAATCTTTCTTAAGTTAAAATTTTACATTAATAATGGTTGTTACAAGGTCTGCTTTCTACACTTCGTCCAAGGACATTGTGATCCAGACAGAAATGCCCATGGGTATTTACAATTATTGGTAATTGTAATTGTAAATTACAATTACCATTACAATTTGCCAATTATGGTTCTAAAGTATTAAGTTTTGAATTGCCGTTTCAATAGAAAACAGAAAATCTAAGGTAAATTACAAAGAGATTAAATTCTTACCTGCTGACAGTCTCCTCCTGCTGATGCTCCAGAAACCTGATGTGCATACAGGCAAGTGGCTGCCAGCAGTTAATTTATAGGAGAGGGATTACTCTAACAGCCAATAGGATAGTGCCAAGTTTTTATCCTTGATCTGGGGTTCTTAGACGCCTGGGGTTCAAGAAGCCCTGTCTTTTTAGGTGTAGTCTCCATACTTGAACACAGTATTCCAAGTGTAGTATTCTGTGAAGTTCTCCGAGCAGTGTACATCATGGGATTTTCTTTCTGCTTGTTTACATTTCTAAGACAGCTTCATATCAAACTGTATCATAACTCCCAAATCTCTTTCTTCTCTGCTGTTTTTATTCAACCCCACCAAGTGTGTAATAGAATGGAGTGAATTTAGTTAATTTTGGGGACTTTCCATTTTGCATGTGACTCTTAACAGCATACATTTTGTATATGACTCTCCATTTATACGGCTCTTAATATACTGAATTAGTATTTAAAGTCATCTGATTTATTGTTGTGAGTTGTTAGTGTGGAAATCATATGTTACATCATTCTTGAGAAATTTATTGAAGAGAATTTAATCATTATTAGATAAATTTTGTAATGCATGTTTCATATTTTTTTTTTTTTTTTTCAGCCTGTCATACGAGAAGGAGCTGTAACTGCATTAAGGGCAGCCTTGGTTGTAACTGCACAGAGAGAGACAAAAGAAACACAAAAACCTCAGTGGTACAAGGTGATTAATAAGAAAAGATTTTTGACTTTTAGAAACATGTCTTAGTTATACTATTGATTGTGTGTTTGTGTTATAATTACTCAATTACTTATTATTAAGAGAGAGAGAGAGAGAGAGAGAGAGAGAGAGAGAGAGAGAGAGAGAGAGAGAGAGAGAGCGAGCAACAAAAGAAACAAAACCTCAGTGGTATAAGTCAGTGTTTCCAAACCTTTTTCACATCATGGCACACACAGAAATAAGTTATTTGTACAGCATACTGGTAATAAGCTGTGAAAGATCTGGAGCAGCATATAGGGAACTCATAAAAAATTTTTTGTTGCATCTCTTTATATATATAACAGATATGTTGAGAAAACACAGAAACATAATTTTAGAGAAGTATATAATAGTATTTATTTATGACTAAAAGCTTTTAGAAAATTTTAAGAGAGATATTGAGCTTGATTATTTAAATATTTTTTTTACATAATGTTTAATGCTTGAAAGAGCTACCCACAATTCCCAGTCCAGATTTTTTAAAGATGTTCCCTTTAAATTCTTGAAAGTGATTATTGATGAAAAGCTTTGTTCATATAGGTAAGTGATAGCAAATGGTAGAAGAATATTTATTTCTTTTCCTGCGTTTGGATAACAGAATCTCTTCAAACCGAATGTCAATGGTGCAATCATGTTTTAAATCTTATAGCTTTCCTTTAATTGACAAATGTAATTTCAAAGTATCTTGCAATGATAATGTAAATGGATTTGAACCCAATTGAACTGTTTTATTTCAGGTATTATAAAATAATGATGAAAGTTTTCTTTAATCATGATGGTGCTCCCCAAGTTCAAGCTTTTCTTTAGGATTTAAATTATAGCATCAATTAAACATCACACATTACAAACAAACTGTTTTTACCTAATATTTCTAATGAAGAATTTTATCTTAGTATCCATTAACTTTTTTAGCACATCTGAATATGTTCTCGTAGGATCCTTGCTGTTTTAGATTAAATTCATTCAGATGCTCAAATATATCACTTTAGTAGTCCTGTTTTTGAAGACAATAATCCTTCAGAAAATTTGCATATTGAGAGTCATTGACAAAAATTATTTTTAATTCTTCTTTCAGTTCATAAACTCTTAACAAAAGTTTGGATAGCCAATGCACTTCAGTATGAAGCAGCATGGAATGATATTCTGATTCCATTTCTTCTCATAATGCTGAAAACAGGACTGTAGCAGCTTCAATTTTATTAGATTAATCATTTTGATAATATCTAATGTGGATTTCAAATTTAGAAGCAAATTTTTTGATATGAGAGCTTCTCTGCAAAGAAAATCTCTGGGAAACAGTTACACTTGAATCTCAGTGTTTTCAAACCGAACACTAGCCACAAAGCCTTTAATCACAAAGCCCTTTGGAACGAATAGATAAGTGAAATGGGAAATTTTTTTGGCTGATGCTGTATAAGCTTGCTTTCTTGCATCATGTGCCTCTACTAATGTTAATGGTAATCCTCCTGTCATTGCAGCTGCACCATTGATACATACACGTTCACTGTTTTTCAGGAAAATTTTATGTTTCAAAGTATTCATTTATCACCTTAAATATTTCATCTCTATTTGTTTGTTTTGGAAGATCTCTGCAGAATAAATAATGATCTTTCAAGCATTTCTCTTTAGGAATTCTGATTACTGCTATTAACTGAAGAACTACAGAAACTACAGTTACTGTAGTTTCATCATCTGTAAACTTTGAATATGAAAACTTTGCATCAGTGATCCTCTGGATTAGTATTGTTTCATTGTCAACTGACATGAGAAAGCATTGGCTAAGAGAGCAAAGAATGGAGACAAGGAATTTTTCATGTATGTGAATACAACAAAGAAAAAAGCTAATCAGATTGGACCGTTGTGCACTGGGTTTGGGAAAGTTTTAGATAACCCAGCTGATGTTGCAGATGAATTGAATAGGTACTTTGCATCAGTATTTACTGATAAAAGACCATGCTGAGAAGAGGCTGTGCAAGTGAGGCTGAGCCATATGAAATTAGTGTGTCGTAATTACAGATGATTATTTATTAGAAAACTTTTTGAGCATAAAGGCAAGTAAGGCTCCTGGAGTTGATGACATATACCCTGTAGTTTTGAGGAAAAATTTGAGGGAGTGTATTGAATCACTGAGTTTAATTATGAGGGCATCTTTGGACTTGGGGGAGATTCCTTTGGATTGGAGAAGTGCCATTGTATCACCAATACATAAAAGTGATTCTAAGAGTGAAGTTGGTAACTACAGAAAGTTTAGTCTGACTTCAGTGGTAGGAAAAATCTTAGAGGCAATGATTGAGTGCAATCCAGAAACATTCAGATAGATATGGCATTCCGAAGGGCATTCAACATGGTTTTTTAAAGGAAAATCATGTTTAACTACCTTAGTAGTCTATTTTGACACATTTACTCATGAGCTGGATTTAGGGAATAATTTCAGAATAGTTTATTTGGATTTTAGCAATGCGTTTGACTCGGTCCCTCACGAGAGATTACTGTATATGCATGAGCAGATTGAGATTACTGGTAAGATTCAAAGATGGATTGCTGCAGAGCAGAAGGTTATGATTAATGGATATTCTTCAGATTGCCTCTGAAAGTCAGGGGTGGGGTCGCTCAAGGATCGGTTCTTGGACCACTGTTGTTCCTCATTTTTGTAAATGACATCAACAAAGGATAGAAGGTGTGATGTCAAAATTTGCAGATGACTTAAATATTGGCAGAGTCATTAATCATCAGTGCCAAGCAGTGCTCCTTCAGGATGACTTAAACAGACTTCAGAAATGGTCAGAGAAGTGGCAGCTATGTTTTAATGCTTTTAAATGCAAAGTGTTACACCTGGAGAATAGCAACCTCCAAATAAATTGTACTATTGGTGGGGTGAATTAAAACAGTGGAGGAGGAAAGGGATCTGGGAGTTATAATGCAGGCAGATATGAAGTTTTCTTAACAGTGTAAACAAGTATCCAGTAAAGCCCATGGTGTCCTATTGATGATTTATCGAACATTATCCTGTAGAAATAGGGAGGGTTATAATTTAACTGTATAAGGCAATCGTAAGACCACATATGGAATACTATGTTCAAGTATGGAGATCTCATGTGAAAAGAGATATTGAGCTTCTTGAAAGTGTCCAAAGACAGGCAACTGGAATGGTGAGATTGGCAAAAGGATGACTGTTACAAGGAAAGACTCAGTGTGAGCTACAGAGCTTGGCAACCAAGCACATTAGAGGTGACTTGATTGAGGTTTATAAGGCTCTGAGAGGAATTAATGAAATGAATGAAGGTGAAAATCTCTGTTATAAAGAATTCCAGAATTATGGGTCATAAATTCAAATTTCAGGGGTTTAGGTTAGATTGTAGGAAGTTTTCTTTTAGCCAGAAAGTGTAGGTTTTCGTTGATTGCTGGAACAAATTGCCCTCACAGGTAGTTGAGGCTGACAGTTTGAATAAATTCAAAGGTCAGCTGGATAGTTACCTGTGTGAAGAGAGAAGCATGTAATTTGGATTTTCTTATGTGCTTGGTTTTTTTTTTTTTTTTTTTTTTTTTTTTGCCACTGCAGCAAAAGTCTCTGGCTTCCTTGCACTACATGGGGAATACTATTAATGTTATTATTATTATTCTGTAATGTTATTGCATTTATGACGTTGCAGTCAGATGTGTATTAATACATAGAAAAATGTCATTTATTGTAATCAGTGCTTCATTTTATGTTATCACTTTTTTTGAATTATCACAGTTTGCACACATGCAGTGAAAGTGATTCTAATATTTTAATATTTTCTTTATTTATTTTTAACTATTTGTATGGATTTCCAGTAACATTACAACAGCTTCATTTTTATTGATGGTTTTCTTGAAGAAATAGTAGACAGTTAAATTAGAGAGTTTTAGTTTGATTTATTTTAAAGTTTTCTTTCTACCCACTTCCACCTTTTTTATGTACATGTTTCTACTCTGTATCAATAAACATTGCTGAACAGCTGCATTCTTGTTTCTTCAGTTGTTATCAGTTTAGCTGAGTTTCAAAGCAATAACAACAATTGGCATCCACCAATAGGCACTTCGATTTTAGAGTTGATAAAATCATTTAGCATGCAAAAATTCAAATTTATGCATGCACACATATTTCTGCCTTGTCGGGTTGCTGACAAGCTAGCAAAAATGCTTGCTGGCGTTTTTCACATCTTCTGTTTGGAAGATATATATTTTTCAAAAGAGATATAATCCCATTTTATGTAATAAATGAAATGTAAAATTATTAGAATCTGACTTACCAAATAAAAAGATTCTTTTTTCATAAACCGAAACCCTCCTCACAAAATTAATTACAAGAATGATTTCTTTGAAAGTGCAAACATTTCCACAGTTTTCCATTTTTCTTTTTACCTGTTTTCAGGTAATTATTCTGGGAAAGACTTAAAATATTCCTCCCAAGGATGCCTTATTAGAAAGTAGTTTACAAAACTGATTAAGTTAATAATGTTACTTATAGGAAATGGATTAAACTCATAATGCCACTTCTAGGAAACTTATTAAACTAATAAAGCTGCTTTACTTCTAAGAAACTAGAACAACAATTGTATGAGAAAGGTGCAGGAGGCAGTTTTATGTCAATTGTTTCATTCCCCCAAGTATAGGGAGAATGAAACATTTCCACTTGCAGTATGCCAAACCCCATGTACTTTTTCTGACAGAATCTCAGTTATCTGTTGATTCAACTACTGCTCATCTCAGTTGCCCAAATTATTCACTGTATGATTCCTTTTGCCTCAAAGGTGGTATTTGTGCATGTGTCCGTTCCGATATTCCCTGTCAGAGACTTGGTAATTTGAAATCTCCTCTCGTTGATCTTCTCTCGCTTAAAATCTCTCTACCTCATTGTTTCAAATTCATCAGTTGTCTCTACCGTTCTCCCAGCTCCACTAATCACTTGGAGTTCTTTGACTTGCTCTCTTTGCAACTTGACTTTCTCCAGTCTAACTTTCCCAACAGCGAGGTGATTTTAATGTTCACAACTCCAGCTGGCTTCTGTTTTCTAGTCACACCGACTCAGCTGGTCAAGATGCTGAGGCTTTTTACAATTACTAATGACCTTGCACAGATTGTTCATTTACCTACAAGAATACCAGACAATCCTAACCATACAGCGAACACGCTTGATCTTTTTCTCACAAACAACCCTTCTAAGTACACGGTCAAAGTGAGTGGCCCTTTAGGCACCTCAGATCACAACTTGGTGATTGTCTCTTCTTCAATGGAGCCTTTATCTCATGGCTATTCCTAACTTTGTGTTGTTTGGCATTACAAGAATGCAACATGGGATGATCTGCGAGATTTCTTTTCTTCTTTTCCTTGGTTGGATTACTGTTTCAAAACTTCTGATGTCAACGTTTGCTCAGATCGTGTTAGTGAAATTATTCTTGTAGGAATGGAATCCTTTATTACACACTCCACTTTAAAATTTCGTCCTTTATCTAAACCTTGGTTTTCCAATAAATGTGCTACGGCCATTCAGGAGAAGAATGTTGCATATCATAATTGGCTTGTTTCCAATTATTCAGTTTTATTTTCTGCCTACACCAAAGCTTGCAACAATTGTAAAGCAGTTATTAATCAGTCCAAACTAGATTTTGAACAGGCTAAGAGTAGAAAACTTGCTTCTTGCCCTAATGGTAGCCAAGCGTTCTGGTCTCTTGCCAAAGCTATTGGCTGCAACTTTTGCCCATCTCTGCTCCCACCTTTGTCAAAACCAGATGGTTCTGTTGTCACTTCAGCCAAGGATAAAGCTCCCCTGCTAGCATCCCATTTTTCTTCCAACTCATGTATTAATGATCTTGGTAAAACACCTCCCACCATTCCCAACATGCTCCATTCAAAAGGATGTCAGAAGGATTTTGGCGAATCTTGATGTTAAGAAAGCTCCAGGTCCTGATGGTATTTCTCCACTTGTTCACAAAACCTATGCTCCTGAACCTACTCCTGTTCTTTGTCGTCTTTTTTCACTTTCTTATTCTAAAGGTGTTTTTCCTTCTGCTTTGAAATTTGCTCATTTCCAGCCAGTTCCTAAAAAGGGTGACAAATCCCTCCCATCCAATTATCGTCCCATTGCAATTACTTCTATTCTTTCTAAAGTAATGGAGAAATCAATTAACTGCCAACTCTTAAGCTACTTAGAAACCTTCTGTCTGATCAATGATCGCCAGTATGAATTCCATCAGTGTTGATCCGTTGATCCACTGACATTCTGGCTTATGTTACCCATTTGTGGACAAATTCAATGGAAAAGTTCAGTGAAACTCAAGCAGTTGGGTGCCTCCGTAGCCAGGTGGCCAGGAGCAGCAGTGTGTAGCACACACTTCTTGATTTGACCGTGGTTCGAGCCCACGAGCCACCAAATATGGAGGATGCGGAAAGGTCAGAGAAAGACCACCACATATCCCCGGAGCAATATGGCCTTAGTTGCTAATGCTCCTAAAAACCAAATAACAACAACAACAACAAGCAGTTGCTCTTGACATTTCAAAGGCTTTCGATCGTGTTTGACATAAAGGTCTTCTAAACATGCTTCCATCTTATGGTCTGCCAACTGTTTTTTGTAATTGGTTATCCAGTTTTCTCTCTGATCGCTTACTGAGGGTGATGGCTCTCTGTCTTCTAACTTTTCCACCAATGTTGGTGTCCGCCCCTGGTTCAGTTCTTTCCCCCCACTCTTTTCCTCTTGTATATTAATGACCTCCTTCCATTGACTGGAAATCCTATCCATAGTTTTTCCGATGATAGCACATTGCATTCCACTTTTTAATTTGAGAAACCTTGCCCTGCTCAATCATCTTCAACCTCTCGAATATCCGCTACCAATTCCTTAAATGCTGATCTCCAGGTAATTCTCCAGTGGGGCAAAGACAACTTAGTTGGGCAAAGGTAAAGAAAGCCTGCACAAGAAGCAGGCAAAAGTTCAATGAAATTTACCAGTAAAAGTACTTTGCCGTAACCGCATTTGTATTGTTACTCGCTCAGTAAACATACAGTGAGTGTTATCGGTCAGGAGTAAAAAGTGAATCCCATGGAAGATCGAAACCCTCCCAAAGTGTAGGGGGTAACCTGACCTTTTTTCTTCAGAATCACTGGTGGACTAGTGGATAAATTGTTTATTAAAAAAAAAATAAAGAGGCAAAGGAGAAGGAGTTTACCGGTGAAACTACGTTATGATTATTTTTTACGATGCCAGAACTTCCAGTATGACTCTGTTCGTGATTCAATTAGTGATTCTAAAGAAAAAAGGTCAGGTTACCCCACACTTCTTGAGGGTTTCAAGCTCCCATGGGATTCAACTTCTACTCCAGACCGATAACACCCACCGGCTGTTTACCTCGCGAGCAACAATACAAATGATGTTACGTCAAAGTACTTTTACCGGTAAATTTCATCGAACTTTTGCATGCTTCTCGTGCAGGCTTTTTTTACCTTAGCCCTTAGTTGATTTCTACCCTTCTAAAACTCAATCTTGTCTTATATCTCACAAAAAGGATTCTTCTGCTCCTATGCTTATCATTGACACTCCGATTTCTAGGCAAAATGATATATCTCTTTTGGGGATTACTCTGACTTCTAATCTCTCTTGGCACAAGTACATTACAAATATTGCTTTCTCTGCATCTAAAAACTTAGTTTTCTCTTTCTCTCTCTCTTGGCATTACTTTTCTTCCAAACAGCTGTTCGCTCTGTTCAAATCGCAAATCCGCCCTACCATGGAATATTGTTCCCACATCTGGGGCGGTGCCCCCAAAACCTCTCTCTCAGGCTTCTAGATTCCATTCAGAAGAAGACAGTTAGGTTAATTAATGACTCCTATCTAACAGAGTCTCTCCACTCGCTGTCTCATAGATGTACTGCTTCTGCTGCATGCCTTTTCTGCAGATACTTCCACGGGCACTGTTCTTCTAATTGGCTTCTATAATTCCCGCTCTCTCTTTCAAAACAGTCCGAACACGTGCCGCCGCCAGCCAACATCCATTTACTGTCCAACTTCAAACTCACAGAACCAACTTTTCATCTTCCTTGTTTATTCATTCAGCTGCCATTTTCTGGAACAACCTTGCTTCATATGTATTTCCCAAAAATTGAAGTCTACAGAAGTTCAAGTCTATTGTCAACAAATATCTTCTTTCATCTTCTCAACCTCCAACCCAAACACAGTACTAAATACTATAGGTTCTAATATCTTTCATGTTTTTAGGGTTTCATAAAAAAAAAAAAAAAAAAAAAATAGTTCTAGTACTTGATGAATTGGATACTGAGAATTCGATGAACTCTAATTCTTTTCAGAATCGATACATCTTACTGATATATCACATCACAGTATGTTTATTCCTAACAGTCCCCTGAAAAACCCTTATCTGTTGGCCCCATTCAAATTTAAAAAAATGCATCTGTTTATCACTGAATATAGAAAATAAAACTCTATATTTACTTTATTTATATTATGCTATTAGTTACAAGATCAAACGTTTGACTGATGGACAGCTGATTACTGGTTATTTTATACTATAAAAAATTCACATCCAAAATTATTTCATGACGCACTTCTGGCCTCTTTACAGCACACCACCATGCTGTGGCACACCAATTGACAAGCACTGGTATAAGGTGATTAATAAAAAAAGATTTTTGACTTTTGGAAACTTGTTTGTTATATTCTTGCTTGTGTGTGTGTTATAATTAATTATTAGCTGTTTTAAAAAATAAAAGTTCACCCAAAGTTTGTTACATTGTGCTTTGTTTAATTTTCCTTGTTTGGGAGGGGATGTTTTTAGAGAATTTTTTGAAAACTTTCTTTAATCTGAATTTTGTTCACATACCTTTTTCATGAAAAATCTTTATCTGTTTTTTTTTTAAAACAGAAAGTACTTTAGAACTTATTAAATTTTAAAATAGCTTAAATGTCATTTTGGTCTTTTCAAAGTTATGAAAGTAGGAGGACTTCCTTGTTCTATATTATGTTTTTGTGGCTGGCAGGATTTAAACTTTATAGTCAATGTAGGTGGTCAAAGTTTGTTTTTTTGTGAGAATTAGGGACCATTGCATTTACTGGGCAGTTTAAATCCTTCCAACCACAAAAATATAAATAGGAGAACTTTCTCTTCCTCTCTTTTCATAATTTAGAAAGAACTACTTTCCTTTAACCGTGTAGTTCTTGAAGAGAGAGTTGCCTTTGAGAGATTTTCCATTTGTTTTGTAGGCTGACGCAAAATGCAAGTTACTGATACTAAAGGCTAATAGATTTTGTGTGTGTTGACTGTCAGAACTTTTAACCTGCAGAAATGGTCTGCAGATCCAAAAGGCTTGAGAATTACTGCTTTAACCACTTTGTGCATCACTAAAATTCACTGTTTTTTTTTTTTTCTTGTGTGACACTGCTGGTTGAAATCTGATGTGGTACAGATAGGTTTTGCGTGTACATATTGTACCTGATTACTAGCAGCATGTGATGGATCCACTGGATGAATGAGTTGGTCTAATGTGGCAGTCTTAACAAAACTTACTGATTAACCGAGATTTGATTATTGATTGTTTTGATTGATTGATTGTTTTGAGTGATTGATTTATTGATTATAAGTTTTATGAAATCCTTGGGAAAAGGTAATTTTTGCTCTTTTATTATTCTGGTGAAGGTGCCACAGAGTTCTAGAGGCCCACCTGAAAAATATCTGTTGACCTTTCTCCTCCTCATCTAGCTTAGAACTCTGTGAATCACCCCTTTGCTTAATGTTAGTCCTTTATCATCATCCAACTCATAGGTGATGATCAATTCTAGAATAATACTTTCCCTAACATGCTGATACAGTCATCTAGTTCATTTAAAACTTTTGTCCCTTATGGTGTGTTTCCCACCCACTTGCTTCAGTCAGCGAGGAGCAAATTGAGTAGATTATGGTACAATCTTCTGGTCTATATCATAATCCTACACTCTCATTTTGCCTTTGCTTCCAACTACCTCTCATAACCTAGACTATAGGCTGGCATGCATAAGTTCTGAATCTGGGGAAACTTTTGTCATACTCATGCTTTTGTTAGGATTCATGATTGTCCCACCCCCCTTCTTTCTTTGCCTGTCTTTCCAAAATGCATTATGTGTACCACTGAAACTTATCATGCCCTATTCTGGTTGACATCAAGTTTCTGTCTGCTTATTATGTCAGCATTAGTTTTCCGAATTGGAGTTCAGATTTGCTCATTTTATTGATATCATGCCTGTTGCAGTTAAGAAGTGTTGTTATTTTTTTACTACTCTGTCACAATATGAAGTTACTTAGTTATTTGGCAGTGGAAGTTCCAGAAATTGTACAAAAAGAGGAGGAGTGCTAATTTTCTGTTTAATTTGTGGAAAAAGTTTTAGGCTTTTTTTTTTAATTTGCTTTGTCTGATTAGACATTGCCAACATTTAAATCTTCTCTTAATGGATTTCAATGAATATGTATTGTACATAATTTTTAATTTTCAATAAAAATTAAATGTATAAAAAATGCTGTTTTCTGCATCTTTTATTCTCAAAAAAAAAAAAAAATCTGCTGAAAATTAAAAACATTTCAGTCATAATAAATCTATTACTCTTCCATTTCCTCTGGAACTACAGTTGAACTTTGCCAGTGAACTTTGAGAGAGAAAAAAAAAAAAAAAAGAGAGAGAGGCCAGCATGTGAGTAGAATGTGTTTGTGATGTGTAATGTGTTGATTGGCTTCTTCACTGCTAAAAGCAGTGATCATCTGGAGGGCCACTTCCATTGCCTGTCCCAGACCATGACAAGGTAGGACGACTTCTACTGTTCTAATGGTCCAAGGATAGACATGAATCCCACACTCCACTGGAAGGAGTACAGTACTAGTGAGTGCGGCAATCCCATGGTCAATGCTGCCCAAGTCTTAACTACCAGCAAAAAAAAGGAACAATTTATTAAACACTAATGATTAAGTTACAACTAAGAACTAATTACAGTGAATGAGGAAGTGCAAGTTCAGTTATTTGAAATCAGCAAGGCTACTGATAAAAAAAATGTTGTAAACAGGTGAATCTGTTAAGTGTGATGAGACAATTCAGAAAGTAGTTGGGTGTTTCCAATAGCTGAGAGAGTTTTTCTAAGGGAAAACCCTTTGTCACGTAGTCCTGGAAGGCATGTAAATTTTGGTTTTCTCTTTATGAAGGTGCCTTCTTGACCAGGCAGGACAGATCCAGTGCAGGAAAACAGTTGTTATCTGAAGGCTTCATAGATAGGACATTGAAAGAGAATATGGGTGGAGTCATCATATACTCCACAGAGACAGTTCAGTTGCAGAGAAGTTGAAGTAGTACCACCTGGAGTTGAGCAATCCATGCCCAGTCAGTATAAAATAAGTGTGCAGACTGAGAGTGCACTTGCTGAATGAAGTAACAGTTGGGAAGAATCAGGATGTTGTTTTGATTTTTGAAGAAGAGTTCAAGCAAGCTTGCCATTTTTCCATCAAGATTTGCAGATGTTGTGTTTTTTCCTGTTTTGGTGGGCATCTGGATCAGTGGATATACCATCAAATATCATGACATGACCTTTCCTGATTTTATAGGGTAATCCTCTGTATACTAAGAATAAGTTCAGGGGCAGACAGCGAACTGTAATTTGGAGGGCAGGAGTGGAGACCCATGTGACACGTATGTGTGATGACTAGTAAGAAGGACTAGATGGAGTTGAGCTTGTTCTGGATAGTGTGAAGCCTGGCACAGTGAAACCAGACCAGAGTCCCATAGGTGGCAATGGGTAGAACATCAGTTTGAGGGTTTTAGAACTAAGTCCCCTCTCCTGATGGGTAATCCAAATAAACATGAAGGAAAATTTTGTGATTTTTTTTTTTTTCTGCTAGGCACGAGATGTATGGGAGGAAGGAGAGTTTATTGTTGAACATAAGCCCAAGATACTTTGTACTGACAATGACAGAAATTAAGCAGTTACACAGCTTTATAGTAGGAGGCCTAGAGAAGGAGGAGAGGTGTTCCTTGAAGACCATAGCAGAAGTTTTGGCCTGGTGAGATTTTAAGTTTGTTGGAGAGTACTCAGTTTTGAACTTCTTTCAAAATAGCATTGTTCTTAAGTTGAGAATAACATTGTTCTTAACAAATGGCATTGTTAAGAACAATAGCATTGTTCTTAAGTTGCCAAGAACAAACTTGCCAAGTAACACAATTGTAATTCAAAGACACTGTGATGTATGTATTGCAAAGTAGTCTCTAATGGTTAAAAAAGTTTCTGGGACGCCTTAGGAGTCCAAGATGTTCGAGGACACTCTCCCACCAAAGGGAGTTGAAGGTGACCTCAAAGTCAATGAAAAGTCTGCAAATTGCATCTTATGAAGATAGGCACTTGCGAGGTGATCTGGTTGAGGTATTTAAGGCTTTGAATGGATTGGGCAAGTTCAGTGCTTATGGGATTCTTCCTCTTGCTCAGATTACGCACACAAGACGGACACAAATTCAAATTGAGGAAGGATGGTTTCAGAATAGATGGGCGGAAGTTTGCCTTTAGCCAGTGGGTGGTTGATTGTGACACTATAGGAGGGAGTATATGCTGAGAGTCTTGTCGATCAATTGGCCCTGGAAAGATTGTGCAAGGCTCAAGGGGTAGAATTTTTTTCAGCCTGGTCTGTACTTGTTAACAGGAGAAACTGCTTCTACAGGGATGGGATACACTTAAATAGAAAGGGTGCAAGAATGTTTGCTGATGCTATCGAGGCAGTGTTAGGTGGGTCGGAAAACTGCGAGCTTGGGGGGGAGACAAAGACGAATAGATTAACAGTAGCCACTGGCAGAGGTGAAAGAGATTCTTGCACTGCTTCTATTGGAATGAGCAGAAGCCTGAAAAACAAGATGCAGGATATTTCAGAGACTGCTGGGAGTCATTGCGGTACAAGTAAACATATGGGTTGTGTTAGGGTAGCTAAGGATAGAAATAGGTGCATGTATACTTGCGTGTACACCAATGCTAGGAGTTTAGTAAATAAATTTTTGATGAATTTGAGGTATTGCTCAAAACATCAAAGGCAGATATTGTTGGGATATCAGAGACGTGGTGTCACACAGATATAAGGAATGCAGAACTGGAATTTGGGGAGTACAACACCTACAGAAAGGATAGACTGGATAGGAAGGGAGGAGGGGTTATGCTATTAGTTAAGAAATACATAAAATCCAAGGAAGTGAAGCCAGTGGACATCGCTGGACAGTGCAGTGTCGAGTCAGTTTGGTGTGACATAAGCATTGGGAGATCAAAATTGAGAGTAACAGTGTGCTAGGCCTAATGACTCTGATGAGTATGATAAGAAACTATACAGGGAAATAGAGTGGGCCAGTAAATCAGAGAGTCTTATAATGGGAGATTTTAATTTCCCAGATATTGACTGGAATTTGGGGGCTGGTCACTAGCAAGGCTTTTGTGGATTTATTGGATGATTGTTTTCTACATCAGCATGTTCGGGAGGAATACTCTTGATTTGATTATCAGCAGTGATCCTTCATGCATTAAGAATCTGCAGATAAATGAACCACTAGGTGGCAGTGATCACAGTGTGCTGAAGTGGGATTTACTCAAAGAGGTAACTACCATTAGGGGTAAAGGGAAGGGTTATTGCTTTCGTAAAGGCGACTACGATGGACTGAGACAGTATTTAAATTCTATACAGTGGGACCAACTAATGATGTTACCAACAGCAAATGCAAAATGGGAAGCATTTTGCATTTGCTGTTGCATTGTTTGCATTTGCATTTGCAGATCATTTAGACAAGACTTCAGTTATAGCTCAGACACAGCATGGTTTTGTTAAGGGGAAGTCTTGCCTGACCAACTTGATTGGATACTATGATGTAGTCACAAAAGAACTGGATGCAGGGAATAACTTTGATATTATATACTTGGATCTTAGAAAGGCTTTTGATACTGTTGCACATGGAAGACTGCTACACAAATTGGAGCAGTGTGACATTGGAGGCAAATTGCTGCTATGGATAAAGGGGTGGTTGAGGGGGAGAAGACAGAGAGTGGTAATCAATGGACACTGCTCATCGTGGACTGATGTTATTAGTGGAGTCCCTCAGGGCTCAGTGTTGGGTCCATTATTGTTTTCTGTATTTATAAATGATATTGATGATGGTATATCGGGCTTAATGTCCAAGTTTGCAGACGATACAAAGGTTGGCAGGGTTGTCAAGGACACTACTGACACTATGCTGCTGCAACAGGATCTGGAAAGGTTGAGCAGATGGGCTGAGAGGTGGCAAATGAAGTTTAACATTGACAAATGTAAAGTACTACACATGGGAAACAACAACCCCAGAGCAACGTATCAACTCTGTGGTACTACACTGACAGTGGTAGAGAATGAAAGGGACTTGGGGGTGGTTGTGCAGGCAGATATGAAGTTCTCTGAGCAGTGCAGACGGGCTGCAAGAGTAGCTCATGGAGTGTTGTCAATGATATACAGGAATTTTTCTCGCAGGGATAAGGAGGTGATTATTCCATTGTATAAGGCGATGGTCAGGCCATACCTAGAGTACTGTATACAGGTCTGGAGGCCTCATTTCAAGAAGGATGTAGAGCTGCTGGAACGAGTACAGAGAAGGGCAACAAGATTAGTGAATGGAACAAAGGGGTGCTCTTACGAAGAAAGGCTTAAGTTTTGCAAATTACAGTGTCTGGAGACTAGGCACCAGCGAGGTGATCTGATAGAGGTGTATAAAGCCTTGAATGGTTTAAGCATGCTCAATGCTGATGGGATTCTTCCTCTAGCTCAGAAAAATCACCTGAGAGGGCATAAATTCAAATTGAGGAAAGACAGATGTAGGATAGACGTGCGGAAATTTGCCTTTAGCCAGCGGGTGGTTGGTTGGTGGAACAGACTTCCATCCCTTGTGGTGGAGGTTGACAGCCTAAATAAGTTTAAGGCTCAGCTGGACAGGTATTTTGAACGAACAGAGGGGTGAAGTGGAAGTGGGTTTTTTTTTTTTTTTTTTTGGCTGATGCTGCATAAGCTTGCTTTCTTGCATCAAATGCCTCTACTAATGCTAATGCTAAAATGCTAATGCATTCGAAGAACTTATCTTGGAAGCTACTAGGCTTTACATACCAACTAAGAAATATTGTTCAAGGTTTAGGCCTAAATGGATGTCAGATGAACTGATGAGGCATATGGCAGAGAAGAAACATGCATGGGATACATACAAATTAACACATGACACAGAAGCCTATGATGGATACAAGTTGATCTGTAACCAAGTTACAAAGGAGGTTAGGCAGGCGAAGGCAGATTACAAGAAATCTTTGGCAAGGGATGCAAAGAAAAACAGCAAAGAGTTATTTACTTATGTAAACTCTAGAAGGAAGGGGATGAATCAGATTGGTCCACTTGATATCGATGGGTCAACTGTTAATGATCCTGCTCAGGTAGCTAACAAACTAAATGAGTATTTTGCATCGACATTCACACATGAGGAGTTATTTAGCGAGGGGAAAGCCAGAGGTGTATTCAACTCTAGCAGTAAGCTAGAGAATCTTGTAATAACTGAGAGTAAAGTGGAGGAGAAATTGTTGAAGATAAACACAAGAAAGGCACCCGGGGTGGATGGGATCTATCCAGTTATATTAAAGGAGGCAGCAGAGGAAGTAAGCAAACCCTTAGCCATAATTATGAGAGCTTTCTTGGACTCAGGGGAGGTACCCACAGACTGGAGATGTGCAAATGTGACCCCAATTCACAAAGGGGGATCAAAGGCTGACACAAGTAATTATAGACCTGTGAGTTTAACTTCTGTTCAGGAAAATTAATGGAGGCACTAGTTAAAGAAGCACTGCAGGATCATTTAGACAAGAATTCAGTTATAGCTCGGACACAGCATGGTTTTGTTAAGGGGAAGTCTTGCCTGACCAATTTGATTGGATACTATGATGCAGTCACAAAGGAACTGGATGCAGGGGATAACTTTGATATTATATACTTGGATCTTAGAAAGGCTTTTGATACTGTTGCACATATAAGACTGCTGCGCAAATTGGAGCAGTGTAACATTGGAGGCAAATTGCTGCTGTGGATAAAGAGGTGGGTGAGGGGGAGAAGACAGAGAGTGGTAATCAATGGACACTGCTCATCGTGGACTAATGTTATTAGTGGAGTCCCTCAGGGCTCAGTGTTGGGTCCATTATTGTTTTCTGTATTTATAAATGATATTGATGATGGTATATCAAGCTTAATGTCAAAGTTTGCAGACGATACAAAGGTAGGCAGGGTTGTCAAGGACACTACTGACACTATGCTGCTGCAACCGGATCTGGAAAGGTTGAGCAGATGGGCTGAGAGGTGGCAAATGAAGTTTAACATTGACAAATGTAAAGTACTACACATGGGAGACAGCAACCCCAGAGCAACGTATCAACTCTGTAGTACTACACTGAAAGTGGTAGAGAATGAAAGGGACCTGGGGGTGGTTGTGCAGGCAGATATGAAGTTCTCTGAGCAGTGCAGACGGGCTGCTAGTGTAGCTCATGGTGTGTTGTCAATGATATATAGGAATTTTTCTAGCAGGGATAAGGAGGTGATTATTCCCTTGTATAAGGCGATGGTCAGGCCACACCTAGAGTACTGTATACAGGTCTGGAGGCCTCATTTCAAGAAAGATGTAGAGCTGCTGGAAGAGTACAGAGAAGGGCAACAAGATTAGTGAATGGAACAAAGGGGTGCTCTTACGAAGAAAGGCTTAAGTTTTGCAAATTACAGTGTCTGGAGACTAGGCACCAGTGAGGTGATCTGATAGAGGTGTATAAAGCCTTGAATGGTTTGAGCATGCTCAATGCTGATGGGATTCTTCCTCTCGCTCAGAATAATCACCTGAGGGCATAAATTCAAATTGAGGAAAGATAGATGTAGGATAGACGTGCGGAAATTTGCTTTTAGCCAGCGGGTGGTTGGTTGGTGGAACAGACTTCCATCCCTTGTTGTGGAAGTTGATAGCCTAAATAAGTTTAAGGCTCAGCTGGTCAGGTATTTTGAACGAACAGAGGGATGAAGTGGAAGTGGGTTTTGTTTTTTTGTTTTTTTTTTTTGCTGATGCTGCATAAGTTTGCTTTCTCACATCAAATGCCTCTACTAATGCTAATGTTTGCTGAAACAAACTTCCATCTGTTGTTGTGGTAGTTGATAGCTTAAATAAATTCAAGGAAGAACTAGACAAACTAATGAAGGGAATGAATTGGTGAAATGGAATTTTTTTTTTTTTTTTTTTTTTGGGTTAATGCTGTATAAGCTTTCTTGCTTGTATTATTTGCCACTGCTAATGCTATTAAATGGTATTAAGAATTTAATTTAAAATAATGTTTAACCAGTTTTTTATTACTTTATAAAAGTAATAACTTAATAAATTAAATCATAATTTGTGTAATATTTTTAGCAATGTTATGAAGAAGCTACTAAAGGGTTTGAAGATATTCTTTTGAGGGAGAAGGGTGTCAACAGGGATGACAGAATTCATGGTTCACTGCTAGTTGTGAATGAGCTATTGCGATGCAGCAATATAGAAGGAGAAGTAAGTATATTTTATTTTTCTTCTTATTAGAAAATTTACAGATTTATAACTAGCTTGAGAAACTATTTTAAATATGTATTATCTTTTAGTTATGCTGAATAAATCTGTTTAAGTTTACTTTTTTTAAGAATAAATATAGTAATCATTTGAATGATCTATAAAGAGAAAATGTTCATGCACAGAACCATAGTTTAAAAAATTATTTGACTATTACTTTTGTAATTTTAGCGAGTGCGACAAGAGCTAGAGGAACTTATTCAGCAGCAGGTAACTCATGAAGCTTCTGCACACCGCATACAGTTCCTGAAGGAATTGGGAATGGGCTCATTAACTCGTAGCTTTCGAGCCTTGCACCAGCTCCATCAACATCACCAACCTGGGAATCAACGGAGTGTGATACTTTCTTCAGTTGTTCGCTACCATAAAGCTCTTGGAACGTATCCTGGCACAGTACCTTTGAGTCGTAGGTTCCCCCTTTATGAGAGTAACACATGCAAGCTTCTAATGATTGAAAAGTTTGATCTAGTAAGTAGCACTTTAAATTTACAAAAATAAGATTGATTAGGATATTTTTTATAATAGTAAACTGGAGAAATTCTCATTATCAGAGATGGAAAAAAAAATATATATATATCTTCAGTGAAACAACAAGTGGCCTAAGGAAACTATCAGTTATAAATATTACAACTGATAGTTCAAATAATTGATGAGAAGGTATTGTCATTAGGTGTACTAAGCTACTAATGTTAAATAATGTATTTGCTTTGTCCTTCTGTCCTGGAGGTGTTTCAAGTGCTCTGGATTCAGCTTCAGATACTGAAGTAAAGTGATGTAAAAAATGAATTGTAAGAATGTTAATGCATAATCTTTCCTGGCTTATGTGCCTAGGCCATTTTGGGAAAAACCTGTATTCTGTATCAATAATAAAACTAGTTAAAGAATTTTTCATTATCATCTTCGAAATCTGTTATATGCACTGAGTGTAAGAGTTCACTACAAAAGTAGAAATCATTTTTGAACTGAGTTCCATTCACTATTTTCATTTAATCTATCAATTTCCTTCTAGATCATAACCCCTACTCAGGCTTACTCTGGCTAGAGATAAAGATCTAGCAAGAAATGGGACAGCACGGAGGAAAAAGGCATTATAATAGCCATGTGGTACCGTCAAATACTGGTGTTTTCTCTTTCCGTGGTTCGAATCTCATGTTTAGGCTAGCCGTAGCATAGTGGTCAGGTGCAATGGTGTATAAGTACATGTGCCTTGAGTGACCGGGGTTCAAACCCGTGACTGCTGAATATGGTGCTGTTTCTTGTATTCTGTCTATCTTGTGAACTCCTCTGACCGTTTGGTTGTCCCAGAGTATAAACAGAAAATTTATTTATTTAAAATAGTGAATAGAATTAAGACAATTTAAGAGGGTGATCATCTTTTCTCAAATGTAGAGGTGTCAACAACATGCAGTTTTCATATGTTGGGCGTAGCCAAATCTTCTCAACTTCTGAATGTTTATAGTGTTAAAGCTGCAAAGTAGAACCAAAATGTTTCAGGAAATCAAAATATTTCAATTCAGAATGGTTCAAAAGCCTGCATCAATTTTTGGTTTTTTTTTTGAAGGCCTTAAACACCTCAATCAGATCTTTTTGCAGGTGTCTAATCTTCAGACACTGCAATTTGCAAAACTGAAGCCTTTCCTGGAAAGAGTACCATTTTGTTTCCCTTACCAATCTTGTTTCTCTTCTCTGCAGCCCATCCAACAGATCCACATCCTTCCTAAAATGAGGCTTCCACACCTGCATGCAGTATTCAAGATATTGCATACAGGTGTGGGTCTAACCATTTCCTTATACAAAGGGATAATCATTTCTTTATCCCTTCTGGAAAGATTCCTGTATATCCTTGACAAAATTCCATGAACTGTCCCAGAAACCTGTCTGCACTGCTCAGAGAACTCCATATCTGATGGCACAATTACTCCCAGGTGTTTTTCATTCTCCACTGTCCTGAGTGTGGTATGTTACAGCTGGTATGTTAATCTTGGATTACTGCTCCCCATGTGAAGTAACCTGCATTTGTTAATTTTCAGTTGCCACTTCTCAGTCCATTGCTTAATTTGTGTAGACAGTGTAGTAATCTATAGGATATCCTGAATACTGTGATTAACTATCTTACAAACTTTCATGTCATATGCAAACTTTGATATTAAAACATGTTGTTGTTGTTATGTTATTCGGTTTTTAGGAGCACTAGCAACTAAGGCCATATTGCCCCGGGGATATGCGGTGGTCATTCCCTGACCTTTCCGCATTCTCCGTATTTGGTGGTCACGGGATTAAAACATTATACTTCATCTATATGGTGAAGTATAATGTGGAATCTCGTTAATACAAAGTTCAAGGGACCTAAATTTTCACCGTTTTTGTAATAACGAAGTTTGTAGTAACGAGGCCCCCCAAAAGTGTCAAAATTTTACCTTTTTTTTTTTTTTTTCAAGAATAATAATAATATCAAAAATAAATTAATAAAATAAAAATAAAATAAAAATAAAATAAAAACAAAAGCCTTGTCTAACAATACACTAATAGGAATAACATATTTTTTTAAGATTTTATTTTATTTGTAAGATAAACTAAGAGGAAAGCAATATTAATGCAAATGAAAATATTGTACAGTATATATTTTAATATATACAATATTTTAGTATCACAGTAAAAAGAATTACAATCTTACAATTGTAAGATTGTAATTCTTACAATAAAAGGTAAGATTGTAATTCTTACAATTACAATCTTACAATAAAAGGAGACATACAAACCATTAACTTTTTAATAAATTAATCTAATTTAAAGAAAGAATCCAATGTTGTTTTCACAGTTTTTGTCCTATATGTATTTTTAACTAGAGCACAGACATTATCAAATGCAATAGTTGTTTCTTTATCAGCATTACTGCAGACCAACACATTTTCTATATTATGTTGAATGCATTTTGGGCATCTTTTTTAGATGGTAGTGTGCGCACTTCTTCACTTTTGCTGTCGCTGGTACCAAAAACATCATCGTCTTGTTTGGTACTCAGCAGCTCTTCTGGTGTTGGCATTCCAGTGGTAGCAACTTCATCATTCACCTTCACAAGCTCTTCAAATTTGCCAACAAAATCCATATGCTCATTTAAATTCCTCCATTCCTCACTGTTGCTATCACATTCGTCTGCTGGACCAATGTTTTTCGATGGTGTTCTCTCCAAAGCCACTATTTCTGAAGCAGTTGATTATTACACTTGATGTAATACTTTCCCAAGCAATAACAAGATTACGGATAACATCCAAGACATTCCAATATGGTTGCAAATTGTTCCCACCTTCTATGTTGCAGATCAAGTACCTTATCAGGCGGGCTCTATATGCTCTCTTGAGGTTATAAATAATGCCTTGATCCAGTGGTTGCATTAAACTTGTGGTATTGGGGAGTAAAAACAACAGCCGTATATTTGTCAACTTAAGTGTCTCAGCAGAATGTACTGTACAACAGTCTAGAATCATCAAAATGTTCCATTTTTCTGAAGCCATTCTTCTGTCCAATTTTGATAACCAAGACTGAAAAATTCTGACTGTAATCCAAGCACTTCTATTGGCCTCATAATCACAGGGAAGTTGGTTAACTGCTTTAAAACATCTTGGCTTGGAAAACTTACCAGTCACAAGTTTTGTACTGCCATCAGAATTGCAGCATAACAGAACAGTAAGTCTTTGTTTATTTAATTTTCCACCATGACAAGACTCTGCTTGAACAGCAAATTATAAAATAAATCTGGCTCATCAAGATTAAAAATATCCTTTGTCTCATATTTTTCAAGGATGGACCAAACAGAACACAACCAGGCTGTAGCCTTTTCTTTGTCGACTAATCCAGACTCACCACAAACATTTCGCGAAACCAAGTTTTTTTTTTTTTTTTATGTGAACCCCAAACACGAGAGGTATTAGAACCTATAGTACTTAGTACCGTGCTTGGGTTAAAAGGTTAAAAGTTATTCCTGTCTTTAAATCTTTGGAGCCAGCCACTGCTGCATTTGATGTCACTAATTCCATTTTGCTGAGCTCGATAATTTGCTTTTTCTTGCAAAATTGGACTTGATATTGGCAAATTATATGCTCACATTTGTTGGTACCTCTCGAAAAGTTTTGTTTCAAGCTCCTCGTGTTTTGTACAACGAATTTGTTTCCTGTTTTTCATCGCTGCTCCAGTGTCATGCACTTCTTCAAGTCTTTTTCGGTTTTTCAGTATTGTAGATAAAGTAGGTAAAGGGATGTTGTATTCCTTTGCAGTGTCTGTTTTACTTTCCATCCTATCAGACTCTTGTATAATTTTTAGTTTAATTTCCAGGCTTAATTCTGTCCATCTACACTTTGTCTCATAACACTGCTAGATAAGATTTAATATAAACAAATCTGAAATTAATTTAAAGACATAAGTTCCAAAAAAAGACATCAGCTCAGATAAAATGGCACAAAAAATAAATTGCTGTATACGAAAACAAAAGACTTTTTGAACTGGGGTAACAATTGTAACTGACCTTATTCCCGTGGAGAGCGAGGGAGGTAAACAACTTCGAAAAACTTTTTATTCTTTTGTTAATTTAACAACTTATCCTTCAGAAAGATGTTTTTCAGAGTGCACTTGACGTTGTAGCTACCATAAACTGCTTTTGTTTACACAAAACTAATTTCTAACAAGTCAGTGCTGTCCTTTGGGAATTAGGGAGCTGGGTGGCCGGGGGCAATAATCGGATCGCTCTGCCAAGATTTGTAATAAACATACAAAATGGCAATATTTATTTCTCACGAGATGAAAAAGGCGCCTCCATAGCCAGGTGGGAAGGAGCAGCAGTGTGTAGCACACGCTTCTTGATTAGACTGAGGTTCGAGCCCGTCACCACCAAATACAGAGGATGCGGAAAGATCAGGGAATGACCACCACCGCATGTACTGGAGCAATGTGGCCTTAGTTGCTAATGCTCCTAAAAACCAAATAACGAACAAACGAGATGAAAAAGAACTTTGTAATACATATTAACTGAATTTTGTAATAAACGAATATATTTACATAGAAAAGCCTATCCTTTCGCAGGGGAATGGTAAGTGCTTCATATAAACGAGTACTTTGTATAAACCGAGTTTGCATTAACAAGATTTTACTGTATATGTTACATGTTGGTTGACATATGTCATGATCAGTTATTGCCAGTATGCTCTCTTTACTGCTGCACACTTTCTTCCCATCAGTAATGCTCTTTGGTTTCATGACTTTGACTTTGATGCATCATCTGGAATTAAGCTGTTGATGCATGTGCTTCATATTTCATGCAGCAAGTGCTCCTGTTACTGACACACTGCCCTCTAATCAAAGCATGCATTGAAATGTGCAGTTTTTAAATGTACATTTTCTTGATGTTAGGTTTAAAGGAGTTTAAATTTTTAAAAATTAATCAAAAATATGTGTTTTTATTATAGAATGTGGATTTTTCATAGTTATGTTCAGAAAAGATTAAAAATATAGGTGGTATTAAAATTAAAAGATTAAAAATATATTAAAAATAAAAAAAATTAACAATTTTGAATTAAAAAAATTTTTTTTCATATTTTTGCATGACAGAGAAATTTAAAATTTTCTTGCAAATAGTTACAGGTTAATTAAAAAAAAATATGGCTGAAATGTAATGCACAGCATACACATTACCTTGCTTCTATATTTAAATTTAATTTATGAAAATCTTTTCATAAATTAAATTTTCATAAATGTTTGTGGGAAATGTTTGCAAATCTTAGAACTGGTTTATGTTTTTATTTTATTATAGTACATCCTGATTTTCCAGGATATTCTCTGAAAACCTTTTATGGGGAGATTACAACCCACTGGTTTATTCTCAGCCAGTGAGTTACAATGTGGGATGATCTTTTGAGAAATGAAGCAGGGTATTTGTATCATATAATATATTTTCATTATCAAATTCAAAATTTTCTTGTGCATAGAAACAAAACAGGAAGATGAATATATTAGGGTAATATATCAGCATATAAATCTTTATTTGTCCTACCAAACTAAATAAACATTACATTGATGAGTGACAAATTTCCTTCCTGGCAGTAAATGCTAGGGGATTATTATTATTTTTTTTTCATAGGTTAACTTACATTTATTGTGCAATTTATGATTAAAAATATTCATTGTAAATCATTGAACAATCTACTGATATAAAAGAATAACTGATATTTTCAGAGGGCTATCTCAGGGAAAGTATTAAAAATTATAATCAAACAAGAGCACATCATGCTTATGAACCATGCTGACATTGGTGTGCATGACTGCTCACACGGCCAAAAGAAGTTTCCCAGAGGTTACAATAGAGGCAAATATCACTTCACAGTATCATACATTATCACAGGCAGTGAAACACTAAGTATCAGTCTTGTGCATCCTGCTGCAAGCAGTACTACAATACAAACTTTCAAATTAATACTGGTTGCATTCTCAGATTGGCTGCAGTATTAAGGGCATACTCACTCATTCACTCAGTCTAAAGCCAAATTTGTTCCCTTAGTTCAGATGCTCAATAATTAAATTTGCAAATCATCTGCAATTTAAAATTTTCTGATAGTACAAAATATTTTCATACTATTAAACCTGCCAGTTCTCACTTTGTAGGGTAGTAGAGGCCTTCGTGAGGCACATTGTAAGCAATTCTTGTGGGGGATATACATGTTTCCTGGGTAGGGTGGTGGTGATTTCTTCCCAAGTTTCTGGTGGCTCATTGTATCCAGGTGTTGAGGGATGAGGTGGATGCCCAGTTGTTAAAGGATGTGATTCATGCTGTGCTGGAAGCTGCACATCTTGATGGTGATCCCTTTGGCAAATACATACGGCAATTCCCACTACACACAATAAACAAGGTTACTAAAATTCCAACAGAACACGTAGCAGGCCAGGGCAGTGCCTGAACAACTCAGAAAAAAGGCTGAAGAAGAAAATGCTGATATCTTAATCGTACAGGAGCCATACACCCACACAAGACAGGTGAAGGGATAGCCCAGGATGTACGAAATAGTGCAACCTGAGGAGGAGAACCCGTGGGCTGCAATACTAGTACGAAACCCCAACCTGACTGTCACAAAAATAACCCAACTATGCACGACCTGGGCTACTTGTGCGCACATCATTTCACCACTAGGCCCCTTTTACGTTGTTTCCTTGTACTGCAGGCCAGGAGAGGAGATCACCCCTGCAATCAGTTACCTGCAGACAATGCTGAATACACTTCCCAACCAGAAGATCATCATCGGGGCAGACGTCAACTGTCGATCCCTGGCCTGGCACAATCAAACACCAGATAGGAGAGGGACACATAATGGGTGGCGACTCGAGGAGTTCCTGATAAATTCTCTTATGGTAGTATTAAATCAACCATGCCACTTACCAACCTTCTGTAACATTATGTGGGAGGCCACAATAGATGTCTCCTTGGCAACCACCAATGTGGCTGGACATGTTGTGGACTGGGCAGTCCAAGACTCCTGGACGATGTCAGACCACAGAGTGCTTACCTACCAAATCACCGGACAGTTAGCAGAACTCCAGTAGTCAAACGCACGATGAACCGTTTTGCAGTTAACAAGGCTGACTGGGAACTCTTTGGGAGGCTGCTGCGCCAGGTGGCGGGGCATTGGCTGGAGGCTGACCAATGACTTCTCAACCCGAATGAGATTGAGAGGAGGGTCACAAAAATTATCACAAATGATAGCGAAACAGCAATGAAGAGGAAGATTCCAACCCCGGGCACAGTCCCCTGGTGGACCCAAGAAATTGAAACATTAAGAAAGTAGATCGTAAAGGCAAGAAAAGAGTTTCAAAGGGCGAGATGTATCTGGCTGGAGCCGGAAGTAAGACTGTTAAGGGAAAGATACAATATTGTTAGAAACAGCTACACAGACTTGATACGCAAAAGCAAGCAGAAGGCTTGGGAGCACCTGGTCAACACAGCTGGAAATGCCGATCCCTGGGGAGTAGTCTACAAAGTTGCTACTAGCAAACTCCCCAGAGGAGAAATCATAAATGTGATTTGAATTGCGCAGGGCACACTAGGCACCACCTGGGAACAGTCTATCAATAACATGCTCAACTGGATCTGTCCCAGCCTTACTGGAATAGGTACAGACATGTAGTGAAAATGAAGCATACAAAACACAGCAAATAGAACAGCCCTTCCCAATGGAGGAATTGCATGCCGCTACAACCGTCATAAGGAATAGAAAATGTCCTGGTCCAGATCTTCTGGAGCCGGAAATTATAAAAAAGGTAGTAGACACCACCCCGGAACTGCTCCTTAGATTATACAATGCATGCCTAAAACAGGAACTTACCCAGCTGACTGGAAACTTGCAATCGTGAAGCTCATACCCAAGAATCCTTCAAAGCCTCCAGAACAACCAGACTCTTATCGGCCAATTGCCCTGCTCCCAGTGGCAAGTAAGCTATTCGAAAAGCTGATAGGTAAAAGAATAACTCAATCACTATGAAATAGCTGGACTAAGCATGTCAACACAATATGGGTTCAAGCAAGGAACATCGACCATCGAAGCCCTCAGTGGCTTATTAAGGAGGCAGCGGTGTGACAAGAAATATTTCCCTGCCATCTCAGTCGATTTTGCTGGGGCGTTTGACACCATTTGGTGGCCGAGCATCCTAGCTAGACTGAGAAGGGCAAAATACATATGAATTTGTACAAAGTTATGGAATTCTACTTAACCAACAGAGAAATCCAGGTAATAGCACCATATAATAAGTTGACCAGATTGCTCTACAGGGCTGCCCCCAGGGTTCAGTTCTAGGGCCATTGCTCTGGAATATGATCCTATACAAATTCCTGGCCCTGGGAGAAGTAAGCTCTCAGGCCTTCACAGATGATCTAATACTGACAGTCGCTGCTGAAAGCCAAGCACAAATGGAAGTCCAAGCAAACCAAGCGCTTAAACTCCTTCAAGACTGGGCCACTGTCCACTTCTTAAAAATATCAACTACAAAAACTAAATCTATACTGTTGAAAGGCAGCCTAAACTTAAGAAGACCACCACAAATTAAAATCCATAGCCAGACAATCAAACTAGTCGCCGAACTGAAGCATCTAGGTATCATTCTAGACACACAATCTCTCCTTCCACCCTCATCTCAAATACTTGAGAGAAAAAATAAGAAGATATGCCGGATTAATAGCCAGAATAATAAGAAAGGACTGGGGACTCAAAAAGAAAAACGCATGCCAACACTGTATTATAAAGCTTTCTTCACCCCGGCAATTACGTTTGCTTCCCCCGTGTGGTTCCATAGAGCCACAATGGTGGTTATCAAAAAGATCTTGGACACCATACAACGCTCAATTCTCCTGGTCATCACCTGTGCCTGCCATACTGTTAGTACGCATGCCCTCCAAGTCCTGGTGGGGGTCCTGCCCCTTGACCTAGAAGTTATACACTCCGGAATGACGCAACACCTGACCAAAGGAATTACCCTACACTCTGGGGGAATATACCACAATGTAGCAGGGAATAGAAGAGAAGAAAGAACCAGACTAGAGAATCATGTGCAGCAGGCATGGCAAGAAAGGTGGTCTGCTTCAACAAAAGGGGAAATTACCAGGAAGTTCCTGCCTAAAGTTGGATGCGTGTATCCTAGAGCCCCCGTTGGTTCCATCCAGGTCTCTTTGCAACATTTCTCCTGACGGGCCATGGTGCCTTCAACGGCAAGTTAACTTATTTTCGAATAACGGAAGACCCCCCCCCCCCTTTGCACATTTGGAGAGACAAAAACATGGTCCCACATTATGTACAGCTGCGACCATTATAAGGACCTCTGCTGTCGACTTATGACAGAACTCACATATCTACCAGCGGGACTGGAGCATCACCTTCTAGACTCTAGGGAGGAGTTCCTGGCCTTCACGAAGTTTGTGCAAGAGGTGTTTTCTAGGCGGAGGACACTTATTGCTATTCATCACAACTAAAGCCAGTAACTGAATGAAACAACTCAACCTAATTGAACAGAAACATTCAAACGGAAAGATTGAGCTAACCACTATAAGGACCTTTTGCAACAGGACCAGGACCGGACTCGGAATTGATGCTCCACTGCTCTCCTGTCTCGAGATCCCTCTGTGGCAGAAGACTTGGTGATCACTAGTGATCACCAAGTCAGACTTGACTCTACACATCTCCTGAACCTGACACCAGCGGCTCCGACCTCCGAAACAAACTCACTGGACGTGACTATTGCTGCAGCCTGCTGCCAAGGCCATTGGCCTCTCCATACCAGTGCACTCTTGCACGGTACTCCCACGGGCCTGCCAGAGTAAATATAACCTTTTAGCTGTTGGGTCCCATTAGGGACCCAACAGCTGAAAGGCCAGATGAACGATGGTACAAAACATGACACATCACAATACCCATACACTTAAATCTCTGGCCTTTACAGTGTACTGTATCACACGACGATGTATACTACGTGGAGATGGGGGAAACCCCTGGTGCCATTTGACCCAAAAACACTTTGCACTTTACACACAATGAACATACCACAAAAATGCTGACAATAATGGCTACAAAAACACTTATCCCTAATCCTAGAATCTGACTTGTGGAACTTTCATCAACACAGAGGGCATGACTTGTTTCATCACTATTATCTCCACAGTGATTAAACCATCACATATTAAATCCTATAATATGCAAAAGCTGTTTAGACAGCAAAATTCTCAGCATCCAATAGGTGAATCTTTAAAGGCAGTAATAATCATCACTTTAAATTCATTTCCCACTTGCACGGTACTCCCACGGGCCTGCCAGAGTAAATATAACCTTTTAGCTGTTGGGTCCCATTAGGGACCCAACAGCTAAAAGGCCAGATGATTGGCTCCAACAATTTGTTTCATATTTAAGAGTTACAAGTTGCTCTGTGGAAAAATGAACCCTACTTCTGCATGTGTACTGCGATACGAAAGATCAGCTTTATAATTTGCAAATGCATGTGCTCCATCAAAAATGTACAAGTGCTCATTGAAATCAAGGGCAAGTTATTCAAACTTCAACATAAATATCTGCAGGATGGAATCAGTCTGGAAAGTAATAGCACATTCTTGATTGTCTCCATCTTCCGAAGTTGGTATTGCCCCATTTTTTGTACAGAGGATGATGTTGTTCTCGAACACATAGTATTGTGATATGGTAATACTTATTCCTGTCTGCAAATGTTCCATTTCAACACAACAATAAACTTAAAATTAAACACTGCAACATAATATATGATCAGTGATCTCTTTGAACACTTGCCATTTTGACGTAACTGGAAATATAGAGGAACAGTGAGACAAATAAAATACTTCATTCAGCTATTATTGAATGAACACTATCCATTTTATCACTTCCTACAAAATGATAATACTATATTTAAAGACTCCTCAAAGTATTGTATTTTTCAGATGAAGTGATGAGAAATAACTAGAACTACAACGTATCAAATTGCTAACAATATCTGTTGCTGCCCTGCCAAGCATGCTACTTTCATATTATGAATATAATGCAAAAAACGATTAGTAATAAAATATGTCCATACAAATTGAAACCAATTTATCCTTGAAAGCAGCTTAAAAATGGAAAAGCAAAAACAAAATATAAAATAAAATTAAAACTTTTCATGTGGACTTTCCGGAAAGTATTGAGAAGCGGGATACTGCTGTGATGCAAATTGCTAGTCATAAATTGAAAATAAATTGTAAATGAAAATTTTTTTTTTTATTGTATTTATTCATTGTGTAAAATATTTTGTATATTAATATATTTTTTTAATATTTTGTTTAATGCATTACTTTTTCCTAGCTTTGTCAACAAGTATTACGATATAAAAATAGTAGAAGTATCCATATTCAGCAGGTTTTGCTTACAATTCTTCCCCGGCTTGCAGCTTTTCAGGTCTCTAGATTTGACAAGAGGTTAGTGTTTTTTTCTTTGCAGTATTTCTCTACACATTAAAAAAGTTTCCCTCCTAGTGATTTTTATTCGAGACAGTGGGAGAAGCGGGCCAAGCAATACGTCACTACAAATGCAATTAATTATTGACAACTGCCTCCATAATGTTCACCAACCTCGTGCACTTGCTTCCCTGTCTAACATTTGATGTTCCATTGTAACGTTTTTTGTATATTAATGAATATTGTATACAGTATTTGTAAGTAATTTAGTATTTTGTAAATATTTCAGTTAAATATTTTAGTCCTGCTCTTTCGGATGCAATAATATTCCCTCATGCATTATGGAACCTGAAGCAAAAGGCCTTTTCCTAAGTGACCTGTGTAAACGCAGGTAAATAATTACATAGTGATATTTATTCGACCTTGAGAATGCCAAGCACTACAATGCACAGGTAAATAATTACATAGGTCATTTCCTGATTAGATATCGATCAGTGCATATCAGATTTGACTTATTCCATATACCTCTACATTTTACACAGAAAAGCATGCACGGGGTGAGCGAGCAAAGTATTAAGTATTTTAATAAACAACTAGGGAGCAAAGCCCCCTAGTTGTTTATTAAAATACTTAAACTAACATTCAGGATCCTGAACAAAATAATTACCTATAGTTAGTATGTTTTAAATTTTATGTTCTTTTTAGCATATCTAATATTATGACTTAAAAGGAGTAGAAGATTAAAGGAGTTAAATCTTTTGCATTTTTTTCTTAATTATTTTTTACCCATTTTAAAAATGTTTTTTAAACCATTAGCACTTCTTTCCTGTTCTGGTTTTACTGTCATATCATAGTGTTAACAAAAAAAAAATTCATTAGAAATGACAAACTTTATCTTAGTAAGACAGATTGCGTGTTTATTTTTCTTCTTCTTTTGATGCCATCTCCTATTGGAGGTTGGCGATCACCATGCTATACTTCTCCCTATCTTTGGCTAGATCAGACATTCTCAACAGGGCAATATTGCCCCCAAGGGTGCGAAAATTGGATTTTGGAGGGCAAAAAAAAAAAAAAAATCATGGGTATTACAATGGTTGAATTTGAGAGCCACAAACCATTGTTAATACCCATGATTTTTTTTTGCTCTCCAAAATCCAATTTTCGCACCCTTGGGGGCAATATTGCCCCGTTGAGAATGTCTGATCTAGCCAAAGATAGAGAGAAGTACAGCATGGTGATTGCCAACCTCCAATAGGAGATGGCATCAAAAGAAGAAGAAAACTAAACACGCAATCTGTCTTACTAAGATGAAGTTTGTCATTTCTAATGAACACTGAATTTTTTTTGTTAACACTAGATGACATCTTATTCCTTAATACTGTATTTAATTCTCATTGGGTTTTCTTTATTATTAGGTATATTATATTAGGAGTGAGTGAGAAATTTTGATAAAAGGAAGATAGTGGGTGTGATTTAATTCAACCACCTTTGCTGTCATAGGCATTAAATGCCTAAGTTCTTTCAGAGGTAATGTCTCCGCAATCCTTGCCGTTTTCACTTTTCCGACAGCTGCAACCTTGGCGGTGGCATGATGGGCGTGGTTTATTTATTTATTCTTTTGTTTCATTGATCAATATATGAGGCATGGATGGGATGAGGAAATGATTCGGTCTGTTGTTTCTACTTTATAAGCAACAGTTAGTATTGATTTATTGTTTCTGTGTGGAAGTTGTTTATTTTTGATCCACAGTGCTTTTGTGAGTGACATGGGCTATGAGAGTTAAATAAAAATAGTTTATATTTTATTATTTAATTCTTTGTGGTTATTCAACCCATCATCAATCATGTCAAGTGTTGGAAAGAAAAGTGTCGACAGTATCTGGATGAATATCTAGCTTTTGGTTTTATTGAAAGCTCATTTGACTCAAGACAGCCTATGCATCTTATGTATAATAGTTCTTTTTCAAATGAGGCTATGAAACCATCAAGACTTTTAGATCACTTAAAAAGGAAACATCCTGATAAAGTGGGTAAACATATTGAATATTTAAAAAAATTAAAATAGAATTTTGAGCAACATAACACTGTTACTTCCTTATTTAAGAAGAACATACAAATAAGTGATGATGGAATGATTGAGTCTTATAAAATTGCAGAAATCATTGCAAAAACTGGTAGTGCTCATACAGTTGCTGAGACTGTTATATGACCTGCATTAGAATAATTTCAACAGTGAAGAGCAGCTAATTGACAAACTAGAGAAAATTTTCTATTCAGATTGATGAATCCATAGTTACTGACAATAAGGTCCTTCTAATGGCATACGTTCGTTATTTTGATGATGATTGTAACTTGCAAGAAGAGTTGTTTGTAAAATCTATAGAAACTGACTGTACTGGAGCATCCATTTTTGCTGCTGTAAAAACATGGTTTGATGAAAAATGGATACGATTGGAAAATTTGGTATCCTGTTCCACTGCTGTTGCTTACCGGAGATTTACTCATAGTCATGTATTTGGCCTTGTCGACATTGATTCTTAATTTTACTCTTAGTTTAGTTTTACTCTTAGTTAATTAGCATCTATTTGAATGCTGTTGATTCTGTATTATGGTATATGCTGTTGATTCTGTATTATGGTATATGCTGTAAATTCTTTTCAATGTAATGTTATTGATTTTGCAGTTATTTGGATGAAACAATGAATTACCTATTAAACAGTTTAAGAAGAGAACGAGAACGTTGCAATGCTTTTACTGCTATTGGACTTTTAGCAGTTGCAGTTGGAAAAGATATTAAAATTTACATCCCTAGAATAATGGAAGTTATTCGGTTATCATTACCATCAAAGGATGCTCCTCCAAAGTAAGAAATAATTATCTTTTTAATAAAATTAATGCAAGTAGGATTTTCTGATGAAGTTTACAGTATTAAATCCCTGCAAATCTAGCCAAAGTTATAGTTGTTGAAGTATAATGTATGGTTTTTACCATTTTATAAATGCAGTATGAAGTTTACCATAACCTTATCTTATAAATAAAATTTGCCTGGCTAGTGTATTGTTTATATATCATTCTTTTCACTCCCATTAAAATAATAGTATTTGCTTAAGTCTTTTTTTTTAAATTTTTTTATTTGAAATAGACTATAGTTATAGCTTGCTATTAGTTTGTATTAGAAAAGACTGTCTTTCACTAACATTGGTCTCTCCCACACTGTTTGGCTATCACTGTGAATTGATCAGCATTGCATTGCAAATAAACACTTTCCAAAATTATTGCTGTTTTATATGATAAAAATATATAAAATATATATTAAAAATAAAGCAATGTACTTCACTTTTGCAAAACCTGCAGAAACTTGCTGTTTGAGTCTATTAAGGCTTTTGCTAGCCACAGAGACCCTAGCAGGCTTAGCTGCAAAATGTATTATGGTTATAAACACTGTCCTTTTGCACTTGGAAAAGATCTGGGTTTGAACCAGACCTTGATGAGCAGAAAAAACTACTTTTTCACACTATGGCCAATTTAGGTAATGTTGGGTAAGGGCTGCATGGTTCTCCACCAAAATTGGGTTTCTAATCCCACAAATACAAAAGTTGACCATAGAATACACATAGTTTACAGACACATTACACTAATGCTTCATGGCTTTAGTTGACTTGGTGAAAATTCAAAACAGTCCAATTCAACTTTGATAAAGATCTCTACTCTGTCTATCAGGGTGGAGATCTTCAGTACAAAGATTGCATCAATGGTAGTGAAATCTTTTTAATGTGCAGTGATGGTCTACTGCTATGTTCTGAAGTCATAATGATGTTTTTATTAGGCTTTAGCAATGGTTTAATCCTTTAGCTATCCATAATTTTACTTTAATGGAGAACCAACTATGGATAAATTTTTAGAAACCTCTTAGAGAAAGTTTTTACTTATTCATTCATATATTCTGAGGTCTACTTTGGTTGGGAGAAGAGGGAGATATGATCCCACTGATTAGCCAAAGTGGACTCTGCTTCTCACACATAATACTAAACCTAGGAAAAAGTTTAGTCTTCTCATCTTTTCTGTGGAAGAGTGATAATACAGTTTTTCTTTTAAAACAATTCTAACTTTTGTTGCTAAGATAATGTTGCAGTTAAAAATTACTTGTTTTTAAACTCATTTATTTAGCTGTGTATTTAATGATTCATAACCAAGTTTTTGAAAATAACATGATTACAGAACTCAGTAGCAAGGGACTCTGATTGTAGATCATGGCTAATATGTTGGACAACTTTGACATAGCACAAACTTATAACTATAGAGATATGATAACATAAATTTCCATGAATGTATGTATTTATTTTAATAATGAATACTTTAAGCACTCAGAGCATGACATATTTATATGATCCAGGCATAAAAATTTGCATCACATTTCATAGTAAAATAATGTTTTTTTTTTTTTTTTTTAATTTTAACACAGATATGGATGGCACCTTTTTCTTGTGCCTGGCTTCAGTTTAGTCAAGAGAAATTTTTAGTCATATACTCTTATTAATTAACACTGCAGAATTTTCATAATTCTCATTTAAAATGTTAACAATATTTTGGTTTCATTGTAGTAGATATTTGTGAGTACACTGTTAACATGTTAATTTAGTCAGTATGAGAAAGATAATAATTAATCTGTGAAGAAATTGAATAAAAGTTTCACACATGATAACAGAATTGCCAAGTTTGGTTTTGGCTGCCATTACTAGTCATACAGTTTGATATAGAGATAATCTTTATTGCCCTTCACAGCCATAAAGCCAGGGGTTTACAGCCTCCCAATACTTCCATGATACTCGAACAATTATTTACAAAAAAAAAAAAAAAAAAGTAATTATACAAATGAAAACATATTTTAATACAAAGGAGAGAACTCCTCACGAGAGTTAGGTCTGATCGAGCTGGCTTAACATCGAGATAAGAGTACCAGCTCAATCAGACAGGAGCAGATGCAAGGTACACATCAGTCATTGCTGATTAGTCCTGCTAGTCATAATTTTTTTCCGGTATGTCCGGTCAGCGGCGAATTTGTTCAGGTTGGCGTCAAGTGCCTGGGTTTGCTTGAGCATCTGCTGAGGGAGGAACCTGTCTGAGAGATGGAGTCGTGCTGAACACGGGTAGAGTTTGGGATTGGCCCTACTGCAGCAAGGAAATCCTCCAGCCACAGGTATCCCAGAATGAAGGTGTTGCAGTTATGCCTGTTATCATCTTGACTGTTGCTAGGAGGCGTTGGTCGTCAATTTAGGTGGGAAGCCGTGGAATCCTGAGAGAGTTGGCAAGCTGCATAGTGCGAATCAGAGCTCGAAAATTGTGCTTCCTGTTGGCCCACTTTAGGAGCCAGAATTCTGCAGCAAAGAGTGGTTTCTTTATTGATGGTGCCACTGACACCCAAATTTCAGCAGCGTAGAGTAAAGGTAGAAAGATAACTGTTCTTATGTACTTCACGGTTGTCTTTTTATTGGTGATATGTGGGAGATGTTGTTTTGCTATCCACCGGAGTCTTGAAGCACATGTGAGGAGCATGTCTATGTGGGCGTTAAATCGAAGTTTGGAGTCGAATACAACATTGTATACAAATTGTATCCAGCCATCGTGATCGATGGCTGGATATAATTGGGATGAGGATGTTGCCGACTGAAGGCTGGAGAGATGGAGTTTGCTTCAATGAATACACCGTGAATTCGGACTTAGCAGGATTGATCTTGAGCCCAAACTGGCAGAGGTAAGATGTGACTGTGGTGAGAGTATTGTTAATTTCCACTTTTACCAGATCTAGGTCTTGACTGGGGATGATGGGAGTGAGTATCTTGATATCATCTGCATAGCTCAATAGACACCGAGAATGTGCAACCAGTGGGGAAATAATAGATGAAAACAGAAGGCCCGAAAGGACCCCCTCCTTGTGGGACTCCTGCAGTGATGGATCTTGTAAGGGTCCGATCTCCTGTATGAAGCTTTATAACTCTGTCATGGCAGCAGAGAGGAGAGAAAGCATAGTATGTTCCCTGTGATCTGGAAGTGGCATTCCTGGAGAGTGAGAAGTTGGTTTATTTGGATGGCATCAAATGTGGCCTCAATGTCTAAGTAAGTAACAGCTAGTTCTTGCCTTTTTTCAAATGCTGACAAGATAGTATTTGTGGGCGCTATCAGATTGGTGATCATTGATCTGTTTGGAAAGGAGTAGTGAATTTGGGCTGGATTACTGGGCAAGATCTGCTTAGTGAGGATGGGGAGTAAGGCCTTCTTCAGGAGCTTCAGCAGGCTGGAGGAGTTGGAGATGGGTTGGTAGTGTTTAGGTTGCGATGGTGACTGAACTTTAGGCTAAAGGTTTTATGAGATAGTTTTTCCACTGCTGTGGGAAAATCTGGTTCGAGAGTAATTGGTTGAAGATAATTAAAAGTGGCTGAATAATATATGGACTTAGGCATTTGAGCATGAATTGGGAACTCCATCATCACCTGTGGTTGATGAGGCTGGTAGAGAATTGATGGCTACGATCAGCTGTTGTTTTGTGATCTGAATGATATTTAGCACTTTGTGCTGGGTGGGCTCAGTTGGTAGAGCCAGATCTGAGTTTGGCACAGGATTACGATTAAATCTTGTGACGAAATCGAGCCACAATTTTGGATCAAGTTGCAAAGGAAAGTGAAGATTCACTTTCCTGTATTTCCTGTATCACTTTCCGTAATCTGGCTAAAGGGAATTTTCCCTTTAGCCAGATTACGTTTAGTGTACAATTTGATTGCCTCAGATTTCAGGCAGTTAAATTGAGCCCCTGCCCTTGAATAAACGATGCGGTTATTGATATTTTGTCTTTCCACGTGCGCTGGAGCTGTTGCTTCAGCTGGAAACTCATTTTGAGTTCTGAATTCCACCAAAGTCTTGTATATGGACTGACTGATTTTTTTACAGGCAGCATATTTGGCAACCATGTTGATCCAGTTTGTGAGAATGTTCACAGCTGGTTCTGGGTCACAAGTCTCTAAGGCCCCCCAGGGAATGAGAGAGGTGGCTCTGATGCACTTGTCTACATCAAGCAAGTTGGGGCTAGTGATGTCAACCTTTTTTTATTATCCTTCTGGCTTCTAACTTGGGGGCTGTCAGATATGCAGTCACATGTATTGGGACACGAGCAGAGTCAAATGACGTTTCTGCAATGTAATCAAGGGTGCAAGGGATAGAGGCTAGAATGAGATCTAAGAGGTTATTCCCCTTGGTTGGTGCTTCATTAATAAGTTATAGGTCAGCACATCTCAAGTGTGCAAGAAGATCCTTTTTCAGATTAGATAGCTGAGGAGGTAAATTGAAGTCATGACAAATTAAGTGAGATGCAGCTGATTGATTAACCAGTTAGATACTTCAAGGATGATTTGCTGGGAAGGCGTTGGGAGTATATACACCACACAGATGTCAAACGTCATGAAGTTGTGTTCTAATGTAATGAGGATTGCTTCATAATTGGGCGAGTTGCTGGATTTATTATCCAATAGCTTGAAAGCAGATTTCTTGTAAAATATTGTGACACCTCCACCCTTGCATGAAATCCGAGATGTGAATACGACTCCATAATCAGCTGGGGCAGCTGCCACTAGAAAATCTTGATCATCATTGAGCCAGGTTTCGGTGATGGCGAGCAAGTCAAAATATCCGGGGAGTAGAATTTGCTCCATGATGTCAAGCTTATTCCTAAGACTATGCACATTCTGATAAAAGATGGTGCAGGCAGATACTCTAGGTACTTTGATACGGACTGGTGGTCTCTGACATGGCACTACTCGATTCAGCAGGGTGTGTCTAGGGTCGACAAGCATAGGGATAGTCATAATGGTGTTCTGTGTCTGTGCTTCTGGTTGTGGTAACGAGATCTGTGATTGCTATGAATCAGGGTACCATTGGTGGAAGTCCTTTCCATCACTTCTATATTGCTTCCCTTTATGCCTGAGATATGGCATAGCAAGAACTCCAGCAGGCCAGATTTCAGGATTGAACAGTGCTTCAAAATCTGCAGCAACTACATCGATCTTAAAGGAGGCATTGGTGGGATATTTCGTGGATAGCTTGGTGACTCTACCATTCATTTTGAATGCAGCAAGAAGGTTTTTCACACCATCAGCTGTGGTAGCAGGGGACAGCCTACTAATGAAGACATTACGCAACCCCTTGTTCATCATTCCGGTGTTTCCAATTTGCATCTTGCTGAAGTGCGGATTGGTTACAATAACTTTAAAATTGGGGCTCAGTTCCTTAAGAGTTGGATGACAGGTCAGTGTTCTCTGTTCTTTTGTTGCTTGGCTTGCAATCATTGCATATGTTGTAGTGTCTCTATGGGTCTTTACATTTGATACAAATGTGGTCCCAGTGTAATGGTGACCACATTTGTATCAAACATGTTGTTTGAGGTGGAACCACAGTTACGATATACTTCAGCAGCCAAAGCATTATCCGGTTTCGAGAGTGAGGACCCCATATCTGAGTTTTCTGATTGCAAATAGGTGGAACTTGGCAGGTTCTGCTCCTGATGACGTCTTTGGATCTTCTGGGAGGCAGTATTTCCTGAGTATCTGTTGGCATCTGCTGTGATTTCAGCATATATTGGTCTAGTGCTACGTTCAGGGCACACAACTTCAGCCTCAGAGCGATATGGCCTTAGTTGCTAATGCTCCTAAAAACCAAATAACAACTTCAGCCTCACATATTGTAAGAATAGAGGATGGAGAAGGGTCATGTGGTATTAGAGATGGGGAGGTTTGGGTAGGAGGTCTCGGTTTTGCATGAAAGAGTCCACCAGGAGGATGCTGCTCATGATGGTTAGTTTGAACAGCCATATCACAAACAGATTGCTTCAGGTCATCAAAGTTTTTTTCCAACACCTCCAATGTTTTGTGTATGCATTCATTGTGTTCTCATAGTCACTTGTTTTCAAGCAGTAGGTCTGCGAGGATATTATGAATTAGGGATAGCTTCACACTGAGAGTTGTCTCGATACTTGTGAGGAGTGAGACAAAGAGTGGACTGTGTTCGAGTGATGCTTGATTAACTATTGCGGAGATCTCTGTTGATAGGATGTTATCCTGTTGGGAACTACTAGATTTTTGCATGATGTGTTTTTAAAGGCAGTTTTGTTTTGTCAGTAATGAGTCAGGGGTCAATTCCTCATTTGAATCTGGCGATCATTTGAATCCGTGCTCAGGTGTGTCCAAAATTTGGTTAACGTCATTGTTAAAAGTTTCACCAGTTGTTCCTAGTGAATGCACATAATTTTCTCCCCTACAGAGGGAACACAGCAATACTTTCTGTCGTTGCTTTCCGAACCTCTTTAGGTCTAAAGCGAGACATTTACTTCCATATGTCTTGAGACAGGAAGTACATTTTATAGATACATCTGGAACAATTCCACAAATTACACAGCTTTCATTATTTAGGTGATCTTGCTTTAAAGGCATTTTCAGATTTTAGGCGCAGATAAAAGGATTACGAGTGGGCTGGAAAAAGTTTACAATTGTGTTTAGTAGTTGCCTTAACAACATATCGTATTCCCAGTGATATGGAAAATAGTCAAACCGATAAGCCTAATTGTCAACAATTACAGCAGCTCGTACCTATTAGCATGCGGTCAGCGAAATGCCAAGCCTAATGAGATAAAAATACGAAATTGGAAGGAAATAACTAGCAAAAGTAAAGAAATTGCTTACAGAAGTTTGAAAAGTGTTCATCTAGATATGGTGATAATGAAATTTCAGTTTTTGTGCACAGTTTATACTGAAATAGTGCCAATACTGTAAGCCTCAAAACTCCAGGGCTTCATTCAGCTGCACCACCTTAAGATTGTCCTTCGCTGGCATTGTCGCTGTTACTAACTCGAAGATGAAAGTAGGTTGTCACCCCAACCATTCATTCGTCAAGGTCAAAGTTTAGAGTGGCAAACATAAGCAGCCTGAGAGCAGCATGGCGAGAATACACTGGTCAGCGACAGTAGTGGAGCAGAAATTAAGATAAAAAAAGACTTACTTTAGGAGTAGCATACAGTATGAAAAGTAGTCAGGCATCAAGAACAACGACCCAGCGTCAGGCCCAGCATAACTATTTAACATTAAATTTATAAACAATCACTTAATATAGCAGGTAAACAGGAGCGCAAAAAGAATGTGACTTCACACGCCATACAGGTTATGTATGTTAATACTATACAATAAGGCATCATGTTGTTGATTATGTGTAATTGTACACATCTGCTAGAGATGTCTTGGGATCTTATTTGTTGTTTAAAGTTGTAATACATGAAAATAAAAGGGTGACATTTCTATTTTTATTTTTTTTTTCCTGTTATTGCTTTTAGTAAACTTTGCAGTGAAGCAAGAATTGCTCTTGCTAATTACACTGCACGAACTGGTGACCAGCTTGACGCTACTTTAAAACAGCAGAACGTGATAGACAAAAAATATCCAGTGATTGAATACAGCTGAAAAAAGTATGTTAGATTATAGTACAGATTCAACCCTGCTTATGTGTAACTGAATATATCTTTTTTTTTTTTTTTTTTGCACGTAAGTAAATTGCTATTTATGGAAAAGATGTCAAAGAATAAACACAGAAGCTGCATGAAAGGAAAATATTACATGCAGCTATATACTAAAATGAATAATGCACATTAAAAAGAAAATACTAATTTTCAGGATTTTAGAAATGCTCAGTTTGAACATGATAAAATTTTTGTAAAATCTGAATCTGAACAGCAAGTTTAGTTCCTGCGAAGTGCTTGTTAGACCCAGTGGCTTTTGCTGTTATACCCACTTGTCCATTAGTTTTGTAGCTCAGAGTTTTGTTTCACTATTCCTGATACTGGCAACAAAGAACATTTCATTTTCAGTGAATTGAACAATTTTGAGTTGAAATAAAAATAATTCTTGTATGAAAAATTATGTATTGATTTAAAATGCTGTGTTTTCAAGGAAAGCAGAAAAACAGTTATACAAATTTTGTTATTTTTTGTTTGTTTGCTTGCTTTTGACTGATGCTATAAAAACATTATTCTGAAAAAATAAATTATTATAATCACTTTAATGTTCAACAAAGAATAAATAAAATGTGGCTACCAATAAATTCTGTTATTTTTTGTTTGTTGGTTTGCTTTTCCCTTTCTCTTTTAATTTTTTTTAATGCTGGGTTATTGGTCACATTGATGAATTCTGGCAGTGTAGCCATATCAGCTACAGGAAAACAGTGTACTGCTTAAAATTTTTTTTCCAATGCCCTAAGGCAATGGTCTCAAACTCAAATTGCATGTGGGCCGAATGCACAATCTGAAAGCAGCTGACGGGCCGGAATTTTTTTTTTTTTTACGAAACGAGAGTGAATATAAGCACCGTATTTACAACAAATACATAATTGAAATGTATTCGCGAACTGTGTACAATTGCCTCGGGGGCCGGATGCGGCCCGTGGGCCGCCAGTTTGAGACCACTGGCCTAAGGGAATATCTGCATAGAAGAACAAAAGTTAAAAACTGGTATTTTGACCATCATATATTGTTGGTCAAAATTTGACATTGCTAATTATAATCACTTTCCTGTTGCTAACAAGCACAGTGTGCTGCATAAACTTGCTGAGAAATGTGGTCACAACATGTACAGAAGAGGATTCATCTCATGTGGTATGAATGGAGTCACTTAATGCTTGGAAATTTTTAACAACAGTCCGAGGGGATACCTTGCATAAAAGAACAAAATTTGAAAGCTAGGTATTCTTTTGTGGTGATGGTAAAAATTGACACATCAGTGTGCCATTACCAACAGACTCTGTGGGTTGCTAAACTTTGCTAAACATTACACTACTGTAATACGTGTGGAGAGAAAGTTGGCTCTGATAGCAAGAATAGAGCACACCCTTCAGTTTTGTATTTAAAACAGCTCTGATTGAAAATAAAGTTTGTATTATTATTAGTATTAATAGTGGCGAATGATGCAAGAAAGCAAGCAAGCTTATACAACATCAGCAAAAAAAAAATTTCACCTATCCATTCCCACCAATAGTTTGTCTAGTTCTTCGTTGAATTTATTCAAACTATCCATACATCCACAACAATGAATGGAAGCTTTATACAGCAATCAACCACTTGTTGGCTGAAAGCAAATTTCTGCACATCTATTTTGCAACCATCCTTCTTCAGTTTGAATTTTTGCTCCCCTCATGTTCATAGTCTGAACAATAGAAAGAATTCTATCGGCATTGAGTTTGCTCAATCAATTCAAATCCTTAAACACCTCAATCAGTTCACCTCACTGGTGCCTAGTGTCCAGATGCTGCAAACTATAGCATCTGGACACTCACTGTTAAAAATTGTCTGCAAATTTTTAGATGTAGTTTCCAGGTCGATGGATCAGATGGCAGGGTTCCACTGAATGGCCACTACAGTGTCTAGATTTAACACCCTGTGGTTACTTTTTGTGGAGTTTCTTAAAAGATAACATATTTAGTAATAAGTACAGGTCTCTGCTGAGGCTTCAGCAGTCGATAGTTAGAGAATTTGAGAACTTTTTTTTGAGGAATTGTGCTTTGTTGTGTGTCACTCTATGCCTAAAAGACTAGTTTTGTAAAGACCAAAATGGTGGCCATATTGAACAAATGTTATAATTTTTTTCCCTTTTAAGTTTATGTATGCCCCTTCTCTTGTGTTAGTATTAATTAAAATGTATATTAAAATGATGTTGCTATTTATAGACAGACATGTTTCCTTACTTAAGTACCAATCTGTATATAACATTCAATTTGCAAAAGTATCAATTGCTCCTTTTTAATTAAAAAGATTATCATGTTGTCTTATTTATATAAAAAAAATCTCAAATCTTTTCATTTTTAAATTTATATACACAGATAAAATATCTGATAAAGTTTTCTTTATTCTTTTTTCTCATTAAAATATTCTATTTTCAGGAAAAGAGGCCCACCACTTGAGCCAGCAGTTTTTACTTGTATAAGTATGCTAGGCCGTGCTGTTGGACTGGATATAAAAGATGACATTGAAAGTCTTTTGGGACCAATGATGGCTACAGGCTTAAGGTACTAAATTTGAATCTTGGATACTCTTCTCTCTTTCTCTTCCCCCCACTCCTTATATACAAAAAGAGTTGCACAGCACTAATTCAGAGGTGCCATACTTAGAAGAGCTCACAGGCCACATAGTGTTTTAGAGCAGAGTGCTTGGCACCAGTTCACTACATGTATACTGTTGCTTTGTTGCTAATCACCTAACATCCCTATCAATTGTTTAAGACAAATTCCCAAATCCTTTGCAAATGATTGCTTTGTTGTATGATATAAACTTATTATGCAACAACAGATGAAGCACTCAAAAAATTGATTGACATTTAACATATGAACTGGTATATCAAATATTCTAAGTAACAAACAAAAAGAGAAGTAATTAAGGGCACGCAGATTCCGTTAAATTGATACACTGGAGGTAATATATAAAAGCAGAAAACTCTTTTTCCTTTGTCGTTGGGAATAGTCAGACTTTTTTTTTATATGAAAACTCCAAACACAAAGCGTATTGGGACCTGTAGTACTTTTTATAAATTTTGTAATTTGTAAAAGATTGTAATTTTTGGGAAAATATGTGTAAAGGGAGGTTTTCCAGAGAACAGAAGTAGAAAGAATAAATGAGGAAAACTTAGTTCTGTGAGTTTGGAGTTGGCCAGTGAATGGATGTTGACCAGTTGAAGCATGTGTTCATACTGATTTGGAAGAGAGTAGTGGGATTACAGATTCCAATTCAGAAGTAGTGCCCATGTGAGTATCTGTAGAAAAGACATGTAGCAGAAACTGAACGTTTATGAAACAGAGTGTGGAGAGATTGTGATATTCTTATACCAAGATAGATAGTCAGGGTAATCCCTGATAGTCAGAGTAAACCCTAATAGAAATATGTGATTTTGTTGAGAAATCTGACTATTGTCGAGGATGACCATTGGAGCAGTAGACTTCTTCTTTCTAGAAATGAGGCAGGACTGAGATTTAGAAGGAATTGAAGTTAACAAAGTTTTCTTCAAACTCCCCCCCCCAAACACACTCACACACACACACACACACACACACACACACACACTGAATACCTGGAGATCAGATCAGATTTACGGAATCGATGATGGATATTTGAAAGTTGAAGCTGTGCAGAGAAAGGTTTCTCAAAATTGAAGGTGAAATTTAGTGTGCTGTCATCAGCAAAACTGTGAAAAAGATTTCCACTTAGCAGAAGAAAGTTGTTAACACATTTACTGCCTTTACACATATAAGCATCAAAAGGCACTAGAAGTGATGTGCCATTACACATATATATGAGTTTAAAAGGAACTCAAATGCTTTGCTGTAATGCATTTGAGTGATCATTCTTAAGTAGTCAATAAATGAGTGCCATAAAAGTAAAGGCACATGAAATGAACAAATAATGACATGATTGAACTCTGCAACAATGCTTGGTCTTTGTTTTATAGACTCGGCACGCACACAGTTTTATTTGCTCTTTGCTTATGTTGATGTTAGTTTATGTAATGAATAAAATTTTCAGATTGTTCTGATTTGCAACTCAGCACAGAAGTAAGTGTTCACTTTTGGCTATGAATTCCAAACTTATTTTTCAATCATTATTTATGAATTTTCAGAATATTGAGGATTTCAGAATGTTAATTTCTCAACATTCTGAAAATTGCAGCACGTTGAATGGGCTCTCTCAAATGTAGTTGGTAGCAAAAATCTAAATATATAAGAGAAAGAGCAGTGCCTCTGTAGCCAGGTGGGCAGGAGCAACAGTGCATAGTGCACACCTCTTGATTGGACCGGGGTTCGAGCCCTTGACCACCAAATACGGAGGATGTGGAAAGGTCAGGGAATGACCACCGCATATCCCCGGAGCAATATGGCCTTAGTTGCTAATGCTCCTAAAATCCAAATAACAACATAAGAGAAAGAGAATGTGAGAAAACTGAACCTTGATAGATGCTAGCATTAATGGAGAAGTTAAAAGATGCAGAACCATCTACCGTCACCTGCAGCAAATGATCAGAGAGAAAACTCTGACTACCCAGTTGCTAAAAACATTTGGTGACCCATAATATGGGAACTTGTTTAAAAGACCTTTATGCTAAACATCAGGCCTGGCCAACCCAAATCATTCTGTGGGCCATCTTAACGAACTACAAATTTTCCGAACTACAAAATAAAACAATCTTTTAAAAATAAAAAGTCAAATGCGATAAAAATTTATTTTATTCATTCCTTTTTATTTTATATCTACATCAATGAGATGTTTGCTTTTCTTTACGATCACTCAATTTTTTTTAAAAATCTACTTCAATATTGGTAGTTGCACATCTTAACTTATTTGTTATTGAAACTTGAGATTTATTTTTAATAAATTTCATTTTTGAAAAGAAAATTTCACAGACATATGTGGATCTGAAAGTGCTCAAATTTTTTGTGCAAAAAATCTTAATTTGGGATACTTTTCTGCTGTCACGTATGTGTTGTAAAAGTTTATTTTGATGTTGTGACATGAATGTGTTTTAATTCATTGTTGCACTGTAAATCAAGTACTTCCATCTGTAGAGTTTCTGGTTCAAAGAAGGGAATGAGTGGTGGGGATTCGAGGAAGTACAGCTGGTCTAGTATTATATTTCTCATTATTTGGCATGTCTAGTGCAGCTAGTGAATGATTTCCCACTGATGTAGTCAGTAGCATCAAAATCATCTGTCGGGCCGCAAAAAATAATGTGGCAGTCCACGGGTTGGCCAGGCCTGCTAAACATGATCAAAAGCTTTAAAAATGTCAAATGCGACTGCTTGAGTTTTTCCATCAAATTTTTCTACAAATGAGTAGCTTAAGCCGATATATCATCAATGGATTGACATTGATGATATATTGACGATTATTGATCAGATGGAAGATTTCAAGATAGTTTAAGAGTTGGCTTTGGAACTGATTGGATAGGAGCAAGTTTCAAAACAGAAGGAAAAACACCAGTGGAATAGAAAAGTGTAAAAGGGCAATGTAGAACAGGAGCACAGATTTTGAGAGCAAGTGGAGAGATGCCATTAGGACCTGGAGCTTTCTTAGCATCAAGGTTGTTCAGAATTCTAAAATCTTCCTATTGGAAGACTACTACAGGAAGCATTGAGTGTTGAGTATGAAGAAGGTAGTTTACCATGATCATTGATACAAGAGTTAGAAGAAAAATAGAATGCTAGTAAATCGGCTTTATCTTTTGCTGAAGATGCAGTAGAACCATCAGTTTGCAACAAAGGTGGGAGTATAGGTGGATAGTGTACAGCCAATAGCTTTGACAAGGAGACCAGAATGCATGACTACCTTTGGACAGGAAGCAAGTTTTATACTCTGGAGCCTGTTCAAAATCAAGTTTGGATTGGTTAATTACTGCTTTACAATTGTTTCAACCTTTAGTGTAGGCAGAAAATGAAGCTGGAAATTTGGTTACAAGCCAGTTGAAATATTCTACATTCTCATCTTGAACAGCCTTAGTACATATAATATTGAAAATCAAAGGTTTAGATAAAGGATGATATTTATATTAGTTTGGAATGTGGAAAAATGGATTTAGTGTGAATGTGGAAGTTTAGTGTGAAATTGGACCTCTTTAGATGCATAAAGTGGTTTATCAACTCTGGATAAATCAGTCATTATTTATGCAATGATGTGATTGACTTTGCTGAGAAATAAACTTTACAAAAGTTGCGTTGACAGTGTTAGTACACGGTCAACGCAACATGGTTGCATTGACCGTGTACTGTGACTAATCATTCCAAAGTAGGGGTAATTAGTGGCTTGTGGGTGGCTGCCTGATTGTGTTAACCCATATCATGCAGCATCTTGCACACTATATTGGTGCTGACATGTCCTGATTGTCTTACTAAGGGCCCTTGTGTGTTCTGAGTGGATGACTCTTGAGGGATGTTTTGTTGTATTCTGCTAGCTTTGGAAGTTTCCAGGTTGTTTTGTGATGATTTCAGCCCCAATTTGCTTCCATGCAGATTGCATCATCATCAGTCATCACCCTAGAAATCTTCAGCGCCGTTTACAGACTAATTGCTTATGTGGCATGCTGTTATTATTCCATGCTGGAAGTCTGTTAATTCTATCAATCGTGGCACCTTGCATTCACAGTTATATTACTCTCTGCTCAAAGGCCTATTTATAGTTATCTGATATGTGATGCTTGGGTAGGACATAACCAGCTGTCAGTGGAGGTGTGTCCAAATATTAATGGTAGGGTAGTGTATATCACTTGTCAGGGAACATTGGCCTTATGCAAACAATTGAATATAATTTATTGAATGCATGAGCAATGGCTTAAAATGAAACTTTCTTGAAACAAAAAGTTATTTCCATTTTAAAGTATTACAATTGGATTTTTGATATTTACTTGCAGCCCAGCATTAACTGCATCTTTGAGAGCATTAGCTACACAAATCCCTCAACTTAAAAAGCAAATCCAGGATGGGCTGTTAAAGATGTTATCCCAAGTCTTAATGCATCAACCATTGAGGCATCCTGGAATGCCTAAATTGCATTTTAATCCTGCAGCTTCTGGTGAGTTTGTTATAAAACCAATAACCATTTTCATTAAGGATCATTAAATAAAAATTATTTTTGAAAAAATTACATTTTTCTTCTGTACTTTTTTAATATTACAACTTCATATTTTTGAAAATGATTTTTTATACACCAGCGTTTCCCAAACTTTTTTAGTCACGGAACACTTTTCATCTCACAACGTATTCACAGAACAGCGGGGACACTGAAGAGGGCCACCTTTAGTTAGTAAGGACAGATGAGTAAGGTGTGTGTGTGTGTGTCCAATGTGTAGTCTGGAAAGGACACCTTCGCATCTAATCTATTTGCCTGAGAGCTTGTGCTCCATAATTTCAGTACTGGTTTTATTTGCATCAGATTGTTAGTCACCTGACTTTGGCATAATAATGGCCACTGGTCTGTATAGGCTTTCTAGATGATAGACTTATAGTCATGAAAACAGCACTTCGATCTTAGTCAGGTCTGTGGTAGTTAGAGCTTTGGCAGCTTCATCTGCTTGTTCATTCCATAATATTCCATTGTATGAAAGAGTCCAGCAAAAAAATAATGGCCTTCTTTTCCTGAAAAAGTATCAATTGAGAGTAGATTTTCTTCAAGACTGGATGTAGTGCCAAGCCATTCTGTGAGCAACTGATTGCACTGATTGAGTCTGCATATATCATATACTTAATATTAGTGTGTTCAATATTTTCTAATGGTAATTTAATTGCAAAGAGCTCAGCAGTGAAAATGCTGCTTTCGGCAGTTAGAGAAACAGAGATGGAAGTGGAAGGAAAGATGACTGCTTTGCCCACATCTGTTTTGGAAAAATCAATGTATATCTAGCGAAATGTGCATAATTCTATATGTGAAATGCATGGAGGTTTTGCCTAATGTTCAAGTTGGCTAGGGACTATTAATGGGCTGCATTATCTGTTTCTTGATGTATTTTTCAGAGGTGTATTTTCCAGTTTTCCTATAACTCAAGTAGCCTAAATCCAGCAGGTTTGTTTGCTTTGAATTTATTTCAGGTAGTAGGTGACCCACTATAGATCAAAGAGGTATGGCTAAATAAGATGAGAAGGGACACACCGGAGTTTTGCTGCATAATTCACTAATAATATTTTCTTTCAAAGAAACAATGGTAGTTTGTGTTTTAACTTACAAACCGTGAACTGGAAATGTTCTTATGGCACCCACATAATCCAAAGTGCATTATGTTGAATTGAATTGATCCACCTTGATGTACTTTCCCTAACAGAATTATATACAGGAACACCATACTCAAGATGAGAGCTAATTAGCAAATGATAAAAATGAAGGGTGACACAATCTGTGCCCCACATCATGGATGAGATTATCCAAAATATGTTCATTTTCTTTAAATAGGTAGTTCATATACATTTATATGCTCTAAAAAGTTCAGCTTGTTGCCAACAATTAAATCCATAAATCTGATACTCTTAGTAACAGATGCTGTATGTCTTTCTAACTGTAGTTCAGGATCAGGGTGCATTTTCCAAGGCGGCACCTCCGTAGCCAGGTGGGAAGGAGCAGCAGTGCGTAGCACACACTTCTTGATAAGACCGGGGTTCGAGCCTGTCACCACCAAATACGGAGGATATGGAAAGGTCAGGGAATGACCACCGCATATCCTGGAGCAATATGGCCTTAGTTGCTAATGCTCCTAAAAACCAAATAACAAACAAACAAACAAGCATTTTCCACTTCCTACAGAAATTTATGGCAACAGTTTTTTGTTTGGACAGACAGAAGCTATTATCACATCAGCAGCTATTATTATTCATCCATAGAAGCAGTTTATTCAACATAAGTTGGGGTTGTCAGTCTACAGCAAGCATGTTCTGAGACTGGCATGAAACTGTAAGGTCATCTGCATATCTCTATGCAGATGACCTTACAGATCCTAAACAAAGTACTGTGAAAGAGCATTTTGACAGTGCACTTTTGCACTTTAAATATTCTGCTGTTTAGAAAGTTTTGGATAAATAATGATAGATTGCCTCGTAGTCCGAGAGTATGTAGATTGCGATTTATGCTATATCTCCAGGTAGTATCAAAAGCTTTCCATATATCAATACATTGCATACATGCAATTTTACTTTGACCACGAGGTCTATAGAGGATCTATTCTTGAGAAATCCATATTGATTAATGTAAATAGATTCTGAGATTCGAGATACCATATCAGGTAGGTGTGAATCATCTTTTCCAGGGTTTTATTTACCAGAGACAGCTGGTAAGTGAGATTGGTTAGTCGTTGTGTAGATACAAGTGATCCTTTCCAGGGCTTGGAAAGATTAGAACAATTGAATGGCACCATGAATTAGAATAAATGTCCTCCAGGAATATTCAATTATAAAAGTAGACTCAGCTGTAATGTCTTGTCTTCCAAGTGTAGCAACATTAGGTAGAATATCCCATCAGAGCCGGCAGCACTACTGCGAGATCTGTTGTTATAATCTTTTAGTTTACATAACGTGAAGGGTTGTTTATAAGCAAGTGTTGAAAATTAACTTTATTCTTCAGCAATGGATTTAATATTTTGGAAAAATAAGCTGTATGCAGTTTATGCTGATACTTGAACAAAGGTGGTACCAAGAGCATTTGCAATATCTGAGGGGAGGGATAATTCTTTCCCATTACAGTTAAAAATTGGAGAAAATGCATGAAGGAATTTACCATTTGGCATTTATTTTAATCTTATGTTATATTAATTTGGTGTCGGTCTTCAGTGATTGTCGAGTTGAACTTAATTCAAGAGTTGCACTTAGTTTCTTTCTTATTATTTACATATCTCTTAGTTTTATGTGTTGTTTAAAATTAAATTTTGGGTAAGATCATGCTTCAGACTAGAGCAGAAAAGTAATGGCCTCAAAGTCAATGGTCAGGCCACACCTAGAGTACTGTATACAGGCCTGGAGGCCTCATTTCAGGAAGGATGTAGAGCTGCTGGAACGAGTACAGAGAAGGGCAACTAGATTGGTGAATGGGACAAAGGGGTTCTCTTACGAAGAAAGGCTTAAGTTTTGCAAATTACAGTGTCTGGAAACTAGGCACCAGCGGGGTGATCTGATAGAGGTGTACAAAGCCTTGAATGGTTTGAGCATGCTCAATGCTGATGGGATTCTTCCTCTAGCTCAGAAAAATCACCTGAGAGGGCATAAATTCAAATTGAGGAAAGACAGATGTAGGATAGATGTGCAGAAATTTGCCTTTAGCCAGCGGGTGGTTGGTGGGTGGAACAGACTTCCATCCCTTGTCGTGGAAGTTGATAGCCTAAATAAGTTTAAGGCTCAGCTGGACAGGTATTTCGAACGAACAGAGGGGTGAAGTGGAAGTGGTTCTTTTTATTTATTTATGTTACTTTTTTTTTTTTTTTTTTTTTTTTTTGGCTGATGCTGCATAAGCTTGCTTTCTTGCATCAAATGCCTCTGCTAATGCTAATAGTAGTGGGAATGCTCTGGTTCAGTAGAGATATTCTGAGTGCAGTTTTACTGTGAATTAGAACTATATTTTAAGCATCAGTTGTTCTCTTTTTCACAAAGCCATCTTTAGCAGGACATGATACAGCCACGGGAAATGCCTTTATGTATGTACACAAATGTTCATTACAAAGAGTATGAGGAGATTAGGCACAAATTCAGCATTCTGACAGGTTTATGTGGGGAGTTGAAGAAGATGGTTGATGCTCTCAAAGGATTACAGGATAGGGACTCATCAAGCACTCAGCTGCCTAGCCCAATGCTTGACCCATGCACCAACAGCAGGCAACACAACAATATCCTCCACAGCAGAGATCCTTAATCCCACAGGAAGTAGGTATTAGTTGGAATCAAGAATGTTGGGGAAGTGGGAAATATATTTTGGAAAAAGGACAGGCAGAATAGGACCAGGGTATATCTGCCAGGGACCAAAATTGATGATGTTGTAGAGTAGCTATCATCTTTTAAGGCAACAAAAGGTGATATGTTGTATATGCTGGTACAATGATATTAAGAGTAGGTGATCTGAGGATTTAATTAAAACTATAGCCACTCCCTGGCTTACGTAATACTCGACTTACGGAAATTCGACTTTATGTCAGCAGGAACTTTTCTATAGAACAGTAGGAACTTTACTATAGAATCAGCAAACTCAATTTTAAAAAAAAAATTGAATATGTAGCAGTTATGACAAAAATTGTGCTGAGTGTTCTGAACATTTCCCTAGACCCCTCCCTGACTCCATCCATATTTCTTTGATCTAAATTTCTGTGATTTCTGTTTGTGGCTAAAATTTTAACTCAAAAAGGAGGAGATTTTAATATTTTTCTAGATCCAACAGAAAACACAAGTGATACTGCAAGAGATAAATGAAATATGGGAGGGGTTTTAGAAGTGTTTCCAGCAGTGGCAGAATCATTGGACATCACATTGCAGTAGGACTACTTGGAAGAGAGAGATGCACACATTCGAATGAATCAGTAAATATAAATATATAGTCTGGAAACATAACAAATTTAATTTTTCACTGAGTGGTGATTCTTCATATTAAATAAAATTTACTTTCTTGTATGTCTAATTAAATAAATTACATTCAGATCTTGTAATGATAGTAAAGTCATTTTTATTTAAAACTCCAAGCAGAAGTATACAATTAGAAGTATGATTGGAGCCTTTAATATAATATTTCATGCAAAGTAATGTTTTTTTTATATTTATATAAAAGAAATGCAGTTTTCAGTTTATTTATAAATATGTTTTTTTCTCTGTTTTTAGTTTCACTTCAAAACTTAATGGAAACTACTGAAGTTGCAAGTATTACGTTAGCCTTGAGAACATTAGGCAGTTTTGACTTCCATGGTAAGCTCCCATAATTGATAATTCTTCTAATAGTGCTATTAAAATAGTTTAATATAAATACATCTTAAAACTTTCATATCAGTCTAAATATATATACTTATTTAGCAAAATTAAAATCAACACGTCCAGAATGAAATTCTTAATCAAATTAATTAAATTGACTTGATTAAGAACTTCATCCTGGTATTAATCATTTGATCCTTTTCTGCCTATTGGTGTTATGCAGTGACATTGTAAGGCTCCTTCTCCCTCAATATAAAGGAAATATACTCAGTAAATTTTAGTTCTTTTAAAAGGTGCAATTGTGGCTGTAATTTAATTACTGAATATTTATCTACACTATATGACTAAAAGTATGGGGAAATACAGGTAGCTTGATTTGATTTGATTTTTTGTGGCGCAAAAACAGCAAGGTTATAGTGCACCAGCAGGTAGCAAAAATGAGCTTTTAATTCAAAAATTTAATAATACTAGGGCCAATTTTAGCCTGCTTGACAACCTCATTCCTGCTGGGCATATTTCTACCAACTTCTAGTAAGTATTGGCTGGAATTGCTTCCATTCATTCTACAAAGTAGCTGACACAGCTAGTTTTAAAATAAAGCTGGTTTTTTGACCATAGCCTACTCTGGTATTCCAGATCATTCCACAAATTTTCAGTGGGGTTGAGATCTGAGTGCTGAGCTAGCCAATTCAACTTTTTTATATCATTGTTAATAAACCAGTCTCGTATGACGCTCATTATATGACATGCCATATTGTTGTGCTGATACCAAAAGGACCTGTTTCTGTAGTACTGCTATCGTGTAGTACTTAATGACAAAGGGCAGATTAATAGTTACGGGGACCCAGGAAATATTTTTGTCTCCATCAGTTTTTTTAACTATATATATCCCTCACAATTGCAGGGATTAGAGACCGAGGAAAACCTTCACAACTGACAAAACCATGAACAGTAAATACCTAAAAGTAATAGGAAAAAGGATACATTCCAGAAACTCAATTTTTAAACAATAGAAATAGGAAAAATCACTAATGCAAATTATATGTATAGCATGCAAGTGTTTGACATAAGAATAATCCAGAAATGACCATATACAATGCTTGACATGCTGGGAGATATTAGGGGTGATTTGTGCTGGAAGAGTTACAGAGGAAGTACAATAGATACAAATGGAGCTTGATACAGTGGGGGATAGACATCAGCTTCAAGAATTTGGTGATTGAAAGCCACTTATCTTTCTAATTTAATTTTTTTATAGTTCTTTATAAAGTAATACAAAGCTCTAGGTTTTTCAGCCACCACAATATGTAACCTGTAATCACACTTGTATAGACATAATATATGATAAACAACATGAACCAATGCACTATGATCAAAAGTGTTGATTCACCAAAAATCCCAAAAACAAATATCTACTAAATTATATAACTTTGCCTGAATTTTTTCATAAATTTAAGAATAATGTAAGATAAGAAGTTTTTTTAAAAAAATGTGCAATTATATATTCAATAGGTCTTGGTTCTTGGGGTAATGGCAGGAGGCTCACTGAAAAATTTTCTGGTGTCCTTAGTGGTCCAATCCACCCTATGTATAATTTTCAAAAACATTCAAGTAGGTCGTAGACTTCATGATTTCAGGCACTACAGTGGGTCAAGTTTAAACCTGTTAAAACAGTGATATACCATCAGACCAGATGCACTTTCTGGGTGATCTCTGCATCTAAACACATCCATCAAAATAACACATTGTACAGCAAGGTTTGATTCTGGCATGAATAAAGCACTTTGCTTGTTCTTCTGTAATGTTATACCACTGTTTGAAAATCTGAACATAGTTAATGCAAACAAGCTGGTCTTATTATTTATTATCTATTTATGCAAATAAATCTGTCAGTGATATACCACTGTTTGTAAATCTGAATATAGTTCTTCAGTCAGATGTGTCTCCTGTACATTTACTGAGTTCCTCTAGCTCATTAGGGCTCATTATGCAAGTCAAGGCAGCTTAGCCAAATCTGAGACTCTTTAATAATAAAAAAACAAACAAATCAACCCAAGAACTTCAGGATGTAATGTTCATTTCTAGAACAACTTTCTCAAGAAATAATTATAATCAAAAAATGTCTAAGTTTCCTGATGATACAAAGATGGGCACAGTGGTTAATGAAAGAGCAGTCAGGATATGCTATTTCACGAGAATCTAGATAAACTAAGCAGATGGGCTGGAAAATGGCATTCAGCAGTTTAACAGGGATAAATGGAAGGTACAGTATTTGGGTCGCAGTCATCCCAGAATAACATACCATTTGGGTAGAATCAAACTCAAAGTAGCTAATAAGGAAAAAGATTTGGAGTAATTGTACAGTCTGACGTGAAATTCTCTGAGCAGTGCGAATGGGCTGCTAGAATAGCCCATGTCAGTGACAGGGTTCTGTCAGTGATATACAGAAACTTTGCCAGAAAAGAAGTGATTATCCCACTGTATAAAGCAATGGTTAAGTCATATGTAGAATACTACATGCAAATTTTAAAACCTTATTTTAGGAAGGATAGATTTTGTTGGAAAGCATGCAGAGAAGATCAGCAAGAGTAATTGAGAGCACAAAAGGATATGCTTGCAAAGAAGGACTGGGCTCTGTATATTTCATTATGTGGAACTAGGCATCTCTATTGGGATCTAACTGAAATGTATAATTATTTAAAAGGGTCAATTAAACTAAATGCTGACGGCATTTATAGTTTTATCAGATGACACACGCACACACACGCACACACACACACACACACACACGCACGCACGCACGCACGCACGCACGCACAGAAACATAAATGTAAATCGGAGGATGATTGCAGAACAGATTGTTTGAATAAAATTCTACCAAGTTTTGTGAAAGTGAATTGGTTGAATAAATTTAAAGATTGGACAAATTATTTGCAGGAATGGACAAATGAAGTGGGTAAAATTTTTTTTTTTTTTTTTTTGTGTTAGTTTTTTTCTGTTGCTGTATAAGCTTTGCTTCCTTGCATCATGTTGCCAATACTAATTTCATTTGTTTCTTCCTTATTTTAGGCCGTTCCTTAATGAGATTTGTACGTCACTGTGCTGAGACTTATCTATCTAATGAGCATAAGGAGGTCAGGTTAGAATCTATCAGAACTTGTTGTCGCCTTCTTTCACCAGCCATTCAGGTATTTACTATAAACTTTATTTTGATTTAATTTATATGGAACAATAATCATTTTTTAATGAGGATTTGCAGTAATACAGGAAGAAAGAACAAACATTAATTTTGCTGTGAATTTATGTAGTTAATAAATTTTATGAAATTCATATAGAGATTTAAAAAAAAAATGTAAACAATAAAGATGAACTCTGGTGTTGAACTGTCAATAACGTTACTTACAGCAGGTGCTAGTCAAGTTCTTACCCGGTCTAAAAGAAGGTGATAGATGCTATCACTAATCAAATGTTTGTTAAAAAGGCATTTATTTATTTATTTATTTATCAGTTTAATACAAGATATTAGCATTAGTTGAGGCATATGATGCAAGAAAGCAAGCTCATACAGCATTACCCATCCAGTCACTCCAAATGTTTGTCTAGTTCAGCCTTAAATTTATTTAAGCTATCTACTTCCACAACAACAGATGGAAGTCACTTCCAGCAATCAAATACCTGCTGGCTAAAGCCAAACTTCTGCACATCTATTCTACAACTGTCTTTCTTCACTTTGAATCTATGCCCCCTCAGGTTCTTAATCTGAGCAAGCAGAAGAATCCCATCAGCATTCCTGCAAACCATTTCTGCAAGCCTTGTACACCTCAGTCAGCTCACTTTGCAGGTGCCTAGTCTCGAAACGTTGCACTTTTCAGAACTTAAGCCTTTCTTCATAAGAGCACCCCTTTGTTCCTCTACCAATCTTCTTGTCCTTCTCTGTTCTCGTTCTAGCAACTCTACATTCTTCCTAAAATGAGGCCTCCAGACCTGTATGCAGTACTCAAGGTTAGCCTGACAATTGCCTTATACAGGGGGATAATCAACTTATCTATGCTAGAAAAATTCCTATATATATCATTGACGAGACTCCATGAGCTGCTCTGGCAGCCCATCTGAACTGCTCAGAGAACTTCATATCTCACTGCACAACTATCCCCTGGTCTCTTTTATTCTCCACTTCCCTGAGTGTAGTACCACACAGTTGGTACGTTTCTCTTGGGTTACTGCTACCCAAATGCAGTACTTTGCATTTTTTTAAGTTAAACTTTGGTGGCCAATTCTCAGCCCATCTGCCTAACTTTTCTAGATTCTGTTGCTGTAGAATACTGCCTTTACTGTCATTAACAACCCTACCAACCTTTGTATTATCTGCGAACTTGGACATTAGTATTAGTAGAGGCATTTGATGCAAGAAAGCAAGCTTATGCAGCATCAGCCAAAAAAAAAAAAAACCCACTTCCACTTCACCCCTCTGTTCGTTCAAAATACCTGTCCAGCTGAGCCTTAAACTTATTTAGGCTATCAACCTCCACTACAAGGGATGGAAGTCTGTTTCACCAACCAACCACCCGCTGGCTAAAGGAAAATTTCCGCACGTCTATCCTACACCTGTCTTTCCTCAATTTGAATTTATGCCCTCTCAGGTGATTATTCTGAGCTAGAGGAAGAATCCCATCAGCATTGAGCATGCTCAAACCATTCAAGGCTTTATACACCTCTATCAGATCACCTCGCTGGTGCCTAGTCTCCAGACACTGTAATTTGCAAAACTTAAGCCTTTCTTCGTAAGGGCACCCCTTTGTTCCATTCACTAATCTTGTTCCCCTTCTTTGTACTCGTTCCAGCAGCTCTACATCCTTCTGGAAATGAGGCCTCCAGACCTGTATACAGTACTCTAGGTGTGGCCTGACCATTGCCTTATACAAGGGAATAATCACCTCCTTATCCCTGCTGGAAAACATCCTGTATATCATTGACAATACTCCATGAGCTACTCTTGCAGCCCATCTGCACTGCTCAGAGAACTTCATATCTGCCTGCACAACCACCCCCAAGTCCCTTTCATTCTCTACCACTGTTAGTGTAGTACCACAGAGTTGATACGTTGCTCTGGGGTTGCTGTTTCCCATGTGTAGTACTTTGTACTCATTGCCTTGGACATTTGATAAATACACAAAACAACAATGTGCCCAGCACCGAACCCTGGGGAACTCCACCAATATCATTAGTCAACGTAGAGAGGTGTTCATTTATTACCACTCTCTGCCTTCGCCCACTCAACCATCCCTTTATCCATTGCTGTAACTTGCCCTTAATGCCATACCGCTGCAATTTGTATAGCAGTCTTCCATGTACAACAGTATCAAAAGCTTTCCTGAAATCCAAGTATATGATATCAAAATTATTTTTTGCATTCAGTTCCTTTGTGACCACATCGCAGTATCCAATCAAATTGGTCAGACAAGTCCTCCTTTTAACGAACCCATGCTGTGTCTGAACTATTCCTTACACTCTAGTCTAGATGACCCTGCAGTACTTCTTTAATCAGTGACTCCATTATTTTCCCCAGAATAGAAGTTAAACTAACAGATCTGTAATTATTTATGTCACTCTTTGGAACCCTCTTTGTGAATTTTGGATACATTTGCACATCTCTAGTCCATGGGGACCACCCCTGAATCTAAGAATGCTCTCATAATTATGGCTAAGTGTTTGCTTACTTTTCTCGCTGCCTCCTTTAATATAACTGGATAGATTCCATCCATCCCAGATGCCTTTTTTATGTTTAACTTCAGTTTTCTCCTCCACTTTGCTCTCCTTTATTACAAAATCATTTAGCACCCTGTTAGAGTTTAGTATACTTCTGTCCTCCCCTTCCTTACAGAATTTCTGATGTGTGAATGTAAGTGCAAAATACTCATTCAGTTTGTCAGCTATCTGAGCAGAATCATCAAAAGTCGAACCAGCAATATCAAGTGGAGTAATCTGATTCATCCCCTTCCTTCTAGAGTTTACATAAAGAAGTCTTTGTTGTTTTTCTTTACATCCTTTGCCAAGGATTTCTTGTGATCAGCTTTCCCTTGCTTAACCTCCTTTGTGACTTGATTACAGACTAGCTTATATCTATCATAGGCTTCTGTGTCATCTGATAATTTATATGCATCCCATGGATTTTTCTTCTCTGCCACGAACCGCACTAGTCCATCTGGCATCCATTTAGGTCTAAATCTTGAACAGTATTTCTTAGTTGATATGAAAAGCCTGGTAGCTTTCAATTTCACTGTTTTTAACATCATCAGTTCCACTATAGAATTTAAAGACTGTCTAAGATCACTGTAGTCACTTTTACGAAAGCAAAAACCCTTCCTTTTACCCCTAATAGTAGTTACATCTTTAAGTAAGTCCCACATCAGTACACTGTGATCACTGTCACTGAGTGGTTCCTCTATTTGCAAATTCTTAATGCATGAATAATCACTGCTGATAATCAGGTCTAGAGCATTACTTCCTCCGGTTGCCCCGAACATGTTGCTGTAGAAAACAATCCTCCAATAAATCCACAAAAGTCTTGCTGGCATGTGCGTGACCAATCCACAAGTTCCAGTCAATATCTGGAAATTTAAAATCCCCCATTACAAGACATTCTGATTTACTGGCCTAATCTATTTCTCTGCTCAATTGTTCATTGTACTCATCAGAGTCATTAGGCCTTTAACACACTGCTACTGTCATTTTCTATTTTCCAGTGCTTATATCACACCAAACTGACGCAACATTGCACTGTCACCAATGTCAACTGGATGCACTTCCTTAGATTTTATGTTTCTTAACTAATAGCATAACCTCTCCTCCCTTTCCTGTCTATCTTTTCTGTACACATTGTACTCCTCAAATTCCAATTCTGCACTGCTTATGTCTGTGTGACACCGTCTCTGATATCCCAACAATATCTGCCTTTGATGTCTTGACCAGCACTTCAAATTCATCAAATTTCTTTACTATACTTCTTGCATTGATGTACATGGAAGTATGCACGCACCTGTTCTTACTCTTAGTTAACACATTCCTAACTACTCTTAGTTAACATAATCCTAACACAGCCCATGTATTTACTTGTTCCATGCTGACTCCCAGCAGTTCTTGAAATCCCCAGCAACTTGTTCTCTAGGCTGCTGTATTCTAATAGAAGCAGTGCAAGAATCATTTCATCTCTGCCTGCAGCTACTGTTGATCTTTTAGTCTGTGAATCTCCTCAAACTAGCAGTTTTTCGACCCACCTAACACTCCTTCAATAGCATCAGCAAATATTCTTGCACCCTTCTATTTAAGTGTATCCCATCCCTATAGAAGCAATCTCTCCATTGTGTACAGCAAGTACAGACCACACTGAAAAAAATTCTAACCCATGAGCCTTGCACAATCTCTCCAGGGCCGAATTGATTGACAAGGCTCATCATATACTCCCTCCTATCGTGTGTAGGCAGAATTGCAGACACTTTCAAATTTAACCCTAACTCTACTTTTTTTCAACATTGATCTGTACTTGTTAAGTAAATATGCAAATCCCTTACTCTTAAGGCCATTAGTGCCAATGTGTACAATGGCGCACTATGGCCATAGACACTGCTGTGCCAAAAAAAATTCCCAAACAAACATGTGGACGTGTTTTTGTAATGGGCGGCACCTAGAATGTCAGTTCATCTCCGCCTCGTATCTCTGTGAAGAACAGTACCACTGTAGAAGGGCCAGAAATAAGTAGTGTATGTTTGTGTGTATTCTGTGTGTGTTCTGTGTGTGTTCTGTTGTTGTGTCTGACCGCTTGGCTACCCAGAATCATCTGTCCAGGTGACTGATGATTCTGGGTACTCGTCCACACCACGGGAAGGTGGGCCAGTCACAATGGAGCTCGCACTGTCTCAATTCGAGACTCTGACCCACCTGATGTTGGCAAAAGATGGGCCAGATTCCTCTGGGGGGGCCCACTCCAGAGGAGAGAAAAAAAAAAAAGAATTTCCCCGTGGTGTTAAAAAAAAAAAAAAAAATATATATATATATATATATATATATACATATACATATATATATAAAAAAAAATAATAAATAAATAAATAATAAAAAAAATAAAATAAATAATAAATAAATAATAATAAATAAAATAATATAAAAAAATAATAATAATAATAAATAAATAATAAATAAAATAATAATAATAATAAAAATAAATAAATAAAAAAAAAATTAGGCAATGTTGCTCCCTATTGAGCAGCTCCACCAGCCAAAGGAGTAGAATTATTCGTAGCCGTATAACTAATTCTTCTTCTTGTGAAAACATTAGATGCAAACTGCTGAAGAGCAACATAAGAATTCTTGTCTCCCACCAGCAAAGTTTCATGCCCATGAGAGAGTGTAGAAACTGATGAACGAAGAACATCTCTAAAGTCATTATACAGCGGACATTCAAATAAAATGTGGCTCCAATTTTCATTTTCCCCGCATTGACAAGCTTCCGTTCTAGAAAGACCAAAACGACATAGTTTTTCGTTAAGAGATCCATGTCCCGTTAAGAGGAAGGATGTATATAAGTCTAAAGAGAACCAAGCAGGTTTCTGCTTTACACAAAAGGCCACCTCAGGGAAAAAAGTCCTAGTAACAGATCCGACAGATGACGTATCCCAGCGGGTCTGCCACAGATTTATCATTTCATTCCACAAACGATTACGTTCTTGCTTAATATCTGAATTAATATTCAGAAGCAAACCCATAAATTCAGTTGCTAGTTGGTTTTTTTAACCTATAACAAAGACCTCTGTAAGCTACGTGAAGGTCCAATGGCAATACACCTGCAAGAACCCGCAGTGCAGAAGTTGAAACAGTTCGACAAGCTCTTAACATACATAATAATATTGTGCGTTGCATAGTAGCCAACTTCAATCGAAATTTAACAGTTCTAAGCCTGTGAAACCATACACCTGCAGCATAAGTAGCCATAGGAAGGAATACGGCGTTATAATAGATTCTCATGGTACGTCTAGAAAGTCCCCAGTCTGAACGAGAAATTTTTACAATAGCACCAGTGAATCTTCTGAACTTTGTTGTTACATTATTTAAATGAGAGACAAAATTAAGCTTTGAGTCGATTGTAATCCCAAGTAATTTAGTTTCAGAGACAAGTGGAATCCTGTTATTATTAATCTTCACTAAAGGGGGTTGTTGAGGGTTTAAATGTGATCCAAAGATCATCATTTTAGTCTTGGACGAACTTATTGTCAATTTATTATCCACTGTCTATTGGAATAAATTTTGTAAGACATCATTGGCATTACTTTCGTAATTAAGATAGTAAGATCGTCGGCATAAGCGATGATTTTGGTACCACTGAAACTACGGGAAATCCAATCCTGCAATACCATATTCCATATAAGAGGCCCTAGGATAGACCCCTGGGGACACCCTCGTGAAACTTCTCTAGACACCTCCTGAAATTTAGATTCCACTAAAATGTGACGATTACTGAAATAGCTTGTAAATAGGTGGTATAGTTGCTGAGAGCATCCAGCTGATCGTAACCGTTCGAGAGCACTCTACCACCATAGAGAGTCAAAAGCGCCCTCGAAATCAACAAAGGTAGCTAACGTGTACTTTGATGTTGAACTCTCAATGCTGCCAGCAAATTCAACAAGTGCATCTTCACAGGACTTCCCTACACAGAACCCGTATTGATTAGAGGACACCATATTTTTCGCCTGAAGAAGATCCCAAACAAACAAACAGCCAACGTGTACAACAATATCACCTTTTGAACCCTTAAAAGATGATATCTGCTCTACAACGTCATCAACTTTTGCCCCTGGCAGACATACCCTGGTCCTGTTCTACCTATCCTTTTTGCATAATATATTCCCCATTTCCCTGACAATAGAGTCACCGACAATAATTAGCTCTTGTGGGACGAGCACATTCTGCCTTGGAGATTGCTGCTGTGTTGCCTGTTGCACAGGAGTGAGCTCTGGCGTTGAGTTGGGCAGCCGAGAGCTTGATGGGCCCCTCATATTAATTTCCTTGAGGGCATCTACCCTACACCTCAAACTCTTATAGACACCCATCAGAACGCTGAATTGGCGCCTAATCTTTTCACAGTCTTTGCACCTAGACAAGTGCACCTATCCACCCCTGGACAAGTTTGCTAGGAGGGTATTCATTTCTATTGGAACAAAAACTCCTGAGGTCAGTTTATTTTAAAGACTTACAGTACTCCCCTATGTTGTTTCTAAACATTTGAAGGTTTGCTTCTAAACTGATTCCTCTCTTTCCTTGAAGGATCAGAAGATAATATTATTTACGTGAGTTGCAACCATCCATCTGTTGGGAAATTGGTTGCTGCAATATATTTAGGTTCCTTGAGACTACAATGTACTTCCATTGTGTAATGTTAGGTGTGGCATAGAGGGCTGATTTTGATATTGCGGGAGGGTTATTTAAATGCTGATTCAAACTTATCATCCAGTACAATGCATATACACACTTTTGGTATGTAGGGAGTGCAGATAACCAATGCATATAAGATGATGGGGGGGGGTTATACACATTAAAAGATATTGGACTAGTAGCTTGTGACCCCTATTAATTCTTGCTTATGACTCCAGTGAATAACAAAATTTATTTTTGATGTCTTTGAAGTGATAAATAAGCTTGAGATTCTTGTCCCAGATCACATGCAGATCCTTATGCACAATTACCTTGTGGATTTGCATCAGGTTGATGAAGGCATGGATGGACATAATTTTCTTCATGCTTCTTTGAGAATGTGAGTTGTGGCAATTTTTCTTTACTTAGGTGGAGTCCAATGGAATGAAGATAATTATTTAGGTCAAGGTTGACCTGTACAGAGCCAAGAGCATTTGAATGAACAAGGAACTTGAGGTCATCAGCATAAACAAAAATTTTGGATTTTCTGACAAGAGCTGTTCTCATGCTGTTGCAACCAGCGTTGAGAACAAAACTCGACCTTGCAGAATACCTCTAGTTACTCTAAAAATTAATTGCTGACGATTGTGGTAAACCAGTAGTATCCCATTGGTTAGGATTCCAGCTGAGACCTGAAGTAATATTGAAATGAAACTGCAATATGTGTAGGAGAGTATCTACTGAGAGATTATCATATGCAGCCTTTATCTCGAGAATAACATCCAATCCATTTTACTGTGAAATGCCATTTGTATTTCCAAGAGAGTTTGAAGCAGGTTAGTTATGGTAAATCTTCCATTGATGACATTATAGAGATATGCAGGTCTATGACTAAAATAGTGATCAACTATTCTTGTATGGCTCGTTTTTTGGAAAACTTTCAGTAGCAAGCACCCAATCGAGATTGGTTTGTAATCTTTCAGACATTTTGGGGATTTGGTCTTTGAAACTGGTTTGACTTAGTAGGATTTACAGATTAAAGGTGTGGAGGAAGTTTTTAGTATTTCATTAAATATTACATATTTAATGAAATACTAAAAACTCACTCCACACTTTAATATTACATATTTAATGAATGTAATACTTAATACAAATGTAATGAATCCAATATTTAAATATTTAATGAATGTAATACTTAATACAAATGTAATGCATTTAAATGCAATATTTAAATATGTAATGTAATATTTAATATGTAATATTTCACAGTAACTGAATGGCCACACATTTAAAAATCTGAGATTCTGACTGAACAGCTGTTTCAAAACTACTGCCTTTTCTTCAGCTGGAAGATGATCTGTGTTATAAAACATATGTCAAACTGAGAATAATGTATTTAGTCTAAGTTAACAGCTAAGTGATGTATGAATGTAAAACTTTCATTTAAACACAACTGTTATGTGTGCCTAACCCCTAGAACTGGGCTGTATCTGCTCTATGCAGTACAATGCTATAGGATTGCAGGGGAGAAGGATTTTTAATGCAGATGCTGAAATCAAAAAAAAATTGTACACTCTACTGCATTTAATTTTCAATCATGGTAATCATAGAAGTTTACTTCCGTACATTGCTCGGCTATTTGCTAGACAAATGCATTATATAAATTACATTATTCACAGTTCAGCAATATGTTTGCTAATAGTGAACACCTGGCAACTGATGAAATACTAGTAGTAGTTTTTGGAATAGATGTCTTGGCCGTGTCTCAGATTTTTAAATGTATGCAGATTCACTTGTTTAGGTGATGCTATACAGCTTAAAAAGATATTAGTAACTTACAGAGTCATGGATAATATTTTTTTTCTGTATTGAATGTATGCCCAAGCCTTAGAACCGAGTGCTCAGCCTGTTTTCAATGGAAGCAGAATGATCCTCATGATTGAAAATCATACACAGTAAAGCATATGGTCTCTGTTAGCAAATTTATGCCAACCTATGAATAATGTATTTTGTTTGAGTGAATTTTATTGATTTCAACTTTTGCATTGAAATATCACCTTGTAATCCTGTGGTAGAATTTTTGTTCAGAATTTGGATTATTCACAATTTTTAGTTTTTTTGTTTTGTTTTATCCAAATTTTATTCAAATAAATTCTTGGAATTGTTTACTTGTAAGAAACAAAGCAATCACATAGATATAATAAAATCATAATTCCTGCAATACAAAGCATTGAGTGAAAACAACAAAAAAGTTAATTTAATCCATGCTTAAAAAAAAATCTACAAATTTACCATTTCTTAATTATCACAAGTGAAACTTATTTAATAGTTAATTTATAGATTTGTTTTTAAATAAAATTGTTATTTATCACATTAGTGTAATATGGATGGTTACATTTATAATCTACGCAACCTTCTTGGCTTGTTTCACAGACATATTAACTTTTTTTTTTTTTTTTTATATATGCCTTGTTCTTTAAATTTTTATTTGTGCAGTCACTGATTTACTGTTAAACAAGGGTTTCTTTGTACAATTTGATGAACTTTTGCTAAATATTTTGGATATTTTAATATCAGTGCATAAATCTAGAGAAAATCATGAACTGTGCATTAGCTGTAAGTTACTTTCATAACAATAAAATCAACAGTTATTTTTTGAGAGATGAGGAAATAGTGTTATTTTTAAATATTTATCCAAATCAGACAGAAGTTTAAAATGATGGGTGCATTATTATGAATACCATTTATATGCCATGAAAACTAACATATTTCCATGCACTTTTATTATTGGTTTAATATGCCAGTGAAGCATTTAGTGCCCTTCTGATTGGTACTGGATGAGTTGAATCACAAGACATTGAACAAGAACCAATTGGCAAAAATAGGAAACCCTAAAGCAGGAGGGGGGGGGAACCTTCATCCTTCAAGCAACAAAACATTGTCATTTATTTTAAAACTGTATAAGCATGTACAGTACCTAATGTGTAAATAATAATAACAGATTACCGCAGATTTTCTCCCATTAATTTTTTTCCTGCACTCATATTGTAGATAAAGATAAGGACTTAAAATGGATTATTTGAAATACCTTCAGTCCCATTTATTTCAGATAACTGGGATTTTACAGTATTAAAGATCTGATTGAAGCCAGAGATAAGCATATATGAAAGAAAATGTTTCCACTTATTTTTACAGACACATATCCCCAATCTTGGTTGCCAAGTAGACAGCAAGCCATTTTTTTTTTTTGGCTGGTGCAGCATAAGCCTCAGGCTTCCTTACACCATATGGCTAATAATAATAATAATATTAATAATAATAATAACAGAACCAGCAGAAACTATAGAAAATACATTGCCAAGCAGTCCGGAGTGTCCGATGAGACATGTCGACGATGTCACCAGGCCTCAGAAATGATCCAACACATCACCGTGGGATGCAAGGTGATCACCCAGACTGAGTACACTCATAGACATAACCAAGTAGCCAGGATAATACATCAGAAGCTATCAAGGAAATACCAGTTGATTGAACAAGTGTACCGTACTACAAGTACGAACCCGAGGCAGTACTAGAGACCCCAACCCACAAGCTGTACTGGGACCACACCATAATAACGGATAAGACAATCCTGCACAACAGACTGGACATAACCATTGTGGACAAAAAGGAAAAGGCTACCTATCTGATCGACATCATCATCAGCCATTTCAATCCACTGCAGGATGAAGGCCTCTTCAGCAACTTTCCAGTTCCTTCTGTTTTGTGCAATGGTGCACAAACTCATGAATTTCATCTGTCCATCTCCATTGTTGTCTTCCAGGTTTTCTCTTAGCTTCTCTTGGGTACCATTCTGTTATTTTCTTAGTCCATCTATCATCGTGTCTTCGAGCTATGTGTCCTGCTCAAGACCATTTTAGTTCTCTAGTTTTGATAAGAATGTCCTTTACTTGAGTTTTCTGCCTAATCCATGTGTTTCTCTTCTTATCTAACAGTCTGATTTCCAATATAATTTGTTCCATTCTTCGCTGTGTAGTTCTCAGCTTCTCTTCCATTCTTTTGGTGAGTGCTCACTTTTCACTTCCATAAGTCAAGGTGGGGAGTATACGTTGGTTCATTATTTTACATTTCAGACAAATTGGGATATTGCTCTTCAGTATGTGACTATATTTCCTGAATGCTATCCATCCAAAATTTATTCTTCTCTTGACTTCCAGCCATTTATCATTATTACAGCTAATGACTTGTCCCAGATAAGTATATGACTCCACCTTTTTAATTACTGCTCCTTCAATTATTATATCCCTTTCTGTGACATACTTGTTCATCATTACTTTTGTTTTAGCCATATTCATCTTTAGTCCAAAATCCTTACTAACTCTGCATAATTAATTCATATTTTCCTCTAATTCTTTGGGATCGTGGCTTGTGACCACAATGTCATCTGCAAATCGTAAATGGTTTAGGTACTCTCCATTCACATTGACTCCTTTCTGCAACCAGTCTGATCTTCTGAAAGCTTCCTCAAGGGCAGCAGTAAACAATTTCGTTGATATTGTGTCTCCTTGTCGAACTCCTTTCTCAGTTTTAAATTTCCTACTGTCTTTGTCTAGTCTAATAAAGGATGTAGCATTCTCATATATTTTCTTCAAAATTATAATATATGGGGTATCTATGCCTTGTCTTTGCAGTGCCCGAAACATTGCCTTATGCTGTATGGAGTCAAATACCTTTTCACAATCCACAAATGCCAGGCATAATGATGTTTTATATTCATTTGCTTTCTCCATTAGCTGTGATATTATGTGAAGGTGATCCATAGTTGAGAATCCTGTCCTAAAGCCAGTTTGCTCTTTTGGTTGATTCTCATCAAGTATTCTTTCTAATCTGTTAGTAATGACTCTTGTGAACAACTTGTAGATGTGGGATATCAAGCTAATTTGTCTCTAATTTCCAATTTCTGATTTATTTCCTTTCTTATGCAACAAAACTATGATTGCATTATTCCACTCCTTAGGCATCACACCTTTCCTAATGCATTTTGTGAAGAGTCTTGCCAGTTTTTGTGTCATGTCTCTTCCTTCCAATTTTAACAACTGTACAGTAACTTCATCTTCCCCCGGGGCTTTCTGATTCTTAATTTTCTTCAACGCATGTTCTACCTCATCAGAAAGAATATCATTATTATTATTATTAGCTATATGGTGCAAGGAAGCCTGAGGCTTATGCTGCACCAGTTCCCAAGTTACCCTGAGAGAGAGAGAGAGAGAGAGAGAGAGAGAGAGAGAGAGAGAGAGAGAGAGAGAGATGTTGTTATTTGGTTTTTAAGAGCATTAGCAACTAAGGCCATATTGCTCCGGGAATATGCGGTGGTCATTCCTTGACCCTTCCGCACCCTCCGTATTTAGTGGTGACGGGCTCGAACCTCGGTCTAATCAAGCGTGTGCTATGCACTGCTGCTCCTTCCCACCTGGCTACATCCTTCCTAAAGTGAGGGTTCCAGACCTGTATGCAGTACTTAAGAGATGTGGCCTAACCATTTCCTTATATAAAATCACTTCCTTGTCTACCTGCTTTTTTTTTTTTTTTTTTTTTTTTTATGAGAACCCCAAACACGAGAGGTAGTGGAACCTATAGTACTTAGTACCGTGCTTGGGTTGGAGGTTGAAAAGACGAAAGAAGATATTTGTTGACATTGGACTTGAACTTCTGTAGATCGTAATTTTCAGGAAATACGTATGAAGGAAGGTTGTTCCAGAAAACGGCAGTTGAATGAATAAATGAGGAAGATGAAAAGTTGGTTCTGTGGGTTTGAAGCTGGACAGTAAATGGATGTTGGCTGGTGGCGGCACGTGTTCGGACTGTTTTGAAAGAGAGAGCGGGAATTATAGAAGCCAATTCAGAAGAACAGTGCCCATGGAAGTATCTGTAGAAGAGGCATGCAGCAGAAACAGTACGTCTATGAGAAAGCGAGTGGAGAGACTCTGTTAGAGATGAATCATTAATTAACCTAACTGCCCTCTTCTGAATGGAATCAAGAAGCCTGAGAGAGGTTTTGGGGGCACCACCCCAGATGTGGGAACAATATTCCATGGCAGGGCGGATTTGCGATTTATACAGAGTGAGCAGCTGTTTGGAAGAAAAGTAATGCCGAGAGCGAAAGAGAAAACCAAGTTTTTTAGATGCAGAGGAAGCAATATTTGTAATGTGCTTGTGCCAAGAGAGATTAGAAGTCAGGGTAATCCCCAAAAGAGATATATCATTTTGCCTAGAAATCGGAGTGTCACTAAAGATAAGCATAGGAGCAGAAGAATCCTTTTTGCGAGATATAAGACAAGACTGAGTTTTAGAAGGGTTGAAATCAACTAAGTTGTCTTTGCCCCACTGGAGAATTACCTGAAGATCGGCATTTAAGGAATTGGTAGCAGATTTTCGAGAAGTTGAAGCTGATTGAGCAGGACAAGGTTTCTCAAAATGGAAAGTTGAATGCAATGTGCTATCATCGGCAAAACTATGGATAGGATTTCCAGTCAATGGAAGAAGGTCATTGATATACAAAAGGAAAAGAGTGGGGGAAAGAACTGAACCTTGGGGGACACCGGCATTAGTGGAGAAGTTAGAAGACAGAGAGCCATCTACCATCACCCTCAGTGAGCGATCAGAGAGAAAACTGGATAACCAATTACTAAAAACAGTTGGCAAACCATAAGATGGAAGCTTGTTTAGAAGACCTTTATGCCAAACACGATCAAAAGCCTTTGAGATGTCAAGAGCAACTACTTGAGTTTCACCGAACCTTTCCATTGAATTAGTCCATAAATGGGTAACATAAGCCAGAATATCACCAGTGGATCGACACTGACGGAATCCATACTGGCGATCGTTGATCAGACGGAAGGTTTCTAGGTAGTTTAAGAGTTGGCGGTTAATTGATTTCTCCATTACTTTAGAAAGAGTAGATGTAATTGCAATGGGACGATAATTGGATGGGAGGGATTTGTCACCCTTTTTAGGAACTGGCTGGATATGAGCAAATTTCCAAGCAGAAGGAAAAACACCTTTGGAATAAGAAAGTGAAAAAAGGCGGCAAAGAATAGGAGTAAGTTCAGGAGCACAGGTTTTGAGAACAAGTGGAGAAATACCATCAGGACCTGGAGCTTTCTTAGCATCAAGATTCATTAAAATCCTTCTGATATCCTTTTGACGGAAGACCACAGAAGGCATTGAATGGAACGTGTTAGGAATGGTGGGAGGTGTTTTACCAAGATCATTAATACATGAGCTGGAAGAAAAATGGGATGCTAGCAGGTCAGCTTTATCCTTGGCTGAAGTGACAACAGAACCATCTGGTTTGGACAGAGGTGGGAGCAGAGATGGGCAAAAGTTGCGGCCAATGGCTTTGGCAAGAGACCAGAATGCTCGGCTACCATTAGGGCAAGAAGCAAGTTTTCTACTCTTAGCCTGTTCAAACTCTAGTTTGGACTGATTAATAACTGCTTTACAATTGTTGCGAGCTTTGGTGTAGGCAGAAAATGAAACTGAAAAATTAGAAACAAGCCAGTTACGATATGCAGCATTCTTCTCTTGGACAGCCTTAGCACATTTGTTGGAGAACCAAGGTTTAGATAAAGGACGAGATTTTAAAGTGGAGTGTGGGATAAAGGATTCCATTCCTGCAAGAATAATTTCACTGACACGCTCTGAGCAAACGTTGACATCAGAAGTTTTGAAACAGTAATCAGACCAAGGAAAAGAAGAAAAGAAGTCTCGCAGGTCATCCCATTTTGCATTCTTGTAATGCCAAACAATACGAGGTTGGGAATAGCCATGAGATAGAGGTTCCATTGGAGAAGAGACAATCACCAAGTTGTGATCTGAAGTGCCTAAAGGACCTCTCACTTCGACCTTGTACTTAGAAGGGTTGTTTGTGAGAAAAAGATCAAGCGTATTGGCTGTATGATTAGGATTGTCCGGTATTCTTGTAGGTAAATGAACAATCTGTGCTAGGTCATTAGTAATTGCAAAAGCCTCAGCATCTCGACCTGCTGGGTCGGTGTAACTAGAAAACGGAAGCCAGCTGGAGTTGTGAACGTTAAAATCACCAAGGAAAATTACCTCACTGTTAGGAAAGTTGGACTGGAGAAAGTCAAGTTGCAAAGAGAGGAAGTCAAAGAGCTCCAAGTGATTAGTGGAGTTGGGAGAACGGTAGAGACAACAGATGAATTTGACACAATGAGGTAGAGAGATTTTAAGCCAGAGAAGATCAAAGAGAGGAGATTCCAAATTGCCAAGTCTCTGACAGGGAATATCAGAACGGACATATGCACAAGTACCACCTTTGAGGCGAAAGGAATCATACAGCAAATAATTTGGACATCTGAGATGAGCAGTAGTTGAATCAACTGATAACTGAGATTCAGTCAGAAAAAGTACATGGGGTTTGGAAGACTGCAAGTGGAAATGGACATCGTTGAGATTGGAATTGAGACCACGTATATTTGTGAAATGAATTAGGAATTCCTTGGGAGGTTTAGATCTTTCGCAGATAAGCATGCTCTATTATTTTGACAATTCATGGTGTATTCAATAGTAAGAAAAAGTGGGTGGGACATGCTGTATGAAGTAATGAAATTTTTGGATATGGCGTACATGTGGTAAGAATATACCCAGATCCTTGACATAACGTGGCCTCGACAATGCTCCCCGCATACACACTACTCGGACTCCCTCCAGTCACTATCTGGCAGAGTAGAGGTAGCAAGATTATACACTAGCTGATCCGGAAGCCTCCTAGAGAGTTACCAATAGGTTTGGTCCGGTGTACTATCTAGCGGCCGGCCTGCGAACACCGTTTTAGAGCTGTACCCTCGAAATGTAAGGAATATTGGATCTCGCCACGACATTCATCATAACCTCAAAAATCATCAATCATTCTGCATGATGGAAGAGATAGGGAAGGGTTGGCCGGAACTTAGCTCTAGAGACTAAACATGGGTTCCACCACTTCAAGCCTCCAATAAGCAAAGTGGTGGGATTTCACCGGTTGATGAGAGTCATCTACCACCTAGTACTGCCTGGTAACATAGAGGAGCGGCGTTCCTCCATGTGGTGTGGGCGCCACACCTCGACCCCTGCTTACGTTGGTTCACACCTGGGTGGTCACCCACCATGTACTTGTGCATGGAGGTTATACCCAGGATTACTAACAGTCCCACCATCGTGAAGGTGCAAGCAGAGGATTTGGCTGTCATAGACCGTCCGGACTTCGCCGAAATTGGGTCCACTTGGCTTAAGTGTCACCCGAATATCAGTTCCATCAGCGTTTTAGACTCCCAGGTAGCAAGAACAGCTTGTCTGGCATATCTGAGAGAATGTCTGTGACAACCTCAAGGTAAAGTTCCTGTATATCATAGACAAAACTCCACGGTGTCTCCGTAGCCAGGTGGGCAGGAGCAGCAGTGCGTAGTACCCGCTTCTTGATTAGACTGGGGTTCGAGCCCATGACCACCGAATATGGAGGATGTGGAAAAGGTCAGGGAATGACCACTGCATATCTCCGGAGCAATATGGCCTTAGTCGCTAATGCTCATAAAAAAAACCAAAATAGCAAATAACAAAACTCCATGAGTTGTCTTTGCAGCCTGTCCACATCGCTCAGTGAACTTCATGTCTGATTGCACAATTTCCCCCAGGTCTTTTTCATTTTCCACTGCTCTGAGTGTGGTACCACACAATACATTAATCTGGAGTTACTGCTACCCATATGCAGTACCTTGCATTTATCAATGTTAAAATTCAACTACCATTTCTCAGACCATTGATCCAATTTTTCTAGATCTTATTGCAGCAGCATACCCTGATTATTGTCATTAAACCACCCTGCCAACCTTTGTATCATAGACATATCAACTTAGACATTAAGCTTGATACTTTCATCAATATCATTAATAAATTTACACTTAACATATTTTATTTATTGTGCCTCAAGGGCATGTGCCCATATGCACTAAGAAACAATTACAAAATTTTAAATTTCCATAAAGTCTGAAACAATATTCACAATATTAATTTCAATTAATCATTTGTCAATCTCTATTTAAAAAATTTGTTTGCGCAATCTCAGCATATATAAAACAAAAATAAAAACAAGTCCATCAGTACAAAAAGTGTCACCGATTTCCATTCTGAACCTCATACAGGTACACCATGCTCTGCTTGGTCCAGTAAATGGAATCTTCTCTTAAAAACATTTTGCACATAACAACAAAAAAAAAAAAGCTTAAAATTATAACAATTTACAAATAAAACTGGTAAATTATCTCTATCTAGGATACAGACCCCTCCCTCAAGTTCAGTTCGCAGATCAACATAATATGACCAGTGAGGCACGACGTGAATGCCAGTCTCCATCTCCCTGCAAAAACAAAAGCCATAAGGGACCAAGCTGAACTGATTTAGCTTAGACATTAGGCTGTGCTCCTTCAGCAGGAAACAGGCATACAAACTGAACTGCAACCAGGGTCTAATCCTGTAATTCACAGTAGAGACAGAGGGCAGGAATAAAAACATTTCTCTGCCTTTCTCAGAGCCATTCGAACGATTTTGCCATATATTTACAAGCTCATTGTAGATTCTTCTCTGCTCCACTGCAATCCATTGCCTCACTAGCCCCTTCCCAGGGGGGCTAGTGAGACAACGGATTGCAGCGGAGCAGAGAAGAATCTACAATGAGCTTCCGGGCAGCCAACACCTAACATCTCTGCAGGGATATGTTGCCTGAGGCAATACATAAGTCCAGCATAAATGACTAACTGGTCGGCAGGCAATTTGCCTGACAAAACCTGAGGAGCATCTGTAGATACGGTGTGACAAGCACGGGTAATACTTAGAAGAGTGAATCTCTGGGCTGAAAGAAGATCCTTCTTTATTATTGAATTTTCAGCCTTCATGAACCAATAATCATTAATAAATATCACATAATTAATAAATAAATATAATTAATAAATATCATATAATTAATAAATAAATATCATTAATATATATAAAAAACAACAATGGGCCCAGCACTGAACCCCAGGGGACTCCATTAATAACCACTGTCTACGCTCAACCATCCCTTTATCCAGCACTAACTTACCCTTAATGCCACATTGCTCCAATTTGTACAGCAGACTTTTATGTGCAAGAGTATTAAAAGATTTCCTGAAATCCAAGTATATGATATCAAAATTATTTTTATCCAATTCCTCTGATACTGCATTATAATATCTATTCAGATTGGTCAGACAAGAATGCCACTTAACAAATCCATGCCGACTCTGGTGTAAGTTCATTCCTGTTTAGATGATCCTGCATTACTTCTTTAACCAGAGACTCCATTATTTTCCCAGGAACAGAAGTTAATCTAATAGGCCTGTAATTACTCATATCACCTTTTGACCCCCCCCCTTGTGAATTTGGGATACATTTGCACGTGTCCAGTCCATAGGTGCCACCCCCTGAATCCAATTACAGTCAGTCCTCGTATAGCACGATAGTTTTGTTTCTAGAAACCCTCGTGCAATGCAAAATCGTGCAATTTAAACAACAGGCCCTATGGGAAAAATGGGGTTAGATGCTGACCACCCAAGATTGAACACACATTTGTAACCAAACCATTACCAAACACAATAAATACAATTATAATAAAATACTTACATATTTTATTATGACTATTATGTAATAAAATATTGCTAACTTTTGCTTCTATCGTAAGCAAACTTGTTTTTTGTTTGATTTTCTATCCAAACAGATAACAGCCATTCCATCTCTTCCAATTCTTTGTGTCTTAATCTAACGGATTTTAATTACACTTTGATGAGTTGTTCCTGACATGAAAGTTGTTTTTATTTTCTCTTCATTCTTTGTAATTCTCAGCATTGCCTCATTTAGGCCTGTAGTACGTGCAGTATCACATGATCTTTCATTTCGCTCAGAGCATTTCATAATTTCATATTTTTTCTCTATCGACAGGCAGACTGGCAATAAGCCTTACCAGGGAAACCCCGGTGGGCCGGAGGCCGGTGTGATTTTGGCTGTAAACGCTAGTGTGAGGGTAAGAATTTTTGAACCAGTCCGCCTCTGTTTATTGATATTGCTTTTCTTTTTCTCTATGAATCTGTAGTGTCTTCACCAGGACGCTTCCTTTTCACACCTTTTAAGTATTTTACTAATTTTTAGGAAATAAAGCACAATTACAAAATGAGGAGGCACGTTTGATACACATAAACAAAGCTGTGCGCATGTAGCAACTGAATAAACAACACCGTAAAGGCAGAGACACTATGAATACCTCACTAGCTCACATTTTACTAAAGCACATTTCTGGGGGTTACTACCATAAAACAAAAACAATTTCCAGTTGCGTTCCTGCTAGTAGAATCTGTTATAAACGGGTAGTAAACTCGATCTAATTGCATTTGTGATAATACCGTTAGCTGGAATTGTGTGGGTTTTTATGCTATTATGGTGAAATGTGTTTCCCCTTCACTAATATAAAAAACAAATACATTTTCAGAATCTTCTCTTCATTCCTATCGTGTTGTGTTCAGTTGGGGTGATTCCACATTCGACTGCCATTTCTTGTAAACACAAAGGCGAATCGTGCATAAGCAAATTCAGTTCATGTTATATATGATATCGTTTCACTATTTATAAATCATGTATGATCGAATTCGTGTAGTGTAAACATGTGTTATACGAGGACTGACTGTATCTTGGCGCCTCTGTAGCCAGGTGGGCAGGAGCAACAGTGTGTAGCACACACTTCTTGATTAGACCGGGTTTCGAGCCTGTGCCCACCAAATACGGAGGATGCGGAAAGGTCAGGTAATGACCACTGCATATCTCAGGAGCAATATGGCCTTAGTTGCTAATGCTCCTAAAAACCAAATATCAACAACAACGACTGTATCTCATTTTCTGCCTCCCTTAATATAATTGGATATATTCCATCCATCCCAGGCACTTTTTTAAGTTGGGCTTCAACAATTCTCTTTCATTTTCCTCTCAGTTGTCACAATATCATTTAGTGTCCCTGTTAGATATTGATGAACTTTGTAGAATTTCTCTCATGCATGAATATTGATGCAAAATACCAATTCAGTTTGTCATTTGCCTGACTTTTGAAAGTCAAAAGTTGCAGATGTGTAATTCCCCCTGAGGTATTCATTGTGAATTCATGTGTATTCATGGTAAATTTACTAGAATTTAATTTCTAGTGCAGTCTGTACTTTAAAAAAAAAAAAAAAAAACAACTTACATTTTCTGAAAAATCTGTTTCCATACTCTTATTTTTGCCAAGAACTTTTGCTTTTTTTTTTGAAAAAAAAAAAAATCTCTTGTTTAACTCCTGCATGCAGTTACCATCTTCCACTTTTCAAAAGTCAAAAGTTCAAAGCTATGTAATTATCCTTCTGTGGGTTATTGTGGCATACAACACCCTTGTAGTCAAAAAATGCTATCAAGATGGCTTTCATTTTGCTGTGCTCTTTCTTTACTTTTTTCAGTTGAAAACTTGCACATGGCTTATTACAGAGTCATTATATTTTAGTTAAGAATATCAAATGCTTCACTTGCAGTTTTTCTGATTTAAATGCAATATTTAACACATTTTCACTGAACAGCGACATTTAGAAATGCGACAGGATATGAAAATGCCTTCATTATCAGCTGACAATAATAGATTGCTGTAAGTGGTCTAAAAAAAAAAAAATCTTACTTCACTGAGGTAAGGATGCAGAGGTGAACTGGGTCAAAAATTTTTGTAAACACAAAATTGCAGCTTCATGCTAATGTTTATGGCCAAAATCACACCAGCTCTACCCACCAGAGTTTCCCTGGTAAGTTTTATGGCTAGTCCGCCCCTGTAAGGATGAGACTTGTTTAATCACACTATGCTTTTTCTCATCCTTGAACAATAAGTATAATCCAGATACTTTTGGAACACACCTTGTTATCGAGTGAGTTTCATTGATCACAATATATTTTATCCTCTTTTTCAAAGTTAATTCCATTAGTTATCTTTTTTGCATCTCATTTTTCTGCATAGCTTTAATATGTGAGTTGTATAATTTATTAATTTTATTATTATTATTATTATTTGTTTTGGTCAATGTTTTATAGGTTTAGCTTCCTTACATTACTTTGCCACTACTAGTACTAAATTTATTTATTTATTTATTTATTATTATATTGTGGAACCTTTTTGAAGTGAAGCATTGCTAATAGATTACATGCAGGCAAACATGCTTTTCCCTGGACAATAGATTATGCACCACCTGCTTGTTGTTTTGCTAGTTGCCTGCACTTTCTAAATTCATGTCATTTACTTTGACTTAAAATATGGTGATGAAGTTAGTAATTTTATTTATTGAAAATGGGGTAATTCAAATACCAGAACTGGTATTAGGTCCTCTGGTCAAGCACTTTGTCAACACATGAGGTGCTGTGCAATATCATTCTCAGACTGATTTGCATGTTGTTCAAACTGAAAAACTCAGCATAACTTATGGGAGAATTCTATTCTCCTCATCTGAGATCAACTAACTACAGCCCTGATTGAAGACTCTTTTAGAAATTGCACCAATCTATGAAGGGATTCTACCCTAGACTTCTCCAAACAGGTGACTAGTGGGAAAAACTGCCATGGAGGAAAAAGTATAAATTATATGCCTTGAAGTATTTTTTTGTATACTTCAATGATGCTAGATGGGGAGATATCTGAGCTCTTTGTATGTTATTTATATCAAAATGCATGTTGGCAATTACCTGCACAAAGTTGATGTGTTTGGTTGGTAGCTTCTTCAGAAGGTGGAAATTGAGAGCTTAAATTTGCTACTTTTACATAATCTTAAAGTAAGGTAAGGGAATGAAATTTTGAGATTATCAGCATGCATCTCAATATCAAGCAAAGTAAATAGAAATTCTGCAGTAGATACTCAGAGTAATGTTAGAACACACTATAGTATGACACGTGTATTAGTAAATAACAAATGTAACTTTTGAAATATTAGTTTTGTGTATTTTATTAATTTGGCTTTCTAAACTAGGCCTAAATCAATTTTATATCGCTTTTTAATATAGTCAATGAAGAGCAGTGGAAGGTTTAGTGCTACACTTATGTCTACTGTACAAGATGTGCTATGTAAACTTCTGATGGTGGGAGTTACTGATGCAGGTTTGTGTGCTTTACTTGTTTTTCATTACTCTTAAATTAAAATGTAGCATTCACATTGCCAAGCTTTATAGTGATCAAGCGATTTCCTGAGTGATTTCTAGAGCGTTTTCTCAAAGATATAGTTTTGGTTCAGTTATAATAGTTTTTTTACATTTCTATTAATTAATAGGCAACTTAGTCTTACAAATCATAAGCAAGTTTCAGAAAGGAAAAACCCCTTTTTCTTTTTTCCCCTTGAATTAACATACTAACTTTTATACTGCTCAGTCACTCTAATGGTGCTGCTCCTGCCTTCCACGTGGCAGGGCCGGTAACCTGGGAGAAGAAATCCACTCTCCCAGGGCTGAAAGGAGCAAAGATGGATAACAATATGTATCTGCCTTAAGAGCATTGAGCTCAAGACGAGACATAAATGACAATGAAAATGACTTCTCTCAACCCCTCAAGAGGAGATACCATCATTCCTCATTCTGCCCTCGCTCTAAGACCAGCCTCTGAGTAAGTTATCACTATTCCTTGTTCAGAAATGTATTGAGTCTGCTGCAGGCTCACCGAAAACAGTAAGGCAACTCCAGTCCGAGTATATTCTGGTAGAGACCATGAAATCCCAACATTCTGCAAACTCCCCCCCCCCCCCCCGCAAAGTTATTAAAGCTGACTACCTTTGCCTGACAACAAATAAACATTACTCCCCATGCCACTCTAAACTCTTCAAAGGGAGTAATTTCAGAATGGGACTTATTAAATGTATCAGAGGAGGAAATAGTCCAAGAGCTTTGTGAACAAAAAGTAATTCAAGCAAGGAGAATCCTGACTTGGAAAGACAGTATTCTTGTTTCCACAAGGAGTATAATCCTCACTTTTAGCTCTCCTATCCTACCAACATCTGTTCAAGCAGTCTACCTATATTGTCGTGTCGATTCTTACATCCTGAACCCAATGAGGTGCTAAAAGTACCAGGAATATGGACACTCTCAATCCACATGTAGAGGTGAGGCGATATGTCCTAATTGTGAATTAAAGGAGCTTAATCAATCTGAATGCACTGCTACTTCTCATTGCCCAAACTATAAGGGTAATCACCCGACTTTCTCCAAAATATGTGAATTATGGAAACAAGGAAAAAATAATCCAAAAATATAGAATCGAGAATAAAGTCATATACTCAGAGGCGAGAAGACAAATACTCAAAACAGAGCCAAAGCAGACATATGCCATGGCTGCTAAACAATTTCAGTCAGTAGGTGTCCAAACAGATGTTACAGTTCCTTCAAATATATCCATCGCTGATTGGGCATGTTCCATACTCTCTACTTCCAAACAGTATCCTTCACAACAAAAAACTGAACAAGCCAGTAATACCCCAATTACCATTCCAGCTGACGTGCCTCCGATAGCAAAACTAAGGTACCGAACCCACCAGTTTCAATGGGAATGGATGTTGACCAACACAATGATACAGATGATGGTACAGCCAGGCCTCGCATAACGTGAGTTCGATTAACGCATGTTTCAGTTACCGCTATTTGAAAAAATGATACCACTTTTCACTTTACACGATGCAAATTTCCAGTTAATGCCATCTTTTTTTTTTTTTTTTTTATGTAGTAGTTGAAAAAGATTTGAATTGCGCATTAAGCTTACCACGCATTGGATGGGCAATAAACAAACGTTTGCCTGCTGCCCACCTTGGCGTGTTCCATCAACCATCGGAAGAAGATGTGTTACTTGTTTGTCTCCCGCTAATAAAGTCATTGCAGACTTGCATTTAAAAATTAAAATTTTTAAATGAGCCAGATGAAAATGTTACCATGAAGGAGATAACAGTAAAAGGACTAGATGAAATCTTTCGTATCGCAGAGAACCTCAAACAAAAAGGTTTGAGGTTTTCTGCGATATTTATTTCCTCAGGGCCCAGAGAAGATTGTCGGCTATCGGAAGTTGATTGATGAAAAGAGGAAGTCAACACTGTCCAAATATTTCCGCAACAGTCATTTCTTCATTGTATATTTTATGTCAGAGGTTCCCAAACTTTCTCGGTTCACGGTGCTCTTAGTGTCACAGTAATATTTTCATGGCACACCTAGACCAAAAGAAATACCTAACAGTTCCGTTTAGGTCCAAACAACTTAATAAGAAATGTTGAAACTGTGAACTACCTCGAGCTAATAGTTCGCACGGTGTCCGACAGCTGTCGAGTATCGCTGTGTTTCCCTCGAAAATTTAAAATATTCCGTGGCGCAATTTGGGAACCGTGGTTTTATGCAATAAACATTTAATTCCATAATTAGTTTCATTATATTTTACATTGTATACAGTTAAAAAGTTATTTAAAAGGTATTTTTAAAATTCTTTATAGACATTCCAGAAGGTCAAGGACCAATTATAATTTTTCCTATTGATTATTATATTCGATTAACGCGTTTCCATTTTGCACGATGCGCTCGCGGGATGAATTAATCGCGTTAATCGAGGCCAGCCTGTATATTAGAACTTCATGCAACCGATGAGATGGACGTCACATGTCCCTACTTTCCAAAGAAAGACAAAGTGAAATTGGATCGATGCAAACAAGTCCCAACTAAAAAGCAGTCAGAAACAAAAATAAACGACAAAACCGCTTAATGGAAAAAATCCTCCAATGGAATTGTAGAGGCTTTCACAATACAAAAGATGATTTATATGATCTCATCGACCGTTATGAACCAGCAGGTATATCCCTACAGGAAACTTACTTAAATACATTAAATTAATTAAATTAAATTAAAACTTAATTACATTAAAAATTACACCACCTTCAGACGAGATAGGAGCATTGACTCGCCAGCCCGTGGAGGGGTGGCGACTCTTGTTGGAACCAATGTTCCATAGAAACATATTGCTCTTCAGTCCCCTTTTGAAGCAGTGGCAGTGTGCATTTTAATTGGCATCACTCTTACAATAGCATCAATCTATATCCCTTCTAATTTCTCCTCTTTAGAAGACGTAGAAAAATTAATAGACCAGCTATCATCTCTGTTCTGCTTGCTCGGAGACTTCAATGCACATCATTCGCTGTGGGGATCCCCAACAATTGACAAGAGAGGTAAGCTAATAGAATCCTTTCTTGATGCTTATCAACTCACCATTTTGAACACTGGTGAGCCTACCTATATTCATTTTTCGACAGGATCCATGAGTGCAACAGACCTTTCAATCTGTTCTCCCTCCATATATACAGTTATGGAGTGGTCTGTTCTTGAAAACCCACTAAACAGTGATCATCTGCCAATTCTCTGCAAGCTCCAAACACTGGCAAACTCCCCCTTCATCACATCACTCCATTTGGAAATTTGGTAAGGCACACTGGAATGAATACGCCTCTTATGTCCAGTTAGATGATAAAAAAATCCAATCCCAGCCCATAGACAATGTCACAGAACATAAAAGGTAAAGTGCAGCCATTATCAACCCTCTGCAGGATGGAAGCCTCCTCAACAATTCATGCTGAGGGAAATGGACCATAATCTGCCACGCTGGTCCAGTGCGGGTTGGCAGATCGACCGTATTCAGCAGTCAGGGGCTTGAACCCTGGTCTGCTCAAAGAGCGCGTGCTACTGCACTCCGGCTCCTGACCACTCGGCCACGGAGGCCTATATCTGACCAAATATTATAAGCTGCTACCACTTCAATACCAAAATCTTTACCAGGAAAACATAAACACAATAATTACTGGTGGAATCAAGATTGTAACCATGCCAAACATGAAAAAAATAGTCAGGAATTTATTTCAAAAATTCCCAACAACTAGTAACCTAATTAACTTCAAAAGACAGAAAGCCAAGTTCGGCCAAATAAAACAAAAAGCAAAGAAAGATGCCTGGATTAACTTTTCCTCAAGTATAAACAAGGACACGGACGGCAGAATCATCTGGAGAAAAACACAGATGCTTAATGGCAAATATGTTCAGTCCCCAGCTACAATACTAAATTGGGAAGGGAAGGAGTTGTCATTGCTGGGAGAAATAGCAAATGCCTTAGCAGAAACATTTGCCGATGTATCAGCAATATCCACCTACAACCCAACCTTTCAGTGAATTAAAGAATCTGCAGAACAGCATAAGATTAATTTTTCTACAATAATTTCACATCCATACAACCAACCATTCGCATTAACAGAACTTTTAGGGCACTCAATAAAACATCCAGTAGTGCTGCTGGTCCAGATGGGATCTACTACATAATGTTAAAACAGCTTAACAGCAGTGCAAAAAGGACATTGTTAAACTACTACAGCCGAATATTCTTAGAAAATGCTTACTCAATTTCCTGGTCTCACTCAATAGTTCTAGCCTTCCCGAAGCTCGGATAGGATCGTACCTTTCTTCATAACTACAGGCCGATTTCACTGACTAGTTGTTTAGGCAAAGTCCTGGAAAAAATGGTTCTCAGGTGGCTGACGTGGTTCCTAGAAACTACCAACTTGCTAAAATAGTAATCAGTACAGGTTTCAAAAAAACCGTTCCATGTTAGATGTAATAATAAAAGCAGCAGCAAATATCCGTAATGCCTTCATAAGGGACAACATCTGGTCATGATTAATCTCAATATTGAGAAAGCCTTCAATACAAACTGGCGATATGGTGTACTTCAAGATCTTCATTCTTTCGGCTTGAGAGGTCATCTACAGCAATTTATACAAAATTTCCTACGCCACAGAACATTTCAGGTCAGATACATGAATAATTTATCCAAATCATTTGAACAGGAGGAAGGTGTACTGTAGGGTTCCATTTTCAGTGCAACATTATTTGCAATTAGAATTACAAATATGACATGGGATGTACCTAATACAGTAGAACCGTACATGTTTGCCGACAACCTCATTATTTCTTGTCAATCCCCAACTATGAACATCATTGAAAGGCAGCTTCAGTTCTCCATTGCTAAAATAGAATCATGGGCATTACAGAAAAGAAATCCACTGCAATTCATTTTTGTAAAAAATGAAAACTGTACCCAGATCCAGAGATATTTTTAAAAAACAGCCTGATACCTGTCACCAACGATTTTTGCCTTTTGGGGTTATATTTAGATAACAAACTAAATTTTGCTTCCCAAAAAGCTCACCTTACCTGAACCTCCTAAGAGCTGTCTCTGCCATGCCATGGGGTTTGTTATCTAAATATAACCCCCATGCCATGGGGGTTATATTTAGATAACAAACTAAATTTTGCTTCCCAAAAAGCTCACCTTACCTGAACCTCCTAAGAGCTGTCTCTGCCATGCCATGGGGTGTAGAGGTGCAAGAGAAGCTTCCTCTTGCACCTCTACAGAACCTTAATCCGGTCACGCTTTAATTATGGTGCACCTGTCTATGACTTTACAAGGAAAAGCTCCCTATTACGTCTGAACACCATCCAGCTTAGTGCCCTCAGGATAGCTTTGGGAGCCTTCAGTACATCTCCAGTCCACAGCCTGTATATTGAGGCAAATGAACCCCCTCTGCAACTCAGGAAGAAAACTCTATTGTGTAATTATGCGGCAAAAATTAAAAGTATACCATCCCACCCCAGCTGGCAATACCTGTTTGATCCTCAATATGCCACGTTATATCACAATAAACCTAATGAAAACTGTCCTGCAGGGTTTCGACTGCAAGAGCTCATGCTCAGTTGGGATATTAAATTTCAGAACATATTCCAATACCTTGCTACTCCTGAACCTCCCTGGACTGAATGCTCACCTCTCTGTGACAATTTCTTTTTAAGTTGGGAAAAATCCTCTCTGGCAAACATCAACTTTCAACAGTTCCATAAAACTCATTCATCGGAAAACTCAGATAAAATAACTATCTATACGGATGGCCCCAAAACAGATGCAGCCGTAGGTGCCGCAGCTGTTTCTTACACTTTCTCAGTTGCCGCGTCTCTTCCTACGGAATTCAGTATCTATACTGCAGAATTATTTGCAATAAAACTAGCTCTAGACAAAATACACAACAGCCATATCAATCAATCTCTGATATATACAGACTCCTTAAGCACAACACTGCCATTCAATCTACCTTTTTGCCCTCTCATCCCATTCTTAAAGTGATACAATCTAATTTATTTTACTATCAAACAGCCAACCAGAAGGTTGCCATCTGCTGGAAACCTGGTCATGTTGGCATTCCGGGTAATGAACAAGCAGATGACACCGCTAAACATCCCGACTCAGGCTCTTCTAGGCAACTAAAAGTGCCCTACACCGCAGATAAAAAAGGTATTTCTAGCAAGGCTCCACATTAGTCATTCGCATCCAACTCATCTGTATTTGCTTATGGGAGAGACCCCTCCTCAGTGTTTCTTTTACCAGTTGCAACTAACAATAAAACATATTCTCATTGAATGTTCCCAGAATTGAATTTTCTGATAGTTGAATGGGGACATTCAACTATCAGAAAATCAAGCTTTATCTCCCTATCCCACTTGCAGGAACCGTTAACCTTGTTACATATTCTTGGCAATGAAGCAAATTTCGAGGAACTGTTTACTTATTTGAAACACATAAATCTTTGTAATAGTTTGTGATCACAATATGTAAAATTTGTGATAAGCAAATATTGAACAGGCACAATATGGCCAAGAGGCCCTTGTGTCAAAAAACCCAAATAAAACAACAGCATTTACATACATCATTATTATTCATGAATCAGTGATAGTGTTTGGCTTATTGTATCTTTCTGAAACTGTACTGTAATATAGAAGATCAAAAATGCTATGCCAGTGTTCACTTATAGATGGCCATAGCTAAAAACATTTCAAACTTGGCTGTTGGTATTACCAAAAATATTGGGACACTAATGAATGCACACATTTTAAGCAAACTGTTGATTATTCAAATATTATTGAGGACAGTGTGGTAACACAGAAATATAAATGAGGTTGCAGAAGTTAAAAGTGTCTTTACAATTGATATGCTATATGGAAATAAACTTCTCTGTCACTGAAATTTGAATAAAGGATGTGATACTATACATCAGGGTTTATCATAAAGTGGATTTTGGAGCTTCTAATAATTTTGAAGACTTCTGTTACATCATATGCATGTGAAAAGCAGTTGGCTTTACTTAAGTTAATACCAATCAGAGAAGCGACATATTTTGATAAGGGATCTATAAGCACCTGGTCACATTGTCAGGAAAAATTGAGCACAGAGTTACTAAAGAATCACCCAAAAGGTTTGAGAATGTAAAGGACCTGTTATCAGTGCATGTACTATGAGAAAAGTGTTGCAACAATGGGGATTCTATAGATAAACTGCTGCCAAAAACTTTCATCACTGAAATGAATGTACCATGTTGGATGTGGTAATGTCTTGTGCAGAATATTTTGCTTGTGGAGGAGTGGAAAAGGATTCTGTGGAATGATGAATCTGGATATATATTGTTTTCATCAAGTGTGGTGCCAAAGCACAGAGCACTCTGTAAAGGAGCCGTACTATTTTGACGGAGAAGCACAGCGATAGCACTCTGATGGTTTAGTTCCACTTTTTACCCTCTTTTTGATCGATTGTTTTTGGTTAATAGTTTTTGTGGAAGGTTCCTTGCTAAGAGGGTGATGTTACGACCTCCACAGTAATACTGTTTTTTCAACACTGATGCAGTTTTATAGTGCATAACTGTTTTTCAATAGAATAATGCCCCTCTGTCACAAAACTCAGTGTATACTGATGGATTGACCTGTTCAGATCCCTTATCTGTACCCAATAACACATCATTCTGGTTAATCCTCTTTGGAATGAACTGGAATGTGATGTAAGGGCTCATCCATTGAGGCAAACATCTTGCCCATTTAAAAATTCTCTGGATGGATGGATGTAGAAATATTTCCTTTCATATGTGTCATGTATTGGCAGAAAGTGTTGTGCAAAGTTACTATATTGAGAAGTCTTCCCACCATGTTAAAATGTGATCTGTGAACTTTTCTGTGATCTTTTCTCTTAATGCCTCATCACTCTTGGTGACATAGTGTGCATGTGCATGCATATATACAAAGTTTATTTTTCTTATACAAAGATAATTAAATTTATAGTAGTATTGATATACTTTTATTTATTTTTCTTAGATTTAGATGTTCGTTACTGTGTACTTGCTTCATTAGATGAGAAGTTTGATGGACATCTTAGCCAAGCAGAGAATTTACAAGCTTTATTTATTGCTTTAAATGATGAAACATTTGAAATCAGAGAACTTTCTCTTTGTACAATTGGCCGATTGAGTGCTTTAAATCCTGCATATGTCATGCCGCCTCTTCGCAAAGTTCTTATTCAGGTATGGCAGTTTGTTTATTACATGTATACAAAGCAAATGACAAAGCAAAAATTTTTAAATTGTGAATGATGTCTTGTATCATTTTGTCACTGACTTCTTTGCTGTGATATGAAAAATCAAACTAATTTGCATTTATAGGTAGACTTGATTAGGCACCCATAGAAAAAGGTACTGTGATATAATATTGAAGAATTTTAGCTTATTTACAAAGTTATTTCAATTATGTGTATATATATATATAGTGTTAATTGTAATGCAGCTCTGGGGAAACCTCTCTAAAGTGGAGACCATTGGGTCAGAAGAAAGTATCCACTAGAGGAAGGTTTTCACTTTGCAGAGATCAGTGTGGCCATTTTTAATACAACTTTTAGTAAAAATGAATATAAACGGCTTTGTTTAGAGCATTTCATTTTCATTATGGATAAATAGATCATTTACTAGTTTTAGTCCATATTCATTTTTTTTTGACAGATATATATATTTTTTTAATGTAATAGGAAACACCTTCCATTTAAAGGATCAAAACCCCCCTCCTTTCTAAACTTCTGCATACAACCCTGTTGCAAACAGCTAGAAATTTCATTTCTTAAGAAATTAATATGCAATCAATGTAATGCCTACGAAAACCGCTGGCTGAAGGCAAATTTTTTCACATCTATTCTACAATTGTCTTTCCTCAATTTGAATTTATGTCCTCTCAGGTGAGTAATATGAGCAAGAGAAAGAATCCCCTCAGCATTGAGGTAGCTCAAACCATTCAAGGCCTTATACACTTCAATTAGATAACCATGCAGGAGACTAGACTCCAGATGCTGCAATTTGCAGAAGTTAAGCCTTTCTTGGTAACAGCAACCCTTTGTTCCACTCACCAATCTCGTTGCCCTTCTCTTTACCTGTTCCAGCAGCTCTACATCCTTCCTAAAATGACGCCCCCAGACCTGTATGCAGTACTCAAGGTGTGGCCTGACCATTTTCTTATACAAGGGGACAATATTCTCCTTATCCCTGCTAGCAAAATTCCTGTATATCATTGACAAGACACCATGAGCAACTCTTGCAGCCTGTCTGCACTGCTTAGTGAACTTCATATTCGACTGGACAATTACCCCCCTGTCTTTTTCACTTTCCACTTCCCTGAGTGTAGTGCCACACAGTTGGTACATTTCTCTTCAGTTATTTCTACCCATATGCAGTACTTTGCATTTGTCAATGTTAAACTTCAGTTGCAACTTTCAGCCAATTTGCCTAACTGATCTAGATCCAGTTGGAGTAGCATACTGTCTTTATTGTCATTAACAACCCTGCTAACCTTTGTATTGTCTGCAAACTTGGACATTAAACCTGATATACCTTCATCAATATCATTGATAAATATACAAAACACAATGGGCCCAACACCGAACCCTGGAGAATTCCACTAATAACATTCGTCCACGAAGAGCAGTGTCCATTGATTACCACTCTCTGTCTTCTCCCACTCAACCATACCTTTATCCATTGTAGCAACTTACCCTTAATGCCATATCTCTCCAATTTGTACAGCAGTCTTCCATGTGCAACAGTATCAAAAGCTTTCCTGAAATCAAAGTATATGATATCAAAATTATTTTTGACATTCAGTTCCTTTGTGACCACATCATAGTATCCAATCAAATTGGTCAGATAAGACCTCCCTTTAACAAACCCATGCTGTGTCTTAACTATTACTGCAGTCTTATCTAGATGATCCAGCAATGCTTCTTTCACCAGTGATTCCATTATTTTCCCTGGAACACAAGTTAAACTAACGGGTCTATAGTTACTTGTGTCACCTTTTTGAACCCCCTTTGTGAATTGGTGATACATTTGCACACTCCATGGGGACCTCCCCTGAGTCCAAGAAAACTTTCATAATTAGTATCAGAGAAAAGGAGGTGATTGTCCCTCGGTATAAGGCAATGGTCAGGCCACGCCTCGAGTACTGTGTACAAGTCTGGAGGCCTCATTTTAGGAAGGATGTAGATTTGCTTGAGCATGTCCAGAGAAGGGCAACAAGATTGGTGAGGGGAATGAAGGGATTCTCTTACCAAGAGAAGCTTAAGTTCTGCAAATTGCAGCAAGTGGAGACTAGGCACCTGTGAGGTGATCTGATTGAGGTGTATAATGTCTTGAATGGGTTGAGCATACTGAATTCTGATGGGATTCTTCCACTTGTTCAGATTACGAACCTAATGGGGCATAAATTCAAATTGAGGAAAGAGATGTAGAACAGAAGTGTGGAAATTTGCCTTTAGCCAGTGGGTGGTTAATTGCTGGAACAAACTTCCATCTGTCGTGGAAATTGATAGGTTAAATAAATTTAAGGAGGAACTGAACAAACATTTAGAGGGATTTGTTTTGTAAATTTTTTTTTTTCTTTTTGGCTGATTCTGCATAAGCTCATACACTTGCTTTCTTGCATCACAGCCACTACTACTACTATCTCCTGCCATTTCTGTAATATTTGATAAAAAAAAAAACTTGGTTTTCTCAATCACATTATAAACCTCTGGTTAGCATGCCTGACAAAATTAAATATCTTAAGAATAACATCTGCTACAACATAGGGGGCTAACTGATTTATCCTGCTGTGCCTGTACCATGTGCTAATATGGCTACAACTAGATTATGGCTTTATAATCTGTAGCTCTGCTAGACCAAGCCAGTTATAATGGCTTAATTGTATACATCATAGTGGCCTTTGTTTTGCACTTGGTGCATACCGTACATCTCCAATCCAAAGCCTCTGTGCTGAAGCCAATGAAACTCCCTTACATTTATGCAGAGAAACCCCTTCTAGTGAGATCTGGGAAAAAATTCCCAGTCTCAACAGAACTTATTACAATTGCATGCATCACTGACAGCCCAATATGCACAGTTCATTCCATTGTATATAGATGGATCTAAAACTGATAGTCGTGTTGCTGCTGATGCAGTTTTTCCCTTCACCATAGGTAAGAAACCTCCAACGGAGAACTCTGTGTTATCATAGCTTTAAACTGCACATAGTCAACAACCATGCTGCTTGCTGCTTACTATCATATACGCAGATATAATTAGTGCAATTCAATCTATACAGTGCAAGAAAACACAGTGACAACCTTTCCCATCTCTTCCATCATGCAGTATGACTGATGACTTTTGACGTTATGATGGACATTGTGGCGAGATCCAATCTTCCTTACATTTCGAGAGTGCAGCTCTAAAACAGTGTTCGCAGGCTGGCCGCTAGGTAGTACACCAGACCGAACCTATTAGTAACTCTCTAGGAAGCTTCCAGATCATCTAGTGTATAATCTTGCTACCTCTACTCTGCCAGATAGTGACTGGAGGGAGTCCGAGTAGTGTGTATGTGGGGGGCATTGTCGAGGCCACATTATGTCGAGGATCTGGGTATATTCTTACCATGTGTACGCCATATCCAAAAATTTCATTACTTCATACAACATGTCCCCACACTTTTTCTTACTATTGAATACACCATGAATTGTCAAACTAATAGAGTAAGCTTATCTGTGAAAAGATCTAAACCTCCCAAGCACTTCCTAGTTCATTCTACAAATATATGTGGTCTCAGTTCAAATCTCAACGATGTCCATTTCCACTTGCAGTCTGCCAAATCCCATGTACTTTTTCTGACAGAATCTCAGTTATCGGTTGATTCTTGATTCAACTGCTGCTCATCTCAGTTGCCCAAATTATTTGCTGTATGATTCCTTTTGTCTCAAAGATGGTACTTGTGCATATGTCCGTTCCAATATTCCCTGTCAGAGACTTGGTAATTTGGAATCTCCTCTTTTCAATCTTCTTCTGGCTTAAAATCTCTCTACTTCATTCTGTCAAATTCATCTGTTGTCTCTACCATTCTCCCAACTCCAGTAATCACTTGGAGCTCTTTGACTTCTTATCTTTGCAACTTGACTTTCTCCAGTCCAACTTTCCTAACAGTGAGGTAATTTTCCTTGGTGATTTTAATGTTCATAACTCCAGCTGGCTTCCATTTTCTAGTCACCCTGACCCAGCTGGTTGAGATGCCAAAGCTTTTGCAATTACTAATGACCTTGCACAGATTGTTCATTTACCTACAAGAATACTGGACAATCCTAACCATACCTCCAACACGCTTGATCTTTTTCTCCCACACAACCCTTCTAAGTACACGGTTGAAGTAAGTGGTCCTTTAGGCACCTCAGATCACAAATTGGTGATCTGAGATGCCTAAATCTGAGGTGTCTCTTCTCTAATGGAACCTTTATCTCATGGCTATTCCCAACCTCATATTGTTTGGCATTACAAGAATGCAAAATGGGATGACCTGCGAGATTTCTTTTCTTCTTTTCCTTGGTCTGATTACTGTTTCAAAACTTCTGATGTCAACGTTTGCTCAGATCATGTCAGTGAAACTATTCTTGTAGGAATGGAATCCTTTATTCCACACTCCACTTTAAAATCTCACCCTTTGGTTTTCCAATGAATGTGCTAAGGATGTTCAAGAGAAGAATGTTGGCCCCGAGTGCCAAGTGATAGTGACAAGCGATTTCTCCCTGCGACTCATAAAGTGATCTTTGAAAGTGATATAGTTCTATTTTTGTTGTGCGATTTTCTTCTGTTTTGTTCACTTAAAGTGGTTCTTCACTTAAAAAGTCTTACGTAAGAACCCAGAAAGGGAATCTACCTTTCTTTTTTAGTATTTATATTAAATACTCTCACTCTACTAACCGTAATAACCGCTTGGTCACTGGTGGCACCGCTCCTGCCTCCACGTGGCGGGGCTGGTAATCTGGGAGAAGAATGACCTTCTCCCAGGGCTAAAAGGAGTAAACATGGACACTCATGATTTCCCACGATTAGAGACAAATAGCTCTCATCATGACAACCACGAAACTGATCATGACTTCTCATTGTAGAAAAGACTAAAAAAGGATGCAAACAAGCAGGAACCTCCAGCTTACCTGATTATTCATTCTCTGTCTTCACAACCTGTCAGCAAGCTCTCTCCTTTCATCATACAACGATGCCTTGTAAATGCAGCAGCATCTCCAAAAATGGTGAAACGTCTTCAGTCCGGTGACTTGCTAATAGAGACCTCTCACCCGAGACACTCTGACCTCTTGTTAAAACTTTCATCTTTAAGTGGAATTCCAATTCAAGTCACTCCACATAACACCCTGAATTCTTCCAAGGGAGTGATCAGTGAATGGGACCTATTGAACGTTTCCGAGGAAGAAATAATCCAGGAACTAAAGGATCAAAATGTCACTCAGGCCAAGAGAATTATGATATGAAAAGATGGCACCTTAGTCCCAACACGTAGCATAATTTTAACCTTTAGTTCACCGAATCTACCATCCTCAGTGAAAGCAGGCTATTTAAACTGTCGTGTTCGGCCCTTTATCCCAAACCCTCTGAGATGCTACAAATGTCAGAAATTTGGCCACTCCCAGACAGCATGCCGTGGAGATGCAACATGTCCAAACTGCGGTTGCAAAACTCATACTCAATCTGAACGCAAGGCCCAAACTCCACAGTGTCCTAATTGCAAGGGCAATCATCCAGCTTACTCCAAAGATTGCGATCTCTGGAAGTTAGGAAAAAAAATACAGAAATACAAGACTGAAAATAAAGTATCTTTTCAAGAAGCTAGAAGACAGGTAAAAAATTAAGTATTCCAAAAACCACTTACGCTTCGGCTACCCACAGTTTCAAATCAGTAGCATGTCAGACAGAAGTGTCAGTCTCTCCCGACAAATCGAATGCCGACTGGGCTCGATCAGTACTATCAACTTAACCTACATCTGAATCACAGTTAGTGGACCAAAGTAATAATACGCCACTCACAGTTCCAACTCAAAACGTAACCCACAGTACAATGGCAGATAAATTGCATAAATTAGATCCTGTGGAGGTGAAACAACCAACAAGCATGGATACTGATGATAGGCCCAACCAAGAAGATTTTCTTGAATTGCATGCAGATGGAGATATGGAGGATAAAAATGATTCAGGACGTCCTAATTTTCCCAGAAAAGAAAAATCTAAATCCGACCGTTACAAACAACCCATGCATAAAAAGCAGACGGATTCATCTTCCTCTTACAAAACCAAATAATGGAACATATTATCCAATGGAACTGTAGAGGTCTTCGCAGTAACTTAGATGATATACATGAATTAATTCATCACTATAAACCTCTTGCAATGTGCTTCAAAAAACTAATTTGACATCTCTGGTCTCAGTTTCAATCAAAAATTACACTGTATTCAGACAAGACAGGGCTGACTCCAATAGCGCTCATGGAGGAGTAGCGATTCTGGTGGATTCAAGCATCCCCACCAGACGTATTCCATTACAAACATCCTTAGAAGCCGTTGCCACACGTGTTGTTAATGGTATTACTCTAACATTGGTTTCCATTTGTCTTCCGCCTAATCATCAATATACTATTCAGGAACTTGAAGATCTTGTTATGCAGTTACCATCACCGTTTTGTTTACTAGGAGACTTTAATGCACATCACCCATTATGGGGTTCTCCCACCTCAGACAGACGAGGTAAGCTTATCGAAATGCTGATCGATAGGCAGAATTTAACATTAGTGAATACTGGGTCTCCTACATATGTGCATCTCCCTACGGGCTCAACATCTGCCATAGACCTTTCCATCTGTTCCCCAATCCTCTTTCCAAGTATAGATTGGATATCTCTGAGTGATCCTTATAGCAGCGACCATTTTCCTTTAATCTGCAAAATTCAAACATCCTATTCCTTTCCAACGGAAAGTCCAATTAAATGGAAATTTTCAAAGGCTGACTGGGCAAAATACAGATTGCACATCTCATTTGACAACGATATCATTCATTCCGGTTCTATCAACAGTGTTACCGAATACATCACAAACCAAATGCTGGCAGCCGCATCCGTCGCAATTCCTCAATATCAAGCAAGAAATAGACGAAAAATAAATTACTGGTGGAATGAAGATTGCAATAATGCAAAAAAAGAGAAAAACAAAGTATGGAATCTTTTCCGCAAATATCCTACCACCTCCAATCTTATTAACTATAAACAGCTCAGAGCTAAAGCTTGCTATATCAGACGCAAAGCAAGAAAAGAAACTTGGATTAAATTTGCCACATCAGTTAATAAAAATACCGATATCAGATTAATCTGGAGAAAAATAAAATGTTTGAACAATAAATTTTCACCTCTATCCACCCCGCTACTGAACTGGAATGGACAAGAACTCTCTAATCCCAAAGAAATATCAAATGCGCTGGGAATTGTATTTTCTCTGTTGTCTTCTTGTAATGCTTATGATCAAACATTCCAAAAACGTAAAACAGTTGCAGAGAAATCCAGACTAAATTACACTGACAATTCTGCCTTATCTTATAATCAACCATTTACCATGTTTGAGCTACAGCAATCTCTTACAAAATCAAGAAACAGTGCTCCTGGCCCCGATGGGATATATTATGTAATGCTCCGAAAATCTGGATCAAAAATCACTCTCTTCACTGCTCATATTTTATAATTGAATTTTTTCTGAACATACCTTCCCAAGCTCCTGAAGTCATTCACATGTACCGATTGCAAAACCCGGTAAAGATCATTCTGCTCCTCAAAATTACAGACTGATATCCCTTACCAGCTGTCTCAGGAAAACTCTCGAGAAAATGATACATCGCCGTCTAACTTGGTTCCTCGAGTCTCAAAACTTGATAAATAACAACCAATTCGGTTTCCGGAAAAACTGATCCTCATTAGATCTTATGATCAAAGCCGAGTCAAATATCAGAAATGCTTTCATCAAAAAGGAACATCTCGTCATGGTCTGTCTTGACGTTGAAAAAGCCTTTGACACTATGTGGCATTTTGGCATCTTAAAGGATCTACATTCTCTTGGCCTGAGAGGAAATTTACCATATTTTATCCAAAATTTCCTTCAACTGAGATCCTTTCAAGTTCGTTATCGGGGAACCCTCTCTAAAATCTTTATCCAAGAAGAAGGAATTCCACAATGGTCTGTTCTCAGCACTACCTTGTTTGCAATAAGAATGAATCATATAATTGAACTCATTCCGAAAACTGTGGATTCATACCTTTTCGCAGATGATCTCTCAATTTCTTGTCATTCTCAAAACATGCATTACATTGAACGCCAACTTCAAATATCAATGAATCGCATCCTGACATGGATGACACAAAATGGTTATAGACTATCCAGCCAGAAATCTACTGCCATTCACTTCTGCTCCAGACGCAATATGCATCCGGAACCCGAGCTGCACTTGAATAACCATCCTCTTCTCATAACTAATTGTATTCATCTACTAGGATTGTTCTTTGACAATAAGTTAAATTTCCAAAAGCACATAGAACATCTCCGGACTACTTGTCAAAAAAAAACTGAACATACTCAGAGTCTTATCAGCTACAACATGGGGAGCAGATCGTTACAGCCTGCTTCATTTATATAGAACCATAATCAGATCACGACTGGACTACGGCGCACCTGTCTTCGACTCTTCTAGGGAGAGTGCTTTATCTCGCCTCAACCCAATTCAACATTCACCTCTCAGAACAGCACTAGGTGCGTTCAGAACATCTCCAGTGCAAAGTTTGTATGTTGAAGCTCATGAACCTCCCCTAAATATCAGGAGAAAGATGCTGCTGCTGAACTATGCAACCAAGATCCAAAGCCAGATGACCCATCCTAATTGGTCAATACTTTATAATCCACAGTTTAAGACCTTCTATAGAAACAAACCACAGTCAGTTTGGCCTGCTGGTATTAGGTTAAAACAACTAGCAGAAGATTGGGATATAGACTTCAATAAAATCTTACAAGATCCTATAGATCCCGACCCTCCATGGTCTGTCATCATGCCATCTTGTGACAATTATTTCGAACAATGGGGTAAACACTCCCTATCAGATACTAACATCCAACGGCTACACATAGCGCATACTCAACATTATCCTAACTTCATTAAAATTTATACAGATGGATTGAAGTCTGAGAGTGGAACGGGCGCAGCAATAGTACTCCCTGATACTATCATTTCTCTATCTCTCCCAACAGAGTGCAGTAGTTACATGACTGAATTATATGCCATAAAGCTTGCTATAGAACATATTTTCCATATGTCAATTCAAAAGAGCTTAATATACACAGACTCGCAGAGTTCCTTATTAGCCTTGCAAAACAACTCCCCATCTAATCACCCTCTAATAAAGCTCATTAGAACAGAGTTGATACATCTGAGAGAGCATCAACAAAAGGTTATTTTCTGCTGGATACCTGGCCATACTGGAATACCAGGAAATGAAACTGCGGATGATGATGCTAAACATCCATCGAGAGCAGCCCCAACGAATTCCTTAGTACCGTTCATAGATTATAAAATTAAGATCCGAAGTATATGTAAAGGTCTATGGACTCTTCAATGGCAAGCGCAAATTCATAATAAACTTTTTCAAATTAAACCTGTACCAAAATTATGGGCTTCCAGCCCCATTGCAAACAGACAAGAAGAAGTAATTCTGGCCAGAGCCAGAATCGGCCATACTCATTTAACTCATTTGTTCCTCCTGTCAGGGAACGACCCTCCTTAGTGTAACCATTGCCATACACCACTCACAGTCAAACACATACTTCTGGAATGTAAACTGTATAATAATGCTTGACTAGTGTCATTCATTTCTCTGGTAAGCTTAAAGGAACCTTTGTCACTTAGCCATATCATAGGCGAAAAATCAAATCTCGCATAATTCTTCTCCTTCTTAAAACAAATAGGACTGTATAGCCACTTCTAACTGATTTTACATGAACCAACACAGGCAGTATGAACCACTTTTCTAAGTGCAATATGGCCTAAGTAGCCATTGCACTTAAAACCACAACAACAACAACAAGAATGTTGCATATTGTAATTGGCTTGCTTCCAATTCTTCAGTTTCATTTTTTGCCCACACCAAAGCCCGCAACAATTGAAAAGCAGTTATTAGTCAGTCTAAACTAGATTTTGAACAGGCTAAGAGTAGAAAACTTGCTTCTTGCCAAAGTTATTGGCTGCAACTTTTGCTCATCTCTGCTCCCACCTCTGTCAAAACCAGATGGTTCTGTTATCACTTAGGATAAAGCTGACCTGCTAGCATCCCATTTTTCTTCCAATTCATCTATTAATGATCTTGGTAAAACCCCTCCCATCATTCCCAACATTCTCCATTCAATGCCTCCTGTGGTCTTCCATCAAAAGAATATCAGAAGGATTTTGACGAATCTTGATGCTAAGAAAGCTCCAGGTCGTGATGGTATTTCTCCACTTGTTCTCAAAACCTGTGCTCCTGAACTTACTCCTGTTCTTTGCCACCTTTTTTCACTTTCTTATTCCAAAGGTGCTTTTCTTTCTGCTTGGAAATTTGGTTATATTCAGCCAGTTCCTAAAAAGGGTGACAAATCCCTCCCATCCAATTATCGTCCCATTGCAATTACTTCTACTCTTTCTAAAGTAATAGAGAAATTAATTAACTGCCAACTCTTAAATTACCTAGAAACCTTCCATCTGATCAACGATCGCCAGTATGGATTCTGTCAGTGTTCATCCACTGGTGATATTCTAGCTTATGTTACCCATTTATGGACAAATTCAATAGAAAAGTTCGGTGAAACACAAGCAGTTGCTCTTGACATCCCAAAGGCTTTCGATTGTGTTTGGCGTAAAGATATTCTAAACAAGCTTCCATCTTATGGTTCGCCAACTGTTTTTTGTAATTGGTTATCCAGTTTTCTCTCTGATTGCTCACTGAGGGTGGTGGTAGATGGCTCTCTGTCTTCTAACTTCTCCACTAATGCTGGTGACCCCAAGGTTCAGGTCTTTCCCCCACTTTTTTCCTCTTGTATATTAATGACCTTCTGTTGACTGGAAATCCTATCCATTGATTTGCCGATGATAGCACATTGCATTTAACTTTAAAGATCGAGAAACTTTGCCCTACTCAATCAGCTTGAACTTCTTGAATATCCACTACCAATTCCTTAAATGCCAATCTCCAGGTAATTCTCCAGTGGGGTAAAGACAACTTAGTTGATTTGAATCCTTCTAAAACTCAGTCTTGTCTTATATCTTGCAAAAAGGATTCTTCTGCTCCTATGTTTATATTTGGTGACACTCCAATTTCTAGGCAAGATGGTATTTCTCTTTTGGGGATTACCCTGACTTCTAATCTCTCTTAGTACAAGTGCATTGCAAATATTGCTTCCTCTCCATCTAAAATAGTGGGTTTTCTCTTTCACACTTGACTTACTTTTCTTCTCAACAGCTCGCGCTGTACAAATCTCAAATCTGCCTTACCATGGAATATTGTTTTCCATATCTGAGGTTATGTCTCCATAACCTCTCTGACTGCTAGACTTCATTCAAAAGAGGGCTGTTAGGTTAATTAATGACTCAACGCTTACAAAGTCTCTCCACTGTCTGTCTCATTGACATTCTCTTTCTGCTTCATGCCTTTTCAATAGATACTTCCATGGTTACTGTTCTTCTGAATTGACTTCGCAAGAGAATGGCTCCGTTGGAAAAGATACCAACAATAAGATGTGATCTGAGGTGCCCAGAAGACCACTCACCTCAACCATGTACTTGGAAGGGTTATCCGTGAGAAAAAGATCAAGAGTGTTGGCTGCATGGTTAGGATTATATAATTGATTGATTACATAACACTTATCTATCTACTGCTTGATAGTCTGCAGCCTGTTCTCATTGCTTTGCTAGACCTGAAAAAAATGTGTTGTGATATCTCATTGTGAAGTTGACTTTAAACCAGGGGTATCCAGCCATTTGGGGGAGGGGCAAAACAGATAAAATTCTGAAAGTGCAGGCCACAAGTACTGTTTCTTACCACAAATTACTGATATGGATCTGCTTGAAGATATAACTACTATCAAGGGCAAAATGGAAGGGATTTTGCTTTCGTAAAGGTGACTACAATGGTCTCAGTTTTCAAATTCTATGCAGTGGAACCAAATGATGATGTTTACAACAACAACGTGGCAACAGAAGTTTAACATTGAGAAATGTAAAATACTACATATGGGAAGCAGTAACCCCAGAGTAACGTATCAACTGTGTGGTACACTGGTAGAGAATGAAAAGGACCTGGGTGTAATTGTGCAGGCAGATATGAAGTTTTCTGAGCAGTGTAGATAGTCTGCAAGAGTAGCTCATGGTGTCTTGTCAATGATATACAGCAATTTTTCTAGCAGGGATAAGGAGGTGCTTATCCCCTTGTATAACGCAATGGTCAGGCCACACCTTGAGTACTGTATACAAGTCTGGAGGCCTCATTTCAGGAAGGATGTAGAGCTGCTGGAGCAAGTGCAGAGTAGGGCAACAAGATTAGTGAATGGAACAAAGGGTTGCTCTTACAAAGAAAGGCTTAAGTTTTGCAAATTACAGTGTCTGGAGACTAGGCACCTGTGAGGTGAACTGATTGAGGTGTATAAAGCCTTGAATGGTTTGAGCATGCTCAATGCTGATGGGATTCTTCCTCTTGCTCAGAATAATCCCCTGAGAGGGCATAAATTCAAATTCAGGAAAGACAGTTGTAGGTTAGATGTGCAGAAGTTTGCCTTTAGCCAGCATGTGGTTGATTGCTGGAATAAACTTCCATCTGTCCTTGTAGAAGTTGATAGCTTAAATAAATTCAAGGAGGAACTGGACAAACTTTTAGAAGGAACGGTTGTGTGAAATTGTTTTTTTTTTTTTTTTTTTTTTTTTTGATGATGCTACATAAGGTCATATGATAGATGGAAGTTTGTCAATGATAGATAGAAGTTTGTTCCAGCAATTAACCACCTGCTGGCTAAAGGAAAATTTCTGCACATCTATATTACACAACTGTCTTTCCTCAATTTGACCTCAGGTTCGTAATCCGAGCAAGCGGAAGAATCCTACCAGAATTCAGCATTCTCAATCCATTCAAGGCCTTATACACCTCATTCACATCACGTCGCAGGTGCCTAGTCTCCAGCCACTGCAATTTGCAGAACTTAAGCCTTTCTTGGTAAGAGGACCCCTTCATTCCTCTGACCAATCTTGTTGCCCTTCTCTGTACATGCTCAAGCAATTCTACATCCTTCCTAAAACGAGGCCTCCAGATCTGTATGCAGTACTCATGGCGTGGCCTGACCATTGCCTTATACAAAGGGATAATCCTCTCCTTTTCCCTGCTAGCAAAATTTCTATATAACATTGACAATACCCCATGACCTGCTCTGGCAACCTGTCTGCATTGCTCAGAAAACTTAATATCTGACTGCACAATCACTCCCAGTTCTTTTTCATTTTCTGCCACCCTAAGTGTAGTACTACACAGGTTGTACGTTTCTTTGGGGTTACTTCTACCCATATGCAATACTTTGTATTTGTCAGTGTTAAATTTCAGTCACCACTTCTCAGCCCATCTCCCCAAATTTTCTATATCATTTTGCAGCACTGCCAATACTGGCATTAACAACCTCGCTAACCTTTGTATCATCTACAAACTTCAACACTAAGCCCGATATACATTCATCAATATACAAAACAACAGTGGGCCCAACACCAAATCCTGTGGGACTCCACTACTAACATTAGTCCACAAAGAGCAGTGTCCATTGATTATCACTCTGTCTTCTGTCACTCAGCCACTCTTTTATCTATTGTAGCAACTTACCCTTAAAACCACACTGCCCCAATTTGTACTGTAATCTTCCATGTGCAACAGTGTCAAAAACTTTCCCGAAATCCAAGTACATGATATCAAAATTATTTTTTGCGTCTAGTTCATTTGTAACCATATCATAGTATCCAATCAGATTTGTCAGACAAGACTTTCCCTTAACAAACCCATGCTGTGTCTGAATTATTACTGCAGTCTTGTCTAGATGATCCTGCAATGCATCTTTAACCAGTGAATCCATTATTTTACTGGGAACAGAAGTTAAACTAACTGGTCTGTAATTACTCGTGTCACAATTAGATCCCCCTTTGTGAGGATAAATACGAAAGAAAATAAGCAAAACTGAATGGTGGAGACTTTGTGCATTAGGTTGCCAATTGCCAAAATTTTATTGCTTGACCAGAGTATATAAACCGGGCATTCTCTTATGCCCTGTTGTTGCTTGTGACACCCTGACATGTGATTGTGTTTGGTGATTTGTTATATAGTCAAATTTAAGGTACCACTTTGGGTGCTTCAGCCATTGTCCCCATAGCTAATGCCACTATGGAGGCTCTGGAGGAGGACATATTTGTGGGTTTGTCTATTCCTATTCAAGAGTCCTATCAGACTCTTGTCTATTCCTATCAGAAGAGATATATGGACAATGTATTTATAGTCATTTCCCACCCCAGGATCGGAGGAGTTGTCCCTTCGCTATCTCAACTCTTTATCACCATACATTTCATTTACCATGTAAGTGGATAGTGCTCTTCTGTTTTTGGATATCTTGGTTTGTAAAGCCAGCCAGCCAGACAGCCACTGTTTGGTCACCTCAGTCTATAAGAAGCAATGCTAGTGGCAGTTTACCAACTATAAGTCAGCGCATACCCTAGGACATCTTTTTAGCATGGTTAGACCATTGTTTAACCTTGCTTGGTTGCTTTGTACTGCTGTTGTTGATAGAGAAGCTGAGATTCTTAGGATTATGTTGGATTTGCCAGATGTGGATACTCTTCTCACATTCTAGATAAGTTTCAATTATATGATAGGTCTGTTTCCCATTCTGTTCGGGATGATGGAGGCATTGCTATAGCCTGTATCCCCCACTATTGAGGTCACCACCAAATACAGAGGATGCGGAGAGGTCAGAGAATGACCACCGCATGTTCTGGAGCAATATGGCCTTAGTTGCTAATGCTCCTAAAAACCAAATAAGAAACAAAACAAACTATTGAGGTGTGTTGGCTCACCTTGCCAGGATATTGTGCCAGTACTATATTGGCTGTGGGCAACTCCCTGGCAGAAAATTGCAATCAATGCTTTCTAAAGTTAAGCCAATAATCCCTTTATTACATTGTGCCAATGGTTAATGTATTACGGGAAAACTAAATTAGCATTAGCATTTAGCATTAGTAGAGGCATATGATGCAAGAAAGCAAGCTTATGCAGCATCAGCCAAAAAAAAAAGAAAAAAAAAACACTTCCACTTCACCCCTCCATTCATTTGAAATACCTGTCCAGCTGAGCCTTAAATTTATTTAGTCTATCAACTTCCACAACAAGGGATGGAAGTCCGTTCCACCAACCAACTATCCGCTGGCTAAAGGCAAATTTTCGCAGATCTATCCTACATCTGTCTTTCCTCAATTTGAATTTATGTCCTCTCAGGTGATTATTCTGAGCAATAGGAAGAATCCCATCAGCATTGAGCATGCTCAAACCATTCAAGACTTTATACACCTCAATAAGATCACCTCGCAGGTGCCTAGTCTCCAGACACTGTAATTTACAAAATTTAAGCCTTTCTTTGTAAGAGCAACCCTTTGTTCCATTCACTAATCTTGTTGCCCTTCTCTGTACTCGTTCCAGCAGCTCTACATCCTTTTTGAAATGAGGCCTCCAGACCTGTATACAGTACTCAAAGTGTGGCCTGACCATTGCCTTATACAAGGGAATAATCGCCTTTATCTTTGCTAGAAAAATTCCTGTACATCATTGACAAGACACCATGAGCTACTCTTGCAACTTGTCTGCACTGCTCAGAGAACTTCATATCTGCACTCTGTAGACAAATGTAGGCTCTGCGATCATATCTCAGAGCATGGGGCTGTCATGGGGCGATGTTACCAACTCAACTATTTTGGAGCACTTTTGGAATGAACAACATCATAATTATAATCCACGTTCCAATGTTGAGAGGTTAGACTGCATTCACAACTCCCACTATCTCATATTGATGGAAGCCCTCCATATAGCTGCAGTGGGTTTCATCATTAATCATAGTGTTGAAACTTGCATCCATCCTATTATGGAGGCTATTATTTTACAGTGATGAGAAATGGTGGCCTAATTGCATTGCCAATTCCCACTGCACTGGGTTTGCAGAGTCTGGCAAGTAATGCCTTCCTTCTCTTTCGCATCCAACCATCCCTTTCTGTTTCTCACTTTTTTCCCCCCTTCTGCTAACCACGATCTGCAGCAGAAGATTCCTGTGCAAGGCTATGCTTTTACCAATATATTGACCTTCTGTCATTTCTTATTTTGAGTTGACAAAGAGTCACAACACCTTGAAAGCTTCTCATAAGTTTTATGTTGGTTTGTGTATTTTTATTTCAGTTCATTGTATACAATTAGCATTGGTAGAGGCATACGATGCAAGAAAGCAAACTTATGCAGCATCAGCCAAAAAAAAACCTGCTCCCATTTCACCCCTCCATTCATTCCAAACACCTGTCCAGCTCAGCCTTAAATTTATTTAGGCAATCAACTTCCACAACAAAAGGTGGAAGTCTGTTCCACCAATCAACTACCCGCTGGTTAAAGGCAAACTTCTGCAGATCTATCCTACAACTGTCTTTCCTCAATTTGCTTTTATGCCCTCTCAGGTGATTATTCTGAGCAAGAAGAAGAAGAATCCCATCAGCATTGAGCATTCTCAAACCATTCAACGCTTTATAGACCTCAGTAAGATCACCTCACAGGTGCCTAGTCTCGAGACACTGTAATCTTCAAAACGTAAGCTTTCTTTGTAAGAGCAACCCTTCGTTCCATTCACTAATCTTGTTGCCCTTCTCTGTACTCATTCCAACAACTCTACATCCTTCTTAAAATGAGGCCTCCAGACCTATATACTGTACTCAAGGTGTGGCCTGACCATTGCCTTATACAAGGGGATAATCACCTCCTTATCCCAGCTAGAAAAATTCCTGTATATCATTGACAAGACACCATGAGCCACTCTTGCAGAATGTCTGCACTGCTCAGAAAACTTCATATCTGCCTTCACAATTACCCCCAGGTCCTTTTCATTCTCTCCCACAGTCAGTGTAGTACCACAGAGTTGATACGTTACTCTGGGGTTGCTGTTTCCCATATGAAGTACTTTACATTTGTCAATGTTAAACTTCATTTGACACCTCTCAGCCCATCTGCTCAACTTTTCTAGATCCTGTTGCAACAGTGTATTGTCATTAGTGTCCTTAACAACCCTGCCAACCTTCATGCTCCAATTTGTGCAGCAGTCTTCCATGTGCAACATTATCAAAAGTCTTTCTAAGATCCAAATATATGATATCAAAATTATTCCCTGCATCCAGTTCCTTTCTGACCACATCATAGTATCCAGTCAGATTGGTCAGACAAGACTTTCCCTTAACAAAACCATGCTGTGTCTTAGCTATAACTGAAGTTTTGTCTAGATGATCCTGCAGTGCTTCTTTAGCCAGTGCCTCCATTAATTTCATTAATTTCCCTGGAACAGAAGTTAAACTAACAGGTCTATAATTACTTGTGTCCCTCTTTGATCCTCCTTTGTGAATTGTGGTCACATTTTCACATCTCCAGTCCATGGGTATTAGCATTAGCATTAGTAGAGGCATATGATGCAAGAAAGCAAGCTTATTTAGCATCAGCCAAAAAAAAAAAAAAAAACACACCACTCCCATTTCACCCCTCCGTTCGCTCGAAATACCTGTCCAGTTGAGCCTTAAATTTGTTTAGGCTATCAACTTCAACAACAAGTGATGGAAGTCGGTTCCACCAACCAACCACCCGCTGGCCAAAGGCAAATTTCCGCACATCTATCCGACATCCGTCCTTCCTCAATTTGAATTTATGCCCTCTGAGGTGATTATTCTGATCAAGATGAAGAATCCCATTGGCATTGAGCATGCTCAAACCATTCAAAGCCTTATACACCTCTATCAGATCACCTCGCCGGTGCCTAGTCTCCAGACTCTGTAATTTGCAAAACTTAAGCCTTTCTTTGTAAGAGCAACCCTTTGTTCCATTCACTAATCTTGTTGCCCTTCTCTGTACCCGTTCCAGCAGCTCTACATCCTTCTTGAAATGAGGCCTCCAGACCTGTATACAGTACTCAAGATGTGGCCTAACCATTGCATTATACAAGGGAATAATCACCTCCTTATCCCTGCTAGAAAAATTCCTGTATATCATTGACAAGACACCATGAGCTACTCTTGCAGCTCATCTGCACTGCTCAGAGAACTTCATATCTGCCTGCACAATTACACCCAGGTCCTTTTCATTCTCCACCACTGTCAGTGTAGTGGTGGAGAATGAGCAATGGACACTGCTCATCGTGGACTGATGTTATTAGTGGAGTCCCTCAGGGCTCAGTGTTGGGTCCATTATTGTTTTCTGTATTTATAAATGATATTGATGATGGTATATCGGGCTTAATGTCCAAGTTTGCAGACGATACAAAGGTTGGCAGGGTTGTCAAGGACACTACTGACACTATGCTGCTGCAACAGGATCTGGAAAGGTTTAGCAGATGGGCTGAGAGGTGGCAAATGAAGTTTAACATTGACAAATGTAAAGTACTACACATGGGAAACAGCAACCCCAGAGCAACGTATCAACTCTGTGGTACTACACTGACAGTGGTAGAGAATGAAAGGGACTTGGGGGTGGTTGTGCAGGCAGATATGAAGTTCTCTGAGCAGTGCAGACGGGCTGCAAGAGTAGCTCATGGAGTATTGTCAATGATATACAGGAATTTTTCCAGCATTGATAAGGAGGTGATTATTCCATTGTATAAGGTGATGGTCAGGCCACACCTAGAGTACTGTATACAGGTCTGGAGGCCTCATTTCAAGAAGGATGTAGAGCTGCTGGAACGAGTACAGAGAAGGGCAACAAGATTAGTGAATGGAACAAAGGGGTGCTCTTACGAAGAAAGGCTTAAGTTTTGCAAATTACAGTGTCTGGAGACTAGGCACCAGCGAGGTGATCTGATAGAGGTGTATAAAGCCTTGAATGGTTTAAGCATGCTCAATGCTGATGGGATTCTTCCGAAAAATCACCTGAGAGGGCATAAATTCAAATTGAGGAAAGACAGATGTAGGATAGACGTGCGGAAATTTGCCTTTAGCCAGCGGGTGATTGGTTGGTGGAACAGACTTCCATCCCTTGTGGTGGAGGTTGATAGCCTAAATAAGTTTAAGGCTCAGCTGGACAGTTATTTTGAACGAACAGAGGAGTGAAGTGGAAGTGGGTTTTTTTTTTTTTTTTTTTTTTTGGCTGATGCTGCATAAGCTTGCTTTCTTGCATCAAATGCCTCTACTAATGCTAATGCTAGTACCGCAGAGTTGATACGTTGCTCTGGGGTTACTGTTTCCCATATGTAGTACTTTACATTTGTCAATGTTAAACTTCATTTGCCACCTCTCAGCCCATCCGTTCAACCTTTCCAGATCCTGTTGCAGCAGCGTAGCGTCAGTAGTGTCCTTAACAACCCTGCCAACCTTTGTATCATCTGCAAACTTGGACATTAAACTTGATATCCCATCATCAATATCATTCATAAACACCGAAAACAACAACGGACCCAACACTGAACCCTGAGGAACTCCACTAATAACATTAGTCCACGTTGAGCAGTGTCCATTGATTACCACTCTCTGTCTTCTGCCACTCAACCATCCCCTTATCCATAGCAGCAATTTGCCTCCAATGCCACACTGCTCCAATTTGTGCAGCAGTCTTCCATGTGCAACAGTATCAAAAGCCTTTCTAAGATCCAAATATATAATATCAAAGTTATTCCCTGCATCCAGTTCTTTTGTGACTACATCATAGTATCCAATCAAATTGGTCAGGCAAGACCTGCCCTTAACAAAACCATGCTGCGTCTGAGCTATAACTGAATTCTTGTCTAGATGATCGTACAGTGCTTCTTTAACCAGTGCCTCCATTAATTTACCTGGAACAGAAGTTAAACTAACAGGTCTATAATTACTTGTGTCAGCCTTTGATCCTCCTTTGTGAATAGGGGTTACATTTGCACATCTCCAGTCTATGGGTACCTCCCCTGAGTCCAAAGAAGCTCTCATAATTATGGCTAGGGGTTTGCTTACTTCCTTTGCTGCCTCCTTTAATATAACTGGATAGATCCCATCCACCCCAGGTGCCTTTTTTATGTTTATCCTCAACAATCTCTCCTCCACTTTCCTCTCAGTTATTACAAAATCATCCAGCTCACTGCCAATGTTTACTTTACCTACATCATTCTCCTTCCTGAATAACTCCTCATGCGTGAATGTAGATGCAAAATACTCGTTTAGATTGTTAGCCACCTGAGCAGGATCCTCAACTGTTGAACCATCAATATCCAGTGGATCAATCTGATTCATCCTTTTCCTTCTTGAGTTTAAATAGGTAAAGAACTCTTTTCTGTTTTTCTTTGCATCCTTTGCCAAGGATTTTTCGCAGGGTACCTCCCCTGAGTCCAAGGAAGCTCTCATAGTTATGGCTAAGGGTTTGCTTACTTCCTTTGCTGTCTCCTTTAATATAACTGGATAGATCCCACCCACCCAGGGTGCCTTTTTTATGTTTATCTTCAAGAATTTCTCCTCCACTTTACTCTCAGTTATTCCAAGATTATCTAGCTTACTGCCAGAGTTTAATACACCTCTGGCATTCCCCTCCCGGAATACATATATCCTCATGTGTGAATGTAGATGCAAATACTCATTTAGTTTGTTAGCCACCTGAGCAGAATCATCAACAGTTGAATGATCAATATCCACGGGACCAATCTGATTCATCACTTTCCTTCTAGAGTTTACATAGATAAAGAACTCTTTTCTGTTTTTTCTTTGCATCCTTTGCCAAAGATTTCTTGTACTGCCTTTGCCTGCCTAATATCCTTTGTACTTGGTTACAGTCCATCTTATATATATCATAGACATCTGTGTCACCTGTTAATTTATATGTATCCCATGCATTTTTATTTTCTGCCACATGTCTCATTAGTTCATCTGACATCCATTTAGACCTAAACCTTGAACAGTATTTCTTAGTTGATATGTAAAGTCGAGTAGCTTCCAAGATTAATTCTTTGATTGCCTCCCATTTTGAATTTGCTGTTGGTAACATCATCAGTTGGTCCCACCGTATAGAATTTAAATACCGTCTCAGACCACTGTAGTTGCTTTTACGAAAGCAAAAACCCTTCCCTTTACCCTTGATGGTAGTTACCTCTTGGAGTAAATCCCACTTCAGCACAATGTGATCACTTCCACCTAGTGGTTCCTTTATCTGCAGATTCTTAGTGCTTGAAGAATCACTACTAATAATCAGATCAAGAGTATTACTTCCTCTGGTTGCCTCCCGAACATGATGTAGAAAACAATCATCCAATAAATCCACAAAAGCCTTGCTAGTGTGTCAGTGACCAACCCACAAATTCCAGTCAATATCTGGGAAATTAAAATCCTCCATTATATGACTCTCTGATATACTGGCCCACTCTATTTCCCTGTACAGTTTTTTTTTATACTCATCATAGTCATTAGGCCCATAACACACTCTCAATTTTGATCTCCCAGTGCTTGTCACACCTCACTGACTCGACACTGCACTGTCCAGTGATGTCAACTGGCTGCACTTCCTTGCATTTTGTGTTTCTTAACTGATAGCATAATCCCCTCAACAGTTTTTAGTGCTTTTGTTTATACAATCTCAGTCTTTAATTTTTTATTTTATATGTATATGTAATTAAATTCTCAGATTAAAATAATTTATTTTTAAACAATTTGCTGGGTGGTACAATATTATTTCATTACTTAAAAGAAGAACTTTGTTGATGCATAATTTTGCAAATAATTACACTTGATGTTTTTCACTGCTAGATGTGGTGATATCCATGAAACAAATGTTTTTAAATAAAAAATACTCTTTTGAGGTCTGCTTATACATACACAAAGGAAGAGCTGTTAGGAAGAGGTTTGCAGATATCACATTTTGTTAAATTACTTATGGCTGTCCCTTACTTAGAATATATGTAATACTTGCATTCTATTTTTTTTTCACTTTTCGTTTTATGTGTATGTTAACCTAAATAACATTTATTCTTTCCTTTTTTTTTTTTATGCCTCTTATTGTTCTCTTCATTGTTGAAATTCCTATTATTATGCACATTTCTACACAAAAATAGACTGTTAGGTAATATTATCAGAATTGAATGAAATATGCTTAATTTTAATCATAATTATTTTAATGTAGATTCTGACTGAATTGGAACATTCTGGTGTAGGAAGAAACAAAGAACAGAGTGCAAAAATGCTTGGACATCTAGTTGCTAATGCACCACGATTAATTCGACCCTATGTGGAACCTATTTTAAAGGTATAATAAATTTTAGGTTGGTCTGTCATACTTTTCAGTTTTCATTATAATCTTTAAGTTATCATGTTACTAGTAAATAAAGTAGAGTTTACTCTTATGTCGACTTTTGTTGTCTGCATTTTCACATATCTGTAGTGTTCAGTATAAGAGGGGACATCACTGTCCTTATCTCTGGCCATCGTAGAAATCTCTGTGCATGGCCACTGAGTTTACATGCAAAATGGCTTGCACTGCCATTTTAAATGAGCAGTTTTCTCATTGTTAGTGCTTCTATTGCCTCCCCCCATTTTTAGTGATATATGGTTGAAATACAAAAAGAAATTAATCTAAGAATAAAAATAAGAATCTGATTGAAGATTAAGTGAAGAAAAGGCATAGAAAATCCTCTTTAGAGGTGAAGTTAGAAGTTCTAAATTAGTTTCACATACATGAGCATAGTATTAATATTTAAACGGCCTTGGAACTGAGTAATTCAACAGCGAGAACTATTCACGAGAATGCTTATACAATATGTAACAGTGCTCAATCAACCAATATTACTACAGCTGTGATATCTTGATCTGATGCAATTGAGGTAAGGGGAGAATGTTAGCCCATGTGATTTGAGCATCAGAATCAGTAGAACATGCCTTTGTGCAGACGGTTCATCAAAAAGAAAGAAGAGTTTTCATGAATATGTGATGAAAGATGCAAAGGAATCAATACAAATTGGCAGTGGTTTAACTGCTGCCAACCTGCTGCAAAGAGATGTCATTCATTCTACAATCTTGAGAAGGCTACTCTTGCAGATCCAGAATACTTCTAAAGAATTTCTTGTTCACTTCAAAGCAACAATCGAGTAATTAAGATTACACATACTGAAGTAGGCATTTAACCTGGATGAAACAGTATATTGAATGAAAAGCAAGACTTTCTTATCATCTCTGTCAGAAACAAGTCATATTCATTATTTGCTTTGACTTCATAACAGAATCCCAAAGTGGATTTAGAAATTGTGTTTGTAAATAAACAATTAGTTTTATACAGTGTTCCTCAACCTGTGTGCCGTGGCACAGTAATGTGCCACGAGTATGCTTCAGGTGTGCCACAGGTGGCTATCAAAACAAAATGTACTTATGCGTATGGACGAGTTGCCCAAGGAAATGCTGGTATTTTTTTCACTGGAGCAATTAGAATTTTGTGATTATTTAAATGGTGAAATTTGGTGCTGTAAATTAGCTTTTCTAGCAGATTTATTTGCACAGTTTAATAAATTAAATATCAGTATGCAAGGCCCATAGGAAAATTTACTCACTTCTACTGACAGGTTGTTCGCCTTTAAAGAAAAGTTGAGTACAGGCAACCCCCATATAACATGGTACTTCTACAACACCGTTTCGCTCTAACACGATTGATAAATTGTGGCAATCCTCCCACAACATGGTACTTAAATAACACGATTTTGCTCTGACACAGTTAGAGAATTGCGAGAAACCTCGCATAACACGGTATTTTTGAGCTTTTGTGCTGGGAAAACCGTGCTATTACGTTGGATGTAATTTTCATTGTTTCCATTCTTTTTTGTGAATCCCTGCTGTTGACTTGCTAGTCGTTATTGCCTTCATGATATTTTTCTAAAGCACATTTCTGGAGGTCATTACCATAAAAAATAAAAACAATTTGCACTTTCCATTTTATTGGACTTTTCTGTTAGTGCAGTCAATTATAAACAGGTAGTAAATGCGATCTTATTGCATTTTCGATAGTTCTGATAGCTGTAATTCTGTGGGTTTTTACGTTATTATGGTGTAATGTGTTTCCCCTTCCATGAAATATTCATGGAAGATTGCTTGCAAAGAAATCTATGATGAAAAGAAAAAAGCCACCGTCCAATCATCTATTAATATGTTGTCTTGTAAGGTTGAGTGGCCGCCCCTTCTAAATCTCCACAGCCCTCAACCTCCACAGCGCCGTACTTCTCAGCTGAAGGTGTCATTTCTGGCAACGATACTCAAGAGGTAAAACTTACTGATGTTATGCCTGTCTCCTCTCTTTTTTTGTAATTTATTTAAATTGCGCACTTCTGTAATTTTTCCTGCGCATAAGATAAAAAATTTAATAAATACAATAAATAATTCTATTTACATGTTCAACGAACATGTAAATAGAATTATTTATTGTAATTATTCATTTTTGATTCAATCAATTCAGCAAGCACAGTTGCGAGTGCTGCAAAAGCATGGGTGAAATTCTCTGACTTACGTAAAATCTGAAGTATGTAGAGTTCCGCGGAACGCATCCCTTACGTAAGTTGGGGAGTTCCTGTATTTATAATTTTTATTTATTTTTATTTATAATTTATGGATATCTATAATATATGTATTACAAATATGTATTATATATATGCATATATAATATATATGAGTATATAATAGTGATTGTAGTGTGCTGCAAAATTTTAGCATATTTCAAAGTCTTCCGCAAAATTTTAGCATCTTTAAAAGTTTGCCGCAACAACGAAAAGGTTGAGAAACACTGGTTTAATATATGGACGTTTGGGATTTAGGCTTACCAACTTTAGCATCAATAAACAAATTGTTACTTTTAAAATGTGAAGTTGGTGTTTAATTAATTTAATATAATTTTAATTCTCAACGAAGTAGGCATCATATGCTCAATTGCACTTTCATTTCTTTTGAAGAAGAGTCAGCACCTGCTGGGTTTAAATTTATTAAAGACCACTATATAATAGTGAAATATTTGCTGAAAAACCAGTGATTTTCAGCAAATATTTTTCATGAAGTTGTAGAAGGAATTGGAAAGCCTATTACGATTAGCTTTCCTTCCTAAAAATTCTTCTCATTCTGAATAATTTTGCTGACCATTCATCAGTTTTGCTATTCTCATATTTTTGCACTCTATAATCGGGTGTTATTTTTCTCTCCGAACACCATGACTTCTCCAACCTGTGGATCAAAGGGTTAGAGAAGTGATGCCTCAAACCCATATCAGACATTCCCCTGTCTAATTAGGAAATGTGATGCAGATGATAAGCAGTGTTAAGGAAGAGCATATAACCATAGCTGAATGGTCAGTGTACATATAGAGTTTTGCATATTCAAATCTATGTGATGCCACAAAATATGGCAAAATTCTTTGCCATATTTTGTGGCATATTTGCCATATTTACTGTACAAAATAGTACAGTAAATCGCTGTACTATAGTTGTAAACTCCTGACGCTATGTGGTCATCACAGAGTGTAAACAAATTATTTATATATAAAAAAATTTATTTTTATTTTCTGATATCAAGATATTCACAGTGTTTACATCCTCAGACTTGAATTGATGTCATTCATAGTGTTTACATCCTCAGATTTGAAAAGACGATCAGTGTTAGAGGGACTAATGATGATAAGTGATGTTACCAGCACAAAATAAGCCATTGTTCATGTGGATCAGTGGGTTGAATTTGGAAGGAAATTTGGCTCAGTAGGTTGGATTTTATGAAGAATGACATCACATTGTGATGTCATCACAATGACATCACAATGTGACTCAATCACATTGATTGAGTTGCTAGAATTGCAGTTAGAGAATCTGAACAACAAAAATCTAATACTTGGAGGGGAACATCACAGAAGAATCTGAGGAGAAACACAGATAATATCCCGGGCTTTTAATTTGATTGTTAATTTCACAAATCACTTTTAATTTGTCACATCTCATGAGAAGTTCCAAGGTTTGGAGTAAGATTGAAAATGCCTTGAAATGCTAGAGTAGGCTATACAGGTGACCCCCCCCCCCCGCTTAATACTGATAATTCATTCCGAAAAAACAGAGCCACATTCCCATAAGGTAACATATGTATTTGTGAGTTGCGGTCGGTGCCATAGTATATTTCCTAATCAATAATAAACGGTAGTGAAAAGATGCACAAATGTCGGTCAAAATATTTAATATTCAAATATTTGTACATATAAAATATTCTGCATTACATTACGTATATAATTATGTGGTTACTATTTACGTATCAAAATTAAACTTAAAATTCCAATTAAAATCATGAAAAATGTGTTGATTTTGGGTTTAACTTTGGCCCTCTTCCAAATAAACTAAAAGGGGTATTAATTTTAAATCCCCCACAACTTGACCACCCAACAATGAAGTCAACCGATCCTTCGCCGCTTTGAAACCTGGCATGTTTTTTTCTTCTTTCAATATGAAAGAAGAAAAAAACATTTGTTCTTTTAGTCATTCGTTTCCACAAATGTCCTGCTTCATCTATGTTAAACAGTTAAAAACTTGTCGAGAAGTATAACACATAATACCCTTCTTCAATAATTTTAACAAGTTCTTTTTGAAAGTTTCGGCTCCTTGATGTGCACTTGCAGCTTCTCCCTGGATTTTAAGTCTATTCAACCAGCCCTTACCAGTTTTAAATGGTTCCACATTTTTTTTTTTTTAGGTGAGTTTTCTTCAGATAATCATATTGGCTAATCTCTCTCTCTCTCTCTCTCTCTCTTTTATAATATTTAACTTAACTGAATTCTGCATTGGATATTATCTTCAATAAAATTAGTTAGTTTTTCCATTTCAATCCTAATAGCCGGCCTAGCCCTAGTTGCTTGCAGTGGAACAGCTATCTTTCCCGCTGCTAAAATTAACAAAATTAATTCTTTATTTTTTTATAATTGTTCTTACAGTTAAACTTACAAGTCCTAAATTATGGCATACATCCGCTTGTCGTTGACCGGAATCGATTCGCTTCAAAACGTCTAATTTAATTTTCAAATTCAGTCTTTTTCTTACATTTATAGTCTTCATACTGCGCCCAGACGTTGTTGCTTTTTCATTCCTATCGGCCATTATTAACTCTTCGAAAATGTAACTGTTGGTTACAATACAATGTTCAAGTAAACTGTCCATTACGCACGATGTCTGATACTGTACTGAGTGATGACTAGACTTCGGATAAATGCATATAATGCAAATATTACAAGCAATATACTTAATCATTTTTTAAGATGTTTATCTCAGAACTATGTAACAAGTCACTGTACTGCAGTTAAATTAGCATGCGAGAAAATTTTCACTGAGCGTGGGAAAATTTTTCAAGTCGTCATGGGAAACGTTTTAATGCTGTTTTGCTATTCATTTTCAAGCTATCGACACCATCAAATGAAACGATTTCGTTAAATATGCCAAAAATGCAATCTGTAAAAGAGCTTTATAGTGATCTGTGACAGTGTTATAGTCATATACGGGTTATAATATAAGAACAATGTTATAGTGAATCAGCGTAAAGCTAACCATGTTATAACGGGGGCCTGCTGTAATTAGCATTAGCATTAGCATAGGCATATGATGCAAGAAAGCAAGCTTATTCAGCATCAGCCAAAAAAAAAAAAAAAAAAAAAACAAAACAAAACACACCACTCCCATTTCACCCCTCCATTCGTTCGAAATACCTGTCCAGTTGAGCCTTAAATTTGTTTAGGCTATCAACTTCAACAACAAGTGACTGAAGTCGGTTCCACAAACCAACCACCACTGGCCAAAGGCAAATTTCCGCACATCTATCCGACATCCGTCCTTCCTCAATTTGAATTTATGCCCTCTGAGGTGATTATTTTGAGCAAGATGAAGAATCCCATTGGCATTGAGCATGCTCAAACCATTCAAAGCCTTATACACCTCTATCAGATCACCTCGCCGGTGCCTAATCTCCAGACTCTGTAATTTGCAAAACTTAAGCCTTTCTTCGTAAGAGCAACCCTTTGTTCCATTCACTAATCTTGTTGCCCTTCTCTGTACCTGTTCCAGCAGCTCTACATCCTTCTTGAAATGAGGCCTCCTGACCTGTATACAGTACTCAAGATGTGGCCTAACCATTGCCTTATACAAGGGAATAATCACCTCCTTATCCCTGCTAGAAAAATTCCTGTATATCATTGACAAGACACCATGAGCTACTCTTGCAGCTCATCTGCACTGCTCAGAGAACGTCATATCTGCCTGCACAATTACCCCCAGGTCCTTTTCATTCTCCACCAGTCACTGTTTCCCATATGTAGTACTTTACATTTGTCAATGTTAAACTTCATTTGCCACCTCTCAGCCCATCTGTTCAACCTTTCCAGATCCTGTTGCAGCAGCATAGCGTCAGTAGTGTCCTTAACAACCCTGCCAACCTTTGTATCATCTGCAAACTTGGACATTAAACTTGATATCCCATCATCAATATCATTCATAAACACCGAAAACAACAACGGACCCAACACTGAACCCTGAGGAACTCCACTAATAACATTAGTCCACGTTGAGCAGTGTCCATTGATTACCACTCTCTGTCTTCTGCCACTCAACCATCCCCTTATCCATAGCAGAAATTTGCCTCCAATGCCACACTGCTCCAATTTGTGCAGCAGTCTTCCATGTGCAACAGTATCAAAAGCCTTTCTAAGATTCGAATATATAATATCAAAGTTATTCCCTGCATCCAGTTGTTTTGTGACTACATCATAGTATCCAATCAAATTGGTCAGGCAAGACCTGCCCTTAACAAAACCATGCTGCGTCTGAGCTATAACTGAATTCTTGTCTAGATGATCGTGCAGTGCTTCTTTAACCAGTGCCTCCATTAATTTACCTGGAACAGAAGTTAAACTAACAGGTCTATAATTACTTGTGTCAGCCTTTGATCCTCCTTCCTTTGCTGCCTCCTTTAATATAACTGGATAGATCCCATCCACCCCAGGTGCCTTTTTTATGTTTATCCTCAACAATCTCTCCTCTACTTTCCTCTCAGTTATTACAAAATCATCCAGCTCACTGCCAATGTTTACTTTACCTACATCATTCTCCTTCCTGAATAACTCCTCATGTGTGAATGTAGATGCAAAATACTCGTTTAGATTGTTAGCCACCTGAGCAGGATCCTCAACTGTTGAACCATCAATATCCAGTGGATCAATCTGATTCATCCCTTTCCTTCTTGAGTTTAAATATGTAAAGAACTCTTTTCTGTTTTTCTTTGCATCCTTTGCCAAGGATTTTTCGTAGTCTGCCTTTGCCTGACTAATCTCCTTTGTGACTTGGTTACAGACCAACTTATATCTATCATAGGCTTCCATGTCACCCATTAATTTGTATGTATCCCATGCATTTTTCTTCTCTGCCACATGTCTCATTAGTTCATCTGACAACCATTTAGGCCTAAACCTTGAACAATATTTCTTAGTTGGTATGTAAAGCCCGGTAGCCTCCAAGATTAGTTCCTTGAATGCTTCCCATTTTGAGTTTGCTGTTGGTAACATCATCAGTTGGTCCCACTGTATAGCATTTAAATACTGTCTCAGACCATCATAGTCGCCTTTACGAAAACAAAAACCCTTCCCTTTACCTCTGATGGTAGTTACCTCCTTGAGTAAATCCCACTTCAACACACTGTGATCACTGCCGCCTAGTGGTTCATTTATCTGCATGAAGAATCACTACTGATAATCAGATCAAGAGTATTGCTCTCTCTTGTTGCCTCACGAACATGCTGATGTAGAAAACAATCATCCAATAAATCCACAAAAGCCTTGCTAGTGTGCGAGTGACCAATCCACAAATTCCAGTCAATATCTGGGAAATTAAAATCCCCCATTATAAGACTCTCTGATTTACTGGCCCACTCTATTTCCCTGTACAATATCTTATTATTCTCATCAGAGTCATTAGGCCTATAGCACACTCCTACTCTCAATTTTGATTTCCCTATGCTTATGTCACACCAAACTGACTCGACACTGCCCTGTCCATCGATGTCGACTGGCTTCACTTCCTTGGACTTTATGTGTTTCTTAACTAATAGCATAACCCCTCCTCCCCTCCTGTCCTGTCTATCCATTCTATACACATTGTATTCCCCAAATTCCAGTTCCGCATTCCTTATATCTGTGTGACACCACGTCTCTGATATCCCAACAATATCTGCCTTTGATGTTTTGAGCAATACCTCAAATTCATCAAATTTATTTACCAAACTCCTAGCATTGCTGTACACGCAGGTTTACATGCACCTGTTTCTATTCTTAGCTACCCTAACACAACCCATGTGTTTACTTGTACCGCAATGACTCCCAGCAGTCTCTGAAATATCTTGCATCTTGTTTTTCAGGCTTCTGCTCATTTCAATAGAAGCAGTGCAAGAATCACTTCCACCTCTGCCAGTGGCTACTGTTAATCTATTAGTCCTTGTATCCCCCCAACTAGCAGTTTTCCGACCCACCTAACACTGCCTCGACAGCATCAGCAAAAATTCTTCCACCCTTTCTATTTAAGTGTATCCCATCCCTGTAGAAGCAATCTCTCCTGTTAACAAGTACAGTCCAGGCTGAAAAAAATTCTACCCCTTGAGCCTTGCACAATCCCTCCAGTGCCGAATTGATCGACAAGGCTCTCATCATATACTCCCTCCTATCGTGTCTGGCTAACAAGTAACTTGCTAAGTAATTGGAAATTGATAACTGAAATTTCTTCTACCTCACCTTTTCAAGTGGAGGATATGCCAGACACTCAGTGATGTTCCTGTAGGGTTACTTTCATCTACATCACCTGGCCCATATAATGTCAGCACCATAGCTGCCAAGTAACTCCTCCCTGCCTCCCTAAGCAAGGTCCAGCCACATTCATATAAAATTTATTTTGTATTTCAGTTACTGTTTATGTGTTTACATAATTATTTATTACTCTTGTGTTTTAATATAAGTATATGTATTAATAAAACTACATAACAAATTTTCAAAAAACTTTTGTTAGTTTGAGTTTCTTGTTTTTGTTTGTGAATTTGAGTATGCGTGATACTGATTATGACCTTAGATTTGTATAGTGGTCTAGTTTGTTGAAATTAAAAATAAATATGCAATAATACTATATCAAATTTATTAACATTGTTTAACTTCTTTGCATAATAGGTTAATAATCTTTGCTAGAAGTAAACAACAAGCTAAAAAAAAGCACAAATTAAAAAGTAGAAACCCTCCCTAAGTTATTAAAAAGAAAATCCTTAAAAATGTATATAAGAATGTTTTTATCTTTTATGGTTACAGTGTATAGTGCTGATTGTCAAGTGGTACCAGGGGCCCCCAACTCCGTATTTTTATACTCTTTTCACAGTACAAACTCTGTAAAGGCCATAGATAGTGTGAGTTTTAGGACTGCATAGTATAGTGTTGGGTTGTATTGTCTTGTGTTGTTCCTCCAGCCATTTAGCCGCAGGGCTCCTAGTGGGACTTCACCTTGCTTGTCCTCTGCCCCAGGGAGGCAGGCTGGATATAGTAGGGAATAGAAAGGGCTCTGACGGGGATGAGCCGTGAACAATGCCTGAGCTTGCCAGAGAGGGCTTCAGAGGTGGAGGAGGTACAGAGAAGTGTAATAAGAGAGAAGTACTGTGCACGTACAGTGCTTCTCTGTTATTAATGATATTGATGAAGGTATATCAGGCTTAGTGTCGAAGTTTGCAGATGATACAAAGGTTGGCAGGGTTGTTAATGACAATAATGGCAGTGTGCTACTGCAACAGGATCTAGAAAATTTGGGCAGATGGGCTGAGTAGTGGCAACTGAAATTTAACATTGACAAATGCAGAGTACTGCATAAGGGTTAGAAGTAACCCCAAAGGAACGTACCAAATATGTGGTACTACACTTAGGATGATAGAAAATGAAAAATACCTGGGAGTAATTGTGCAGTCAGATATGAAGTTTTCTGAGCAATGCAGACAGGCTGCAAGAGCAGGTCATGGGTTTTGTCAATGATATACAGAAATTTTGCTAGCTGAGAAAAGGAGGTGATTATACCTTTGTATAAGGCAATGGTCAGGCCACGCCTTGAGTACTGCCTGCAGGTCTGGAGGCCTCATTTTAGGAAGGATGTAGATTTGCTTGAGCATGTACAGAGAAGGGCAACAAGACTGATGAAGGCAACAAATGGGTTCTCTTACCAGGAGAGTCTTAGGGTCTGCAAATTCCAGTGGCTGGAGACTAGGTACCTGCGAGGTGATCTGATTGAGGTTTATAAGGCCTTGAATGTGTTGAGCACACCGAATTCTGATGGTATTCTTCCAGTTTCTCAGATTGCAAACCTAAGGGGACATAAATTCAAATTCAGGAAAGACAGTTGTAGAATAGATGGGTGAAAATTTGCCTTTAGCCAGTGGGTAACCACCCGCTGGCTAAAGGCAAATTGCTGGAACAAACTTCCAATTGATTTTATTTATTTTAGCTATCATCTTCCACAGCTGTCGTTGTGGAAGATGATAGCTTAAATAAAATCAAGGAGAAACTGAACAATCGTTTAGAGGGAATGGTTGTGTGAATTTTTTTTTTTTTTTTTTTTGACTGATGCTACATAAGCACATAAGCTTGCTTTCTTGCATCACATGCCTCTATTACTATTAATCCCACACTGGCTAGGACAGCTGAAACCAGTCTCAGCAAATCCACGTCATGCCTCAAAAGAGGAGACATGATGTCAGCAGGGTGGTGGGGGGGTTCTGGTATGTTGCCTCGATTCCAGTCTATGGGGTTAGTTTGATTTTCCTGAACCAAAAACTAAATCTAGTAACCATTGTAGTTTCATCCCACTTTCCATATTACCTCTTCTTTTTAATTGGCTGTATGTCCTGGTATATTCTCTCCCCAGCTTTCCACTCACATTGTTTTCTGGAAACTAGGTGAGAGTGCAAGTAATGCAGCTTTTGAGTGACATTCTGCATTCCATTTTCCCATAGTTTTTGATCAGTTTGTCAACTAGTTCTTTGTAATTTTCAATCTTGATGTTATCAAGAAAGCCATTCACTCCAAAACAAAATGACTGCCAGGTGTTTTTTATTCCTAACAGTTCATGTGACATCAACATTTGCTTAATTTGTAGAACAGTAAATATGGCAACTTTCACTTTTGCATCAGACAATTTTGGAAACCTAGATTGTATACACCAATGATCCAAAACATTATGACCAGCAAGTCGTTATGCAAAAATCGAAGCAACTGCAGGTGAACTATGGCACGTGCATGGGTCGGGACATGGTATAAAAAACACCCGATACTGAGATCCGTTAATCAGTGTTACTGTTGTTCTTCAGATGGGAAGGCAATGGACTTAAGTGAGTTTGACAAAGGCCAAATTATAATGGCCAGATGACTGGGTTAGAGCATATCTGAAACGGCACAGCTGCTAGGGTGTTTAATACCTAAGTACTAAGTCGAGGTGAGCGAAGGCTCTCCCAGATGGTGGGTGGCAACAGAACGACAACTGTGGTGCAACTCACTGGTAATTGGAATGCTGGTGACGAGAGTAGTACATTGAACCCTGCTGAAAATGGGGCTGCGTAGCTGCAGGCTGCTCCGAGCGACCATGCTAACCACGGTTCCCCCAGTGACAGCACCTAAAATGGGTACACAAGCATCAAAACTGGACCTTGAGTGATTGGAAGAAGGTCGCCTGGTCCAATGAATGTTTCTTGTTGCACCATGTGGACGGACAGGTACGTGTGCGTCGTTTACCTGGGGAAGTGATGCCGCCTGGATGCACCTTGGGATGAAAACAAGCCTGTGGCGGCAGTGTCATGCTTTGGGCGATATTCTGCTGGGATACCCTGGGTCCAGTCATCCATGTGCCGGGCACTCTGTCTACCACCTACCTAAACATCATTGCTGACCAGGTACACCCTTTCATGGCAACGGTCCTCCCTCTGGTGGTGCCGTCTTTCAGCAGGATAATGTCCACACCACCCATCTACCTAACGTTTCTAGATCCTGTTGCAGTAGAATACAGTCTTTACTATCATTAACAACCCTGCCAACTGTATCATCTGCAAACTTGGACATTAAGCATGATATATACCTTCATTGATATCATTAATAAATACACAAAACAACAATGGGCCCAGCACCGAACCCTGGGGGACTCCATTAATAACATTAGTCCATGTAGAGCAGTGTCCATTTATTTCCCCTCTCTGCCGTCTCTCACTCAACCATCCCTTTATCCATTGCAGCATTATCCATATATATCCTGTTGCACAGCTTTCACACGTTTATGGGAGCTGTCTACGAAAAGGCATCAACTCTTCTGGATTGTGGCTAATACCAATTCCGTCATTGTTATCCATTATTAGCATTAGTAAAGGCACATGATTCAAGAAAGCAAGCTGATATAGCATCAGACAAAAAAAAAAAAAAAAACACCCTTCTCATTTCACCCATCCATTCCCTCCAAATGTCTGTCTAGTTCTCCCTTGAATCTATTTAAGCTATAAACTTCTATGACAGATGGAAGTTTGTTCCAGCAATCAACCACCTGCTGGCTAAAGGCAAACTTCTGCACATCTATTCTACAACTTTCTTTCCTCAATTTGAATGTCTTTCCTCAATTTGAATTTATGTCCTCTCAGGTAATTATTCTGAGCAAGAGGAAGAATCCCATCACTATTGAGGATGCTCAAACCATTCAAGGCTTTATACACCTCAATCAGATCACCTCGCATGTGCCTAGTCTCCAGACACCGCAATCTGCAAAACTTAATCCTTTCTTCGTAAGAGCATGCCTTTGTTCCATTCACTAATCTTGCCCTTCTCTGTACTTGTTCCAACAGCTTTACATCCTTTTTAAAATGAGGACCCCAGACCATTATACAGTGCTCAAGGTGTGACCTGACCATTGCCTTATACAAGGAGATAATCACCTCCTTATTCCTGCTAGAAAAATTCCTGTATATCATTGATAATACACCATGAACTACTCTTGGAGACTGTCTACACTGCTCAGAAAACTTCATATCTGCCTGCACAATTATCCCCAAGGTCCTTTTCATTCTCTACCACTGTCAGTGTAGTACCACAGAGTTGATACGTTACTCTGGGATTACTGCTTTCCATATGCAGTACTTTACATTTGTCAATGTTAAACTTCAGTTGCCACTTCTCAGCTCACCTGCTCAACTTTTCTAGATCCTGTTGCAGCAGCGTACTGTCATTAGTGTCATTAACAACCTTGCTGACCTTCATATCGTCTGGAAACTTTGACATTAATCCTGATATACCTTCATTGATATCATTAATAAATACACAAAACAACAATGGGCCCAGCAATGAAACCTGGAGGACTCCACTAATATCATTAGTTCTCGAAGAGCAGTGTCCATTGATTACCACTCTCTGTCTTCTCCCACTCAACCATCCCTTTATCCATAGCAACAATTTGCCTCCAGTGCCACACTGCTCCAATTTGTGCAGCAGTCTTCCATGTGCAACCGTAACAAAAGCCTTTCTAAGATCCAAATATATGATATCAAAATTATTCTTTGTATCCAGTTCCTTTGTGATCACATCATAGTATCCAATCAAATTGGTCAGAGAAGACTGCCCCATGCTTTGTCCAAGCTATAACTGAAGTTTTGTCTAGATGATCCTGCATTGCTTCTTTAACCATTGCCTCCATTAATTTCCCTGGAACAGAAGTTAAACTAATAAGTCTGTAATTACTTGTGTCGCCCTTTGATCCTCCTTTGTGGATTTGGTTACATATGCACATCTCCAGTCCATGGGTTCCTCCCCTGAGTCGAAGGAAGCTTTCATAATTATGGCTAAGGGTTTGCTTACTCCCTTTGTTGCCTCCTTTAATATAACTGGATAGATTCCATCCACCCCAGGTGCCTTTCTTATGTTTATCTTCAACAATTTCTCCTCCACTTTACTCTCAGTTATTCCAAGATTATCTAGCTTACTGCCAGAGTTTAATACACCCCTGGCATTCCCCTCCCTGAATAGCTCCTGATATGTGAATGTAGATGCAAAATATTAATTTAGTTTGTTAGCTACCTGAGCAGGATCATCAACATGTGAACCATCGATATCAAGGGGACCAATCTGATTCATCCCATTCCTTCTAGCATTTACATAAGTAAAGGACTCTTTGCTGTTTTTCTTTGCATCCTTTCCCAAAGATTTCTCGTAATCTGACTTTGCCTGCCTAACGTCCTTTGTAGGGATTGTCTTTTTCCCGTATTTCGGTAAGCCCAGGATCCTGTGATAAAAATGTTCTTTTCTCGGGATCCCGGTATTATTGTAGGTGGAATTAAAACTGAAAATTTCACAGCATTTTATTCACATATATGTATATAATTATATATATATATATATATATAAACTACAAATTCAAAACTTACTTTTCAGAAACTTAACATGTTCTTTTTAAACCTTGAGAGACTAGTGAATACATTTTTAAACAAAACAAAAATTTATTTCACTTTAGTTTATTTTGAAACTGATTTGGCAATTGACATGTAATATGAACGTAAGAAACACGGGCAATTTACACTTCTATCGCTGTGTCTAGTTCTAAGTTTGGTTATAAATAGTCCTGCAGCCGAAAAGGACCTTTCGGCTTCTATACTTGTTGATGGTATGGATTCGAGAGCGTTCATTAATCTTAATACATTTGTTGTTTTTCACCAGTTGCCCCAAAGATTTCGAACTCTTTGGATATATTCTTTGCAAGTGGTTGACCTTCAGCTTCATGTTGTGAGGGTCTTTAGAAACACATTCAATTTTTTTGATTTGACGTGCCAATTTCTCACAAAGCATCTGCTGTCTTTCGCTCTCACTGTCACGCTCTTTCTCGGAGTCGGAATGTGACGAATCAGATTGCGATGATTCAGAAGAGGAAAACCCAAGACGAGTTATTATTCGTTTTGCTGTAACCAACAAGGCTGACTTGCTTGGAAATGGCTGCAACTCGGTTTCTACTATTTTTATATTTCTTTTATAATACGTTTATCCAGTTTTTATATACTTTAATAATCCAACCAAAGCTTTTTGCCTTCTGTTGTTTATCCTTAAAATTAGTGCTTCTTGAACTTTTCTCGAAAAGATAGAATTTTGCTCAGAAAGTTCTTGTATGATGAAAGAAAAAACTCCCTCTGCAGTAAAAAGTGTCGCATCACGATTGTAAAGGTTTTGCGATCCGATTTCGACGGGTTTCAACACACGCACAAGGTCATTAAGAGCTGTATACATATTGGATTTTTCATGTTAAAGTCAATCATTGTTTTTTCAATTTGTGATTTTAACTGTAAGAATCATTCTAACATGGCTACCAAACTGTTCCATCTAGTTTTAGAATCGAGTACTAGGCTTAAATTTTCTTGCTTGAATGAAGATTTAACATAATTCTGAAGAGTATCATTTTTCAAGGGAGACTTTCGAACCATTCGCACAATCATTCTAACTTTATTAATGATATTAGCTATGTTTAATGCACCGGAGAATAGGTCATCTCTGAAATCACATTTTTGTTCCTTATCAGGATTGTTTTCGAAGCTTAGATTTGAATCGTAATTTTCAGTTTCATCCTCTTCTAAATCTTCCTTGCTTTCTTCAGTTGTTTCTACCTCAATTACACCTTCCAAATCATTCCGTCTCTTGTATAGAACGTCGCATATTGCAAGGTGTATACCGTGGGCATAGCAAAGCTGATGTTCACAATCTATCAACAGTCCGAATTTGACCATAACACTCACCTCATCTGTTACCCACGCAACTTATGATGCTCTATTAATAATTTAAACTCCAGTAACTTCTGTTTTACTTCTTCAACCATTTCTTCGGCGTTTATTCTACCATTAATAGCAATCATTCCTAGATTACAAAATTTGTCTTTATTTTGATGAACATTGATATTTAAATAACGTTTGTTTTTAAGCGACGAATATTCATCTAGAGAAAGGCTAAATCTCTTACCATTTTTTAATGATTGTTCAATTTCTTTTATAATATTATACTATTTATACACTAATTGCATAACATGATTGGGATTTTTAGGAAGAAGCAAACCTTTTTCACTGAATGCTTGCTGAATAAATTCACTTTTACATATGGCACTGATAGGAAATCCATCTACAGCTACAAGCTTTGCAATGATTCCTTCTTTTGTGTCTTTCTTTAAAAAACTAAACAATATTGGCTGAGAATGACACTTTTTAAACATTTTGAAGAGCTTTCTACAGATTCATCCCCTGCAGAACGTTTGAGGTTACAATCTTTTGCCGACGTAGGCTTCTCAATAGAATGTTTAGTTTTTAAATGCCGAAGCAAGCCACTTGAAGAAAGACCTCTACATTTCAGTACTGCACCACAATGACTACACTTTGCTTCTTCATTATTATTACATTTAATGAAGTACTGCCAGACGAATGTTTTTGATCTCTCCATCGTCACAAAATATTAAAACAATAAAATATATAAAAAAGTGGCTTAACTGCAAGAGGATTTTTCTAGGACAAATGACATGTATAATTGAGAAGAGCTGAGACTCGAGAAATGATGATGATGACATTACAGAGATATGTTATGTAAGAAAGTGCTGGCCTTTCGCTTTCTGCTTTATATATATATATATATATATATTGCAAATATAATGTATGAAAATAAATATTTTTCTAAATTAAAATTAAAATAATGCACATCTTTATTGCTGACGATATCTCAAATTATGAAGAAACTATTTATCTTGCCAACGCACGATGATCGCATATATATATATATATATATATATATATATATATATATTTATAATGTGTGTAAGGCTGTTAGTATTGATTATTAAAGTTAGTAATTCAGACCGGGAAATCCCGGGATAAATCCCGCAGCAAAAATCAACCGGGATCCCAGGAAACAATCCCTAGTCCTTTGTGACTTGGTTACAGACCAGCTTATATCTGTCTTTGGCTTCCATGTCACTTGTTAATTTATATGTATTTTTCTTCTCTGCCACCTGTCTAATTAGTTCATCTGACATCCATTTAGGCCTAAATCTTGAACAATATTTCTTAGTTGTATGAAAAACCTAGTAGCTTCGAAGATTAATTCTTTGAATGCTTCCCATTTTGAATTTGCTGTTGGTAACATCATCAGTTGGTCCCATCATATAGAATTTAAATACTGTCTCAGACCTCTGTAGTCACCTTTATGAAAGCAAAAACCCTTCCGCAAAAATCATGAAGACTAATAAAATCAAAATAGCACATGGATTTTAAAAAAACGAAACAAAAAGAAAAAAAAAAACATACATCACTGCCTTTCTGCATATAAGTGTAAACAGCACTAGGAGTGATGTGCTGCAATACATATCTGCATTCAAAATGCACCCAAGTATTGTGCTGTAATGCACACAAGCAGTCATTCTTAAACTGTCAACCAAGTTCTGTAAACGTAAAGGCACTTTAAACTAACAACTACTCTGTGTTAGCATTAGTAGAGGCGTATGATGCAAGAAAGCAAGCTTATACAGCATAGCGAGGGGGGAAAAATCATTTGACCTATCCATTCACTCTAAAAGTTTGTCCAGTTCTTCCTTGAATTTATTTAAGGTTTCAACTTCCGCAATGACAGATGGAAGTTTGTTCCAGTAATCAGTTACCTGCTGGCTAAAGGCAAACTTACTTCCACACATCTATTTACAACCGTCTTTCCTTGATTTCAATTTATGCCACCTCAGGTTTGTAATCTGAGCAAGAGGAAAAATCCCATCAGCATTGAGCCTGCACAAACCATTCCATGTCTTATACACCTCAATCAGATCACCTCACAGGTGCCTAGTCTCCATTTTCTGCAATTTGCAGAACTTAAGCCTTTCCTCATAAGAGGACTCCTTCGTTCCCTCCCCAATCTTATTGCCCTTCTCTGTAATCATTCTAGCAATCTGCATCCTTCCTAAAATGAGGCCTCTTGACCTGTACGCAGTACTCAAGCTGTGGCCTGACTATTCCCTTATACAAAGGGACAATCACCTCCTTTTCCCTTATAGCAGAATTCCTGTATATCATTGACAAGACACCATGACCTGCTCTGGCAGCCTCTCTGCACTGCTCAGAAAATTTCATATCTGATTGCACAATTAACTCCAGCTCTTCTTTATTCTCTACCACCCTGAGTGTAGTACCACACGGTTGTTACATTTCTCTGGGGTTGCTGGTACCCTACCTTGCATTTGTCAATGTTAAATTTCAGTTGCCACTTTTCAGCCCATCTTCCCAACTTTTCTAGATCCTGTTGCAGTAGCATACTGTCATTATTGTCATTAACAACCATGCCAGCCTTTGTATCATCTGCAAACTTCGACACTAAGTCTGATATATCTTCATCAATATCATTCATAAATATATAAAACAACAATGGATCCAACACTGAATCATGGGGGACTCCACTAATAACATTAGTCTACGAAGAGTAGTGTACATTGATTACCACTCTCTGCCTTCTCCCACTGAACCATCCTTTTATCCATTGTAACAAATTTTGAAAATTGAAAGTTTTCAGTAGTGCTTGTTTTTGTTTATAGATTTGGCACACAGTTTTATTTGTTCTGTGCTTGTGTTGATGTTAGTGTATATATGTGAATAATTTTTTTTTAAAAATTTTATGGTTTGTTCTGATTTTGTGCTCAGCACAAAAGTAAGTGTTCAGTTTAAGCAATGAATTAAAAACTTAATTTTCAACTATTATGTACAAATTTTCAGAATGCTGAGAATGGTGAAGCGTTGATTTTTTTCGACGTTCTGAAAATTATGGCATGTTTGAACAGGTTTTGTCCCTTTTAGTGACACCGAACACATTAAGTGACTTTTCCTGCTCTTATGAATGAGTTGCTAGGAGCTCTGAATTAGTTTTGCTTATAACTTGGATTCCTAAGACAACAAAGAATGGTGACACGGAGTTTTTCATGTATGTGAATACAAAGAAGAAAATGAATCAGATCGGATCCTTGTGTACTGGGGTGGAAAGTCTTAAATAACCCTGCTGATGTTGCTGATCAATTGAATAGGTACTTTACATTGATCTTTACAGATCAAAGACCCTTCATGCTGAGGAGAGGCTGTGTAAATAAGGCTGTGATATATGAAATTAGTGATTTTTAAATCACAGAGAAGACTGTTTTTAGAGAAACAGCCTAAAGACATGTAAGACTTCTACAGTTAATGGCATATACCTAGTAATTTTGAGTGAAGACAATAGAGAGTATTGAACCATCATCATCATCATCATCAGCCATTTTCAATCCACTGCAGGATGAAGGCCTCTTCAGCAACTTTCCAGTTCCTTCTGTTTTGAGCACTGGCCATCCATTTACTACTCAGAAACTCATGAATTTCATCTATCCATCTCCGCCTTTGTCTTCCAGGTATTCTTCTAGCTCCTCTTGGGTACCATTCTGTTATTTTCTTAGTCCATCTGTCATCATGTCTTCGAGCTATGTGTCCTGCCCAAGACCATTTTAGTTCTTTAGTTTTGATAAGAATGTTCTTTACTTGAGTTTGCTGCCTAATCCATGTGTTTCTCTTCTTATCTAACAGTCTGATTCCCAATATAATTCGTTCCATTCTTCGCTGTGTAGTTCTTAGCTTCTCTTCCATTCTTTTGGTGAGTGCCCAAGTTTCACTTCCATAAGTCATGGTGGGGAGTATACATTGGTTCATTATTTTACGTTTCAGACAAACTGGGATATTGCTCTTCAGTATGTGACTATATTTCCTGAATGCTATCCATCCAAAATTTATTCTTCTCTTGACTTCCAGCCATTTATCATTATTACAGCTAATAACTTGTCCCAGATAAGTATATGACTCCACCTTTTCAATTACTGCTCCTTCAATCATTATTTCCCTTTCCGTGGCATACTTGTTCATCATTACTTTTGTTTTAGCCATATTCATCTTTAGTCCAAAATCCTTACTAACTGTGCATAACTGATTAAGATTTTCCTCTAATTCTTTGGGATCGTGGCTTATGACCACAATGTCATCTGCAAATTGTAAATGGTTTAGGTACTCTCCGTTCACATTGACTCCTTTCTGCGACCAGTCTAATCTTCTGAAAGCTTCCTCAAGGGCAGCAGTAAACAGCTTCGGAGATATTGTGTCTCCTTGTCGAACTCCTTTCTCGATTTTAAATTTGCTACTGTCTTTGTCTAGTCTAATAAAGGATGTAGCACTCTCATATATTTTCTTCAAAATCATAATATATGGAGTATCTATGCCTTGTCTTTCCAGTGCCCGAAACATTGCCTTATGCTGTATGGAGTCAAATGCCTTTTCATAATCCACAAATACCAGGCATAATGGTATTTTATATTCATTTGCTTTCTCCATTAGCTGTGATATTACGTGAAGGTGATCCATAGTTGAGAATCCTGTCCTAAAGCCAGCTTGCTCTTTCGGTTGATTCTCATCAAGTATTCTTTCTAATCTGTTAGTAATGACCCTTGTGAACAACTTGTAGATATGGGATAACAAGCTAATTGGTCTATAATTTCCAATTTCTGATTTATCTCCTTTCTTATGCAGCAAAACTATGATTGCATTATTCCACTGCTTAGGCATCACACCTTTTCTAATGCACTTTGTGAAGAGTCTTGCCAGTTTTTGTGTTATGTCTCTTCCTCCCAATTTTAACAACTCTACAGTAACTTCATCTTCCCCTGGGGCTTTCCGATTCTTCATTTTCTTCAATGCATGTTCTACCTCATCAGGAAGAATATCGGGTACGTCGTATGTGTTGCTACTTTGCAATCCATGTTCCCCACTGCTGGTATCATTCCCTCGCTCCTTGTATAATTCTCTATAGTAGTCTTCTGCTATTTGAATTATGCCTTCTCTGCTGTTTATAAGTACACCATCGCTATTCTTCAGTTTCAGTATCATTTGTCTTTCTGTATTACTGCTCATGGCTGCTGATTTAAATCCTTTGTTTTCCCTTAATGTTTGTTCTACTTTTCTTCTGTTAAATCTTCTTATGTCCTCTCTGAGTCTCTTTCTAATGGCTTTGCATAACTCAGTATACTCAATTTTCTCCCTGTCAGTGTTTTTCTTGTTCTTCATTTGTCGTCTTTGGTTCATCATGACAAGTGTTTCTTGACTAATTTTTTCTTCTTTGGATTTCTGTTTCCCTATAGGTTTCTTGGGCCGTATCACTTTCAGAAATTTGTAATATTCCTCGTCGATATCTTGGTCCTGAGCAGTCAGCAGAAGCTCAAACTTGTTCTTAAGTTCCAGTACATACTGCTTTTTCTCCTCCTCTGTTATTTCAAAGACCTTTGTATTATTTACTCTAGTCAGTTTTTTCCTTTCCTTTCCTACATCTATATGAAGTGTACATCTTACCATTCTGTGATCACTTCCAACATTTACCTTATTCAGGACGGTAACATTATTCACAATATATCTTCTGTTAGTGAGGATGAAGTCGATTTCATTAGTTGTTAATCCATTTGGACTCTTCCATGTCCCCTTTCTGTTCACCCTTTTCTTGAAAAAAGTGTTCATTACTGACAGTCCTTGAGATTCTGCAAATTCCACAAGGCTTTCACCTCTTTTATTTCTTTCACCAATTCCAAAATTTTCTATAGTTCCTCTTTCTGCACTGTTTTGCCTTTTTCCAACCTTAGCATTGAAGTCCCCCATAATAATAGTGTAGTGAGTTTTCTGCTCATCTAGAAGACTCTCAATTTCAGTGTACATTTCTTCAACCTCTTCATCATCATGGCTCGATGTTGGTGCATAAATCATTATAATATTTAGCTTGTACCTCTTAGAAATCTTGAGTATTAGTCTTGACACCCTTGGTGATGTACTTTTGAATTCCAAAATGTTGTTTTTAAAATCTTTATGGACCAGAAACCCAACTCCACCTTCACTCCTTTCACTGTTTCCATTGGTGTACAGCAGATTTCCACTTGATAAACTTATAAGTGATTCATTTCTTCTTCTGTATTGTACCATTGAGTATTGAACCATTGAGGTTAATTATGAGGGAATCATTAGACTCTGGAAAGACTGTATTGGATTGGAGACATACTGACACTTTGCCAGTACGGCAGTTCCAAGTGTGAAGCCCGTAACTGCAGACCAGTTAGTATGACTTCAGTGGTAGGGAAAATTGTGGAAACAATGATTATGAGTGTAATCCAGGTACATTTAAATTGAAATGAAATTCTGAAGGATACACATCATGGTTTTATTAAGGGAAAATCATGTTTAACTGACCTAGTAGGCTATTTTGACACAATTAATTGGATGTAGAGAACAATTTCTTTACTCATGAGCTGGATGGAAGGAACAATTTTGACATAGTTCATTTGGATTTTTGCAAGGCATTTGACTCAGTTGCTCATGAGCAGTTACTGTATAAGCTGGAACATATTGGGATTGCTGGAAAGGTTCTAAGATGAATTGCATGGTAGAAGGCAGAGGTGTGATTAATGGTTATCCTTCAGATTGGTCTGTTGTCAGAAGTGGGGTCCTCCAAGAATCTGCTCATAAATCTCTGTTGTTTCTGATTTTTATAAACATCATTGAAGTGATAGAGAGAATGATGTCAGAATTTGCAGGTGATGATTGGGAGAGTTATTAATGAACAGTGCCAAGCAGCACTCCTTCAGGATGACTTGAAATGAGTCATCCAATTTTTGATGATTAGGGAAATGTAAGTGTGGTGCTTTACTTGAACAGACTTCTGAGGTGTTATCCTGTTTTCAAGCTTCATTGCCTAATTCTGAAGATTTGATAATTTCATTTGATGATTTTGATTTGATTTAATAATTCTGAAGGTGGGTTGAGAATTGCAGAGAACACCAGAGCAGTAGAGGATAATAGGTTGGGATGCACTACAGTTTTTTGAACTGCAGACTTTTTAAACTTTGATATAATCACCATATACAAGTAGCAGTCATCATGATGGTTTGAAGTATAGCAAAAGGCATACACATGTCTATAACAAAACGATCCTTCTAATGTTGTCCTACAACTACCACAGCAGAAATGAGGTGCCCACAACTTGTCTTGATCACCTGTAGGCATTCCAAAATATAGGCTTCATATGCACTGCTGCAAAGCTTTATGTGACTAATGATATTATGCTTCACCTGCTTCGGACTTAAGTAATATTCATAAACACAGCATAACAGGTCTGGATTTCATTTACACTTTTCTTTGGGGTAGCTATAACCAACTGCAAAAAAAAAAAAAAAAAAAACCTTATTATACAAATAGTACAGGCTTTTATGTATCACAGTATTAGTATTTATTTCACAGTATTTATCACAGTATTTATTTAATACATATAAACTTTGCAAAAACATAAAAATTGTTGCCAAAATAATGACACTGTTGGATTTTTACAAAATACTTATAAGACACATTTAAATATAAATAAATTTTTTTTTCTTGCATATTGTAATTAAATCAATAACAAAAGGTTGAAATTTCTTGTGCAACCCTTACATTTCTCAAAATTTAGTTCCTATAATGTGAGGCAACTGTAAGTTGAAATAAGTTCTGAATATTTAGATGTTCATAGCATCATTATAAATGATGCTAGAACCAGGGGACATAAATTCAAGTTACGGGGGGAAAATGTTTAGATTGGACTGTAGGAAGTTTTATTTTATCCAGCGAGTTATAAATTACTGGAATAAGTTGCCTTCATAGGTGGTAGAGGCCGACAGTTTGGGGAAATTCAAAGGTCATCTGGATAGTACTTTCGGGTAAGGGAAGCGCATAGGATGATAGGTTTAATTTCCTTTTTATTTATTTTTTATTTTATATTTTTTTATTTATTAATTAATATTATTTAGTTTTTTATTTTATTTATTTATTTATTTTTTGTTTTTATAATTTTTTTGTTCGGATTTTTTTTTTTTTTTTTGGCTGGTAAGCCATAGGCTTTCTTGCACCATGCGGCCGTTACTAATACTAATACTATGTTAAAAGTGAAAGTTATCAAATTATATTGCAATGTAATAACCTTTATGTAAAATCAAATCTAGAGTTTCTTCTTTAAGAAACACTAGTTTTTGATTTTGTTGCATTAGCTCTGATAAACATATACATGACATAATAACTGGTTTTACCTATAATGCTGTGACATTATAAGTAGAATTACTTTTTTGCATTCCTCTAAATTGTAAAATTTATATTCCTGTAAAATCAACAGCTGTTCTGTAGAATATACTGTAATTAAACATAAATGTTCTGTTATGTAATAAATATAATTTGTTCATATTTCTAGGTATTAATTCCAAAATTAAAAGACCCCGATCCAAATCCTTGGGTTATAATAAGTGTACTTGCTGCAGTAGGAGAACTTGCACAGGTAAAGTATTATATATGTAGAAAAATAAAACAATAAAAAATAATAATACGTTGAAAAATAAAGCAATAACAAATAATATGTGGAAAAATAAATCAATAAAAAATAAAGCTGGAAATTTCTTAATATTTTATATTCAAAAAATGTTTAAAAATCATTCTATTTTAGAATTCTTTATTTTATTAATTTTAAGATCAAGCTCTTTTTAAAGATTGTTATTTTTGTTGTTTTTGTAAAATACTGATTATACAAATTCAAATAAAATAGCCTGATCTGTGTGTTGAACTAGTCTTTCTCAATTACCCATCTACAGAAGGGTTTTGCCAGTCTGTTAAAATTTTTATTGCCATGTCTCTTATGTACTGAGCTGCCTGAACTCTTAAGTGTGGCTTTGGCATCTACTGGTCTACAGTCTCTGGTACATTTTAGGTTGAGAATTTCTGCTTTAACCTATATCTGTGTGTATGGTTTAATGAAGTTTTTAGTAGTATGGAAATGAATCATAGAGTTTAGTACCAATGAAATTATCAATCTGTATCAGTAAAACACTACATATTTTGTGGGAGAACACAATAAAAATTGCACAGATAAGCCATCAGACCCTCTAGTTACAGTAATACCCCGACTTACGCGAACTCGGAGTTACGCGGTTCTTGATTTTTTCGTTTGGCAACGCTGCCGCCCACTATCTTCAAGGTCGTTTTTCATATGTTATCGATATACGGTGCGACGGCGGAGAATGAGAGCGAAAGATGAACAAAATTCAACTTTGCTGCTTTTATGTTTTTTATATCAGTGAAGGGGAAACACATTTCACCATAATAACGTAAAAACCAACACAATTCCAGCTATCGGTATAATCGCAAATGCAATTAGATCGAGTTTACTACCAGTTTATAACAGATTTCACTAGCAGAAACGCAACTGGACTTTTATTGTCTTATGGTAGTAACCCCTAGAAATGTGAGGTGTTAATAGTGTATCTCTGCCTTTATGGTGTTGTTTATTCAGTTGCTACATGCGCGCAGCTTTGTTTATGCATATCAAGCGTGCCTCCTCGTTTTGTAATTGTGCTTTATTCCCTAAAAATGAGTAAAATACTTAATTAAAAAGGTGTGAAAAGGAAGCGTCCTGGTGAAGACACTGCAGATTCAGAGAGAAAAAGAAAAGCAATTATCGATAAACAGAGGCGGACTGGATCAAAAATTCTTACCCGGGAAAATTTATAGTGGCCTCATACTATGGTTTATGGCCAAAATCACACTGGCCCACCGGGGTTTCCCCGGTAAGGCTTATGGCCAGTCCGCCTCTGTCGATAGAGAAAAAATATGAAATTGTGAAACGCTTTGAGCGAAATGAAAGACCATGTGATACTGCACGTGCTACAGGCCTAAATGAAGCAACGGCGAAAAGCACATGACAATTGCAAACTTGACATGTTGAAAATTGAAAAGGGCTCAATTGTAAAGGGCTTAAAAATTTTAGAAAACATAGACTCCAAGGAAGAACGCGTTATAGCTACAAAGCAAGGAATAAAAAAATTATTAGCTTGCTACGAAGAAATTCTGCGTGAAAAAAAGAACGCGCTGTGTCGTCAGACGAATTTGTTAGATTTTATGAAGCCATCGACATCGAAATAACTTTTTAACGTAAGTAATTTGTTTTTTTAATACATATTTTGTATTAATATGTATAAAGAACTGCAATTTTATTAATATTTTTCTTCTAAACTAGTGTTTATGTTAGTCCTTGGTCCCAATTAAGCAAAATTTATATGTATTTATATGCAAAGTTGTACCCCGACTTACGCGAATTCGACTTACGCGATTTTCGTCGGACCCACCTATCGCGTAACTTCGGGGTATTACTGTATTATATATTCTGCATAGTGAAGAAACAAAAAAATAATATAATAGCTTGCTGGAACTAAATGAAGATTGACTGAAAATAAGTAAAATTATAAAACTATAAATGGGCAGTGTCGTCCAAAATTAAAAGTTTTTGTTTTTCATTTGGAATCTTCTCATTCCTTATCCTCAGGCACTTGAAAGAACAGATTTAAAAACCAGTAGTGCTTAAGAATTATTATTGTACATTAAAACTGACAGTCAGAATATTATTTTAAATAGAACAATGTCAAACATGCTGGCCACTAGCAATAATAGAGACAGATCATATGTGTAAGTAGCAGAGACCTCGCTCTCTCTCTCTCTCTCTCTCTCTCTCTCTCTCTCTCTCTCTCTCTCTCTAGTTACTTGGATATCCTTTTAGTGTTTACTGATATGTTTGGACAGTTGTGTGTGGATGCTGTCCCTGTTTGAATTTTTGCATACTCACAAAGAAGACTATGTTGTCAAACAGTGATGAATATGTTTCTTTAGTTTCCAAAAAGATCATTATATGCAAAATTTTAGACAACATATATATATTGGCAAGTACACAGTTAAGCATTTAAAATCTAATATTATGATGGCTATTAATAAATAAGCTAAATAATAAGTTTAACACAAGAGCATTTTATTTGCTATTCATAATATGTAAAATGTAAAATCTTAGCATACATAAAAGAAATTCTTTACTATTGATGGGTATTTAAGATTTTTCCTTAGTTTGAACTTTTTTTAAAGTCAAGAACATGATTTATTCTTTCTATAAAGGGCTCTCCTCTGGCCAACTGTGCTTCTTAAGTTTACAAATAACAGCAGTGGTAGATTACACTGGTCAACACGTAAAATGTTACAAAATGAAAAAATGGGCCAAAATTATGGCTCATTTTTATCCAAATTTTAGCTCATTAGGTATCCAAAATTAAAAATTTATATCTTGGAACCGATTTATTTTATCCAGACAAAAAAGACATGCAGGCTAACTGCAAAGATCAATGAATGAATCACCATTGTGTGTCTTCATATTTCATAATTTTCTTTTTTAAAACCTGCTCCACCACTGAAAGAGTACATTTTGAAAGATTATTTTAAAGACATGAATTTTGGATCAGGAAATTTGATCATGATCAAATTGAACTGGTTTTTGTACTGTACTTCTACACCATACAATTAATGCAAAATATGCAATCTTCATTTTCTTGTTTAGTACTGTAGTACAATGTTTCCCAAATTTTTATGCTCAAGCACTTTTGACTTCAAAAAATAATCATGGATCCTCACATGATTATTTTACAATTAATGTACAAATTAAATGTTCTGGTACAATTAATGTACAAATATAAGTAATACTGCCAGCTCTGACATGTCTGTCGATTCGTCAAGTTGCAACCAGGGCTTACAATACCGGTATTTCGGTATTTTTAATTTATGAAATTGGGATACCGGTATTCCAAAAACAAACGTTTTTCTCAATAAATTTTGATGACAATTAGGTGCAATAAAGTAAGGAACAATAAACTTTTATTGCAATAAACTTTTATTGCAATAATAAATATTCTGAAAAAAAAAAAAACAATAAAATACAGTTATTCTAAAAACAAAAAAATACATATTGTTAAGGCAAAGTTTAGCTATGTTTAAGCATCCACGCTACCTGTCCGAATAAAGTGAGCTCTTAAGAAACATACGCAATCAATAGTATGATCGTTTAAAATAGATCTAATTTTGGTGACCCGGGTGCCAAGCGATTGACTGAGCGATTTCTCTTTGTGCTTTCACTGTGACTTTTTGATAGGTGAATTCTGCGTTCTCTTTTACGTTCCTCTCATTGAGAAATCCTTTTATTTAGTAGCTCTTGTATCAAAAGTATTGGTAGAGAGCAAGGAAGGAAAGTAACCTTTCTTTATTTTTCATATCTAATAAACTAACTCCTACTAATTTCGCTTGGTCACTCCAGGCACTGCTCCTGCCTCCCCGTGGTGGGGCCGGTAACCTTGGCAGAAAAGTTCATCTGCCAGGGGCTAAAAGGAACCAAGATAGAGCAAAATATGTTTCCCTCTTTAGAACCGACAAGCAGTCGGCTAGACACAGAACACAAACATGACTCTTCACAAGCAAAGAAGTTAAAAACCATTTCCTCTGCGACCGAGTTTCCTGCATTTTTAATAATGCATTCATTATCAGAACAGTCTCTTAGTAAGCTATCCCCTTTTCTAATCCAAAAACACTTGGAAAGTATTGCAGGGTCTCCCAAGATGGTTAAGAGATTGCAATCAGGGGACTTACTAGTAGAAACTGTCAACTGCAGGCATTCTGGAAAACTCTTGAAAGTGACAAACTTTGCTAAAATTCCAGTAAAGGTAACTCCCCATGCAACCCTAAATACATCTAAGGGTGTTATATCTAGTTGGGCGCCTCCGTAGCCAGGTGGGAAGAAGCAGCAGTGCGTAACGCACGCTTCTTGATTAGACCGGGGTTCGATCCCGTCACCACCAAATATGGGGATGCGGAAAGATCAGGGAATGATCACCGCATATTCCCGGAGCAATATGGCCTTAGTTGCTAATGCTCCTAAAAACCAAATAACAAACAACATATCTAGTTGGGACCTTTTGAATGTGACAGAAGAAGAAATTAAAGAAGAGCTAAATGAACACAATGTAATTACTGTCAAAAGAATTATGACTAAAAGGGACAATATACTCACACCCACCAGAAATATCATTCTCACCTTTAACAGTCCAAATCTACCCTTATTAGTAAAAGCAGGATATCTAAATTGTCGCATTCGTCCTTATATTCCTAATCCGTTGAGATGCTATAAATGCCAAAAGTATGGCCACTCTCAGACGGCATGCAGAGGGAACCCAGCTTGTACCAACTATGGATCTTCTGATCACAGTCAAAATGACTGTTCGACAAAAGAAATGACTTGTCCTAATTGTAAGGGTAACCATCCTGCTTACTCTAAAACATGTGAGAAGTGGAAAATGGAGAAAAAAATTATAAAATTTAAAGTCGAAAACAAAGTTAGTTATCAGGAAGCAATAAAATTAATTGCACCCAGTATACCTAATCGTACATATGCCAGTATTGCAAAAAAATATCAAACAATAGCCACGCAAACTGATGTTACTGTTCCATCCAACTTATCAATCTCCGACTGGGCTCGAGCTGTCCTTTCTCAGCAGCAGTCCAATATCCTGAAACACTCAGACCAAGCAAGTAATACGCCTCTTACGATTCCAGCAAAATCTCCTCATTTGCTAGTGATGGCTACTACTCCAAATAATCCTAGTTCAACTTCAAAACAGATTATTCAGGACACATCGATGGATCAAGAGTACTCATCCAAACAGGAAGATCCAATTCTTGAAATATTGCAGAAGAAGAAGAAGATATGGACACAGGTCGCCCCACCTTTCCAAAAAGAAATAAACCAAAGCCAGAATGCCACAAGACAGCCACGTCAGGTACAGCTTCTTCTAAACTCAAATAATGCCTTATATTTTACAGGAATTTTAGAGGCTTTCGAGGCAACATCGACGACATTCAGTACTTAATTAGACACTACTCTCCAGTGGGTTTCTGTCTGCAGGAAACCTATTTAACTGCTCAAATTTCTGTTTCTATAAAAAACTACTCACTCTATCGTAGAGATCGGAATACATCCGACTCTGCTCGTGGTGGTGTAGCTATTTTGATTAACTCAAAGATCCCTGCTAGCCAAATCATTCTTCAAACCCAAATTGAAGCCGTTGCTGTGCGTCTGATTACTCAGATTGCATTTACGCTAGTCTCAGTTTATCTCCCACCAAACAATATCTACTCTTATAAAGATATCGAAGAACTTTTAATACAGCTACCCTCCCCAATCTGCTTGCTAGGGGATTTCAATGGCCACCACCTTTTATGGGGATCCTCTAAATTAGATAGACAGGGCCGAATGATTGAAACTCTACTAGATAAACAGAACCTTACCATTCTTAATAGTGGTACACACACCCACATACAATTAACTATTGGACAGACTTCTGCAATTGACCTCTCGATTTGTTCTCCGATACTGTTTCCAGTCATTCAGTGGTCAGCTATGGATGATCCAGTGGGAAGTGACCATTTTCCAATTATCTGTAACCTGCTCACTACACAATCACATTAGACCACCCCTGCAGAAAATGGAAATTTTCTAAAGCCAAATGGGCCAAATTTCAATCAGCAATCATTCTGGACAAAGAAACTATTCAGTTACAACCTATAGATAAAGTAACTGATTATATCACATCCCGTCTTTTAGTTGCAGCAAAATACTCAATTCCAATATCAAACCCCCAACCCGACGGCACTTCAACTACTGGTGGAACGACGAGTGCATGAAAGCAAAGAAGGAAAAAAATAAAGCATTCAATTTATTCCGTCGATTTCCAACGACAGCTAATTTAATTAGCTACAAGAAGCTAAGAGAAAAAGTGTGGTTCATTTGCAGGCAAGCCAAAAAAGATTCTTGGACTCGGTTTGCATGTACTATCAACAGAAATACCGAAGGAAATTAGACAGCTTTCTGGGAAGTTTCCAAACATCCCTTCCCCAATTCTTTCATACAATGGGCAAGAACTCTCTGGTCCTCTAGATATAGCGAATGCCTTGGGTAAAACCTTTGCCAAAGTCTCTGCTGCATCAAATTACACTCCGAAATTCCAAAAAATTAAGACCTACACTGAACAGAGGCCCATCAATTTAGAACTTCACTATCACTTCTGTATATCAGCCTCTTGAATATTGTGAACTTTTACAAGCCATCAGAACAACACGAAACAGTGCAGCTGGGCCAGATGGCATATATTATGTCATGCTGCAGCATCTCGATGAGCAAAAATTACAAATGCAGCTAGTCTTCTTTAACCGGATCTTCCTGGAAAATATTTATCCAACCTCTTGGCACCATGCTACAGTTTTGCCCTTTTTGAAACCTGGAAAAGATTCTTCCAGTCCTAATAGTTACAAGCCAATCTCTCTGTCAAGTTGCCTTGGTAAAATTCTTGAAAAAACGATCCACAATCGACTCAGCTGGATCATTGAAACTGAACAACTACTGAGTAATTGTCAACATGGCATTTGCAAAAATAGGTCCTCTCTAGATCTGATAATCAAGGCCGAATCTGAAATTCGCAATGCCTTTGTGAAAAACGAACACCTTTTCATGGTCTCCATTAATATAGAAAAGTCATTTGATACTACCTGGCGGTATGGCATTCTCAGTGACCTACATAATCTTGGTCTACGAGGCAACCTGCCTATATTTGTTAGGAACTTCCTCCAGAGCCGTTCTTTCCAGGTTCGATACCAAAACTCCCTTTCTTCTACATTCTTGCAGGAAGAAGGAGTACCACAGGGGTTGGTTTTGAGCGCAACCCTATTTTCCATTAGAATTGATTCCATTTCAAAAGAACTTCCAAATACTGTAGAAGCCTATCTTTATGCTGACGATCTCTCCATTTCTTGCCATTCTCAGAGCATGAGATCCATCGAACGGCAATTGCAAATGGCCCTCAATAAAATTCAAAAATGGGCTGATTTCAATGGATATCGGCTTTCCCTTCAGAAAACAGTTGCGATCCACTTTTGCAATCAACGTAAATTACATATAGACCCTGAACTTTGGATATCAAATTCCACCATCCCGATTGCCAACAATATTAGATTCTTGGAATTAATATTAGACAGCAAGTTAAATTTCTTTGAGCACATTAAAGTAATATGTACTACCTGTCTGAAAAAGCTGAACATGCTAAGAGCTCTATCTGCCCAGTCTTGGGGAGCAGATCGTACAACTTTGCTGCTCTTATATAGAGCACTGATTAGATCTCGGTTGGATTACGGTGCCCCAGTTTATGATTCTGCTGGCTCGATCCTGTACAACACGCACCGAGGATTGCTCTTGGTGCTTATAGGACATCACCAACCTATAGTCTGTATATTGAAGCCCACGAGCCCCCTCTGTACCGCCGCAGAAAAATGTTACTACTTAAATATGCAGTCAGAATATGAAACTGTTCTCCGCACCCCATCCAACCCTATCTCTTTAATCCACCATTTCACAATCTCTATAGAAATAAACCAAATAAAATATGACCAGCAGGCCTATGGCTCCTTGAAATAGCACAAAATTGGAATGTTCCTCTCCAGAGTAGGCAGCACAGAAAGAATTATTCTCACCCACCATAGATTCCATTTCCTCAACCAGCCTGCGATAATTATTTTCTCCAGTGGGGAAAGAATTGTTTACCGACTCTGAATGTGCAACAACTCCATGCTAGCCATATTCAAAACTATTTTGACTTCTTACCGATATATACTGATGGTTCCAAATCTCATTCAAATGTTGGAGCAGCAGCAGTGTTTTCCTCTGCTATCATATCAGCCTCTCTTCCACCTGAGTACAGCAGCTTTTCAGCAGAATTATATGCAATACAATTAGCTCTAGAAAATTTGACTCTTCACCCATCTGCAAAATATTTAATTTACACCTACTCTCTCAGCTCAATTAGAGCAACAATGCAGAATCTCTCTCATAAGGATCACCCTGTATTAAATCAAATCAAGTATTTGCTGTTGAAAATTGAAGATTGTCAGCAACGAGTGAACTTTTGCTGGATTCCAGCACATTCAGGCATCAAAGGGAACGAGTTGGCTGATATTTCTGCTAAAAATCCATCAACACTAGACTTAACCTCTGTCTTTATTCCAGTTTCTGATTATAATATTATAATTCAAACAGCATACCATGCACTATGAACAGAGCTATGGAATAAACAAACAAATAACAAACTTTTCCAGTTGAAACAGGACCCAAAATTTTGGCACTCATGCATTCAGACAGTTCGGTGAGAAGAAGTGGTACTCGTATGGATTAGAATAGGACATACTCATCTAACTCACCTCCATCTACTCACAAGTGATGATCCTCCTCATTGTTCACAGTGCTCTGAGCATCTAACAGTCGGCGCCTCCGTAGCCAGGTGGGAAGGAGCAGCACTGCATAGCACACGCTTCTTGATTAGACCGGGGTTCGAGCCCGTCACCACCAAATACGGAAGAGGCGGAAAGGTCAGGGAATGACCACCGCATATCCCGGAGCAATATGGCCTTAGTTGCTAATGCTCCTAAAAACCAAATAAACAAACAAACAAACAATCTAACAGTCAAACATATTTTGATTGACTGTCCACATTATCAACAACATCGAACTTCAATATTTAATTCTCTGGCTAATCTCCGAGAACGGATAACATTAAATGATATCATTGGTGAAAATGCCAATATTAATGAACTTTTCTGTTATTTGAAACAAATAGGAATGTATGAACGACTATGATTAGTTTCTGGCCTGAAATGAGATTGAACTGTCTTCACATTAATTATTTATTTATTTTTATCTTTTCAACATTCCTATGAATAGGCGCAATATAGCCAAAGCAACTTGTGCACCATTAAACACCCACACACACACACACACACACACACACACACACACACACACACACACACACACACACACACACACACACACACACTAATTTTGGTACGTACAGTATTTGATTAGCAGAAAACGACCTTTCAGATTCTTTTCTGGTACTATTGTACTGAGATAATCGTAGACGATCTCAGTCCATATTTTCTAGGCTTTGAACTTTTTTAGCAAAAATAGTTAAAAATATTTCATTAATTTCTGACTCAAGTTCATGTAGTCAGGCAATTTCTTATTTTGGAAAGAATTTGCAGAACACTGATGTTCTGTTCCATGTTGGTCTTCCATGGTTGAATTATGTTCATCGTTTTCTGAAGGTATCTTTACTGAGTCTGGGAGAGAGCAAAGAGCGGGGATAAGAAATAAAGAAGAGAGCAAAGAGTGCAGTTAAGGAATTCTTCACATATATAAATGCAAAGAACAGAAGGACAAATCAGATTGGATCCTTATGTAATGGACTTGGGATAGTATTAGGTAACATAGCTAAAGTTGCAGATGAACTCAACAGTTATTTTGCATTGATATTTACATAAAAAAAACTATTTGTGTCAATGAGATATTATGGAAGTGAAGTTGAAAAATTGTAATGATGTTAAAATTTCAAATGATTATTTAATGAAAACTTTCGTGCCTACAGGCGAGTAAGGCTCCTGTGGTTGATGGCATATACCCTATAATCTTAAAGGAGGCGGCAAGTGAGTGCATTGAACCATTAAGGCTAGTTATGAGAGCATCACTGGACAGGAGAGATTCCGTTTGATTGGTGTAAATTGGAACATAAAGGCGGTTCTAGGAGTGTAATGGGGAAATTACCGACCGACCAGTCTAACTTCAGTAGTAGGGAAAATCATGGAGGCAATGATCATGGGTGGAATCCAGGATCATTTAGATGGAAATGGAATTCTGTAGGACACAGCATGGTTTTGTAAAGGGAAAATCATGTTTAACAAATCTGGTTAGCCATTTTGACAGGTCACTTGTGAGCTGGATTTAGGGAATAATTTCAACATTGTTTATTTGGATTTCAGGAAAGCATTTGACTCAGTCCCACATGAGTGGTTACTTTATAAGTTGGAGCAGGCTGGAATCGTAGGGAAAATCCTTAGATGGATAGCATGATGGCTTGAGGGCACCAGGCAGAGGGTTGTGATAAATGGTTATTCCTCAGATTGGGTTAATGTAAGTAGTGGGGTTCCTCAAGGATCAGTATTGGGACCACTGTTGTTTTTGATTATTTTAAATGACATCTATGAAGGGATGGAGGGCGTGAGGTCTAAACTTGCAGATGATGTAAAGATCAGTAGAGTAGTTAATGATCGCTGCCAAGGAGAGCTTCTTCAGAGTGACCTAGATAGACTTCCAGGATGGTCAGAAAAGTGGCAGCTATGCTTTATTCAGCATAGCTGCCACTTTTCCTTAATTCAGCAAAATGCAAGATCTTACACCTGGGGAACAGCAACCCTAAAGTAACTTATATACTTGGTGGAGTTGAACTAAAGTCAGTAGTGGAGGAACAGGACTTGGGAGTTACGATATGGTCAGACATGAAGTTGTCCGAGAATTGTGAACAGGTTGCAGTGTTGCATGGTGTCCTATCGATAATTTATCGAACATTTGCTAGTAGAGATAACAACTTCATAATCACATAAAGGTGATTTTATAATCTTTATGTGATTAAATTATAAACAATTTTTTTTTAAAAAAATTAGTACCGAAAAACCAGTGTTTTTTGTATCAATACCGGTATTTCAATAATGGAAAAAAATTACCGGTATCCCGGTATTCAAGATCCCAGTGTTGTAAGCCCTAGTTGCAACCAAAAAGCAAAGCTGGATATATGTCTTGACACCAGTTGTTTTTCTATATCTCCTGACAGATCTTGAATGCAAAGTTTAACAGTATTATTAGATAACTGAACTGTTTAAAGTTTATTTTTTGATTGCTCGCCAGGCACAAAAGTTGGCATTTACACAGCACATGACTTAATTAGGGTTTCTGCAATTGTATGCTCTTCTCTTGCAAGTGCAATACAGTAACTTATCCTGTTTGAGGCCTCGGTAGTGCCCCTGTGGTTGATAGAATCATCGTCATCCCATACACCGGGGTGGAAAAGACCTGATTTCAAGTCCTGTTGATACCATGAGAAATTTTTACAGGTCTTTTTCATGTCATGACTGAGTTAGTCGGTGTCAAGTGATGGTAGCATAGTTTTTCTCCCCGAAACTCAAGTTTTTTCGTTCAGTAAACAGAAAATCGACCACAGAACATACACAATTTACAGACAGTATACAGGGAGCAATAGGGCCTTAGTTGCCGATGCTTCTAAAACCCTATTACAACAACAACAGCCTAAGTAGCATTGTCATTAACAGATTTTGAACTTTTCATCATAAGGCTCTGACAGTTTGCCTCAAGCTCACGTTTGAAAAAAACTAATATCTTTGTCTTTATATTCTGGGTGGTTAGTATCATGATGCCTATGAAGTTTGGTAGCTAACATAGAACTGTTTGATAACACTTTGTTGCACAAGATGCATAGGGCATCAGGACAAGTTCATCACCTGTATACTGTAAAACACCTGGTCTTACAAAATTATATTTTAGCTGGGAGAAGACATCTAAAACTAGTTAATTGTGTTCCAAGAAAGACAGTTGAAATGCAAAGAGCAGTATAATCAAGAAACATTTGAAAACGACTATGTAATCTGTCTGAATTCAAGGCCGGAATGAATGGGATTATGAATGGGAATGAATGTTCAGGGAGAATGAAACACTTTAGGTCAGTTAGAATGCTGTTGAAAATAGTAAAGCTAGTTTTAAAATGAATGAACTTTAATTTCTATGATTCCAAGAAAAGCAGTATCTTTATCTGGGTAGGATTAAGAAAGGTTGTGAGGAAAACATCGGAAATTTTGGAGGCTGAAAAGTAGGGAAAGGAAGCATGATGTCCAGACTTTGGACTGTGGCAGAATGTGAGAAGAAGGATTTGATTGGCTTAATAGAGATTAGTTGAGGCATATGATTAAAGAAAGCAAGCTTATATAGCATCAGCCAAAAAAAAAAAAAAAAAAACCCTTCCCATTTCATCCATCTGGTCACTCCAAATGTTTGTCTAGTTCAGCCTTAAATTTATTTAAGCTATCAACTTCTACAACAACAGATGGAAGTCTGTTCCAGAAATCAGCTACCCACTGGCTAAAGGCAAACTTATGCACATCTATTCTACAACTGTCTGAGACGTTTCAAGGAGAGCTAGGTTTACAGGGGGAAAAAGATATATAAGAGAATTTTGGGGTGTGAAGGAGAGAGGAGTGAGGCAGTGAAAAGTGATGTAGTATAACGGAAGGTAATGCGATGTAGTGTGGTGTAATGGTTCATGTTCATACAGAAAAGTCGAAAATCAGGTTAGGAAACTGATGTCGGAGAAGAGGAATAAATAGAAAAGTTAAGAACTGTGGTAGCCAACTATTTGAAGGCGATCTTCCCCTAAAATGTGTGTAGAGAGTAGGGGCCAGAATTCTAAGAGGGACATTCCAGTGATAGGCTCCTCCACCATGAGAAGGAGAGGAAAGGTCCAGCTAGGTCAGACCCCTTCCTTATTAAAGAAAAACAGAGAAAGGTGTGTATGACAGTTTGGCAATCTGTTCAACCCATGAGCATGACACTTGAATGATAAGAATAACTAATAACTTAAGAAAAGAAAATAAGAAAATATATTATAGTTTCCTAGTTAAGTAAGCAGATAAATGTTAATTGAAGTTGGGTGTATAACTAGAAATTTTTATATAGTGAGTTTGGTTTTAAATAGTATGAGAAACAACTTACTGATTGCAATGTGAACACACCTATAGAGTTTCTAATTGGCTGTAAGGATCTGGATAGAGAAAGAACTGACTGATTTTTGAGTAACTGCTTGAACTGCAGTATTTAATTAAGAGTTTTCATTGGTTGATGAGGAGAGTGAATTACCTAGTAAAAAATTGAAATGAAGGAATTAATGATTTATATTGATTGCTTATTATGTACAGATGTAGATATCTTGTCTGATTAAACGTTTGTTAGTTATTTTGCCCAAGGAACAAATTTGTTTAAGGCTATGCAACTATCATTGTAACCAAGGTACATGGAATCTTCTGTTAAATGTAGATATAAGCAGTTAGGTAGCTTGTGGGCAGGGGTGTTATGGTTATAAAATAATAATAAGAAAAGGAAAGCACTCACCCCTTCCCCCCCACAATACATAAACCCAAGAGACAAATCATTGTATTTCTGTTTTTTGCTACTTTCTGCAGTTCTAGAACTGCTAATACTGGACAGCGATGAAAAACGTTGAGATTCACTTACAGCATTAGTTACATCTGTACTTACTGTACAGATGTAACAGATGTACTTACTTACTTGATTGTTTACTTAAACTGCCTCTTTTATCCACTAATCCATGATAAATAAAAAACAAATCAACATTAATGTTACTGCATGTTACTTCACTGACACTACCATAGCTAATGAAAATGACTACTTCACTTCCCTTGTAATTATGTTAATGCTATATGTGCTACAACTAAACTGAACTGGTGATCCATAGTGGTGGTGGAAGTCACAGCTAGAGATTATTAAAATCTGTAGCAGGCGCAACAGTGCAAGTTTGTTAATTTAACGCGCATATTTTTCTTTCTGCGCCCACATGCAACATACTTTGTAATCAGATAGCTATGAATATACGCTGGTGTTCAAAGAAAGCGCATAGGAATCTTGTATTTCTAACCCTTTTTTGAAATGTATGTTACATTAATAACCAGCATCACAAATAGAAATATAAACAAAAGATATTTATTAATAGTTAAGGCAAAGCTAAGTAATATTTGACAGGTGCTCTCAAAATATTCCAAAATGAGCATTTGCAACCTTTATATAACAGTTTTGGTAAACATGACAATTATGGCTGAAATGTTATCAGAAGCCCTCAATTTGCTTCAGTTTATCATTTTAAATGGAAAACAAAATGAAAAGTTCACTGCAAACTAATGTTTAGTTGAACCAGCTCTGGCCCTGATGACAGCAGCACACCATCGAGGCATTGACAAGATCAATTTCTGAAGATAATCAACTGATAGTTCGTGGTTCCAAACACGAATTATGACTACCTGAAGTTCATGAAGGGTCTTTGGTTTCTTTATGGCAACTGCAGATTCCACACAATGCCAACAGTTTGTTCTCTATAGGATTCAGGTCTGGACTGTTTCCTGGCCAGCTAAGAATTGTAATGGACTGTTCTTCCAACCATTTTTTCACCTGTAACAAATGTAAACACATTACTGTCAAACCTGTAATGCAGAAATGAAGCTAAAGCAACTACAGAAGTGCCTACTTACACTTTTTGCCTGATGACAAGGAGCAGAGTCGTCCTGAAAGATGCAGTTACTTGGCAGATTGAAATGGTCTCTAATGGTTGGCAGCAATTTGCCTTCCAATATAGTCAGGTATCCACTGGCAGCCAGATGGACCCTTTTATAAACTGCAGGTGACCTACTCCGTGATACGAATGCACCCCCATATCATTTGGCTGGTAGGCAACTTCACTGTAGACACCATACTGTCTGGATGGTATTCTTCACCATATCTACGGCAAATCATTTCGCTCCTATCAGAGCCATTCAGGTTGAATTTCTTCTCATATGAGAAAATAACTGACTTCCACTGCTCAGAGGTCCATTTGACATGCTCTTTACAACAAATTAATCAGGCCTTTTTCATTTTTTGTGTGAGGAGGGGCTTCTTCTTAGGGCTACAAGTCCATTTTTGAAGAGGTGTCTTCCGACTGTTACTGTACTTGCTACCATTCCTGTACATTCTTCCCATTCTCTTTTCAGCTCAGACGAAGAAGCTTTATGGTTTTTAAGGCATAAGTGCTTCAAAAGGCAGTACTGTTTTGGCCTAGAGACTCGTTTGCATCCGGTTCCTTTTTTCCTATCAGCAGAACCGATATTGTTGAGTTTGGAAAGAAATCTGCTCACTGTCGACTGATTACTAGACACTCTATAAGCAATATGACCGGAAGAACATCCTTCCTCACATAAAGCAACAGTAGCACTCTTTCTTCGTGGCATCAACTGGACGTAACTCGCCATCCTGACACAAGCAAGGAATGACTTCAACTCTTGCAGAGCGCACTTATACAGGGTGTCTCAAAAATATTGGTACAAACATTTAGGGGAGCTAGGTAACATCTAAAGGAATGTGAATCGCATAGGAACCCATAACTGGAAATGTCACCGTAAGTTGGTAGATGGCGCGGTAGTCGCCGCACGAAGAGCGTGCATCGATATATGAACTGTGAGCTGGCAGACATGCACCTAGTGTATGGATTAGCAGAGGGCAATGGATGAGCCGCTCAACGAATTTATGGAGAACGCTTCCCAGACAGACATGTACCGGACCACCATTTGTTTGCGCATGTGCATCAAAATTTGTGCGATTATGGGTCACTTAGAGGTAACAGGAGTAGTGCGGGCAGACCACGTTCAACACGAACTCCCGCCGTGGAAGAAAGTGTGTTGAATGCCGTCCAGAATAATCCAGCAGATGCTCGAAGTGGAACCTTTGAGCATCTGTTGTAACATCATGAAATGCATCCATCTCGTACTCCATTGTTAATATTATGTCAAATAAATGTTTGCCACTAATTACTGTCTTGTGTCATTTCTGCTTCTTGTGCCTCTGCTACTACTTTCCCGTGACGTTTCCGGTTATGGGTTCCTATGCGATTCACATTCCTTTAGATGTTTCCTACCTCCCCTAAACGTTTGTACCAATATTTTTGAGACACCCTGTATACCTGAAAATAACAGCTGATGCAATATTACATCATCACCTATGCGTGTCAATCTTATGCAATCTGTAAGAAATATTGCTATATACTTACGTTATTTGGACGACAATTAGAATTTTAAGGGGTGATGCACTTTCTTTGAACACCAGTATATATTAGTAGCATATGTAACAATGCATTGCACAATTTTACCTTAATTGAACTGATTGCCACTCGCTTCGTGGGTAAAGGGGGTCTCTTAACTAGATATTGTAACTGTCTTGCAAAATAAACATATTGCCAGTTAAAGAAGTTTTGTGATTATTTTTAACAAAACATATTCCTTTAATTAACAAATAAGTAAAATTCAAAGTAGCCATTACAGAAATATATCCTTGGATCCCCTGGGAACTGTTCACCGATCCCTTGGGATCCACAGAGCAGTTTGGGAACCACTGCTATAGTACATATTCTCTATTATATTATACTATATTGTATTATTCTATAATTGTATTTTTGTATACTATATTAGAATTGCATTATATACTCAAACTTTTCTTTTTTCTTTTGCTAATTTTATGAACTATCAATACGACGATCTTTTGACATAATAATTGCCTTCTCATTCCCTGGGGAATTGAATTACTATAAAGTGATCTGACTATTTTTATAATGGCACGATTCTCTTAAATGTTACTCAAAGTAATGCATCTATTATATCCAGTGATTTGTCATAATTCTTCTATCTTTCATTCTTTAATAAATTTGAAAATTATAAATAAATAAATATATATATATATATATATATATATATATGCATTTAACTTTTTTTTGCTCATGCATTCAGGTGAGTGGCACTGAAATGAAAAAATGGATGGATGATCTAATGCCAATAGTTCTGGATATGATGCAGGATTCATCATCATTACCTAAACGAGAGGTGGGTTAATAAAAATATCTTTGGTATTTACCAAGACTTAAATTTTGAATTAATTTAGTATTAGTAACATATTCAAACCAGGACAATTCACTGGTAGTAAACTTCACAAATATCAGCAGGGTAGAGTGAACTGCTTGTGGATCATTGAGTACTTTGAAGTATTTCATCTTTGCTTACTCTAGTGACCAGAGTGAATTACTGGCAGTTCACTGGGTTTATATAGCAGTATAGTGAATCATAGCAATTTGCTTTGTCATCTTCATATTTGCTGAGTAGATTAGTGAAAGCTTCTGACTGTGTGGAAAGAAATAAACTTTTATTTAGAAATACTAGCTGATAATGAAACTTCCAACCAAATAATAGTTACAATCTATAATATATATATAGAGACAGAACTCAATTGTAGTTAAATTGAGAACAGAAATATCAAATTGGAAACCAATTAATTGTGGTGTCCAACAGGGTTGTCCCCATCTCCACTACTTTTCAACATATACAGTATCTGACAATGCCATTGTCAGATACTGGAGCCTAACAGTCCATGGAAGTATTACATTACTAAATGGTAATCACCTTGATACTTTACTATATGCTGATGACCAAGTACTCCTGGCCAATAATGAAGATGAGTTACAATAATCAGTACACCATCTAAATCTTACCACAAAAAAAAATTTAACATGGAAATATCAATTTGTAGGTGGTAGATGACTTTCATCAACCGGTGAAATACCACCACTTTGCTTATTGGAGGCTTGAAGTGGTGAAACCCATGTTTAGTCTCTAGAGCAAAGTTTCCGACATCCCCCTCCCCCCATACTTCTCCTTCAACCCATGCACGGGGCTAAGTACTATAGGTTTTGATACCTTTCATGTTTGGGGTTTTCATAAAAAAAAAAAAAAAAAAAAAATCAACTGCAAAAATAAAAATCATGGCTTTTCAAGGAAAAGATCCTTTCTGGAGCAAAATTTGTATTGGTAATACAATTCTTGAACAATTAAATTGCTTAAAATATCTTGGCTACAGGGTGACTTATGAAACAGAAAATGTTATTAGTAACAAAATTTAACATTATAACTGAGAATAATCATTCAAATTTTTAACTCAAAAAAGTGCAAAGATAAACCAAACCAATACTCATTCATATACAGAGGTGAAGCCTGGATCATCAAAAAACAAGATGAAAGCCAAATCACTTCGGCTGATATGAAATTTATGAAAAAAAATTCAGGATTTGTTGTTAGACTACATAAAAAACAAGGACAGACTAGCACAGAGACAGAAATGGCTACAACATGTAAAAAAAGAATGGATAAAACCAGCATACCTTGTCAGATTCTCCGATACACGCCTAGAGAAAGAAGAATGCCAGGAATGCCAACCAAGAGATGGCTAGAGACCATAACAGGCCACTAGGCCTACTACCTGATATAATGATGATGATGTGTCATAGTGGAACAAATAAATACATGGGCTGTGTTAGGGTAACTAAAAGAAGAAACAGGTGCATGCATGCATACTTGTATGTACACCAATGCCAGGAGTTTAGTTAATAAATTTGATGAGCTTGAAGTGCTAGTCAAGACGTCAAAGCCAGATATTGTTGGGGTATCAGAGACGTGGTGTCACACAGACATAAACAGTGCAGAATTGGAATTGGGGGAGTACAATGTGTACAGAAAGGATAGACAAGACAGGAAGGGAGGAGGGGTTATGCTGTTAGTTAAGAAATACATAAAATCAAAGGAAGTGCATCCAGTTGATGTTGGTGGACAATGCAATGTTGAGTCTGTTTGGTGTGACATAAGCACTGGGAAAGGTAAAATGAGAGTAGGTGTGTGTTTTACGCTTTATGAATCTGATGAGTATAATGAGCAATTGTGCAGAGAAATAGAGTGGGCCAGTAAATCAGGATGTCTTATAATGGGGAATTTTAACTTTCCAGATGTCGACTGGAACTTGTGGGGTGTTCACTTGCACACTAGCAAGACTTTTGTGGATTTATTGGATGATTGTTTTCTACAGCAACATATTCGAGAGGCAACCAGAGGGAATAATACTCTTCATCTGATTATCAGCAGTAATTTTCATGCATTAAGAATTTGCAGATAAAGAACCACTGGGTGACAGTGATCACAATGTACTGATGTGGGAATTACTTAAAGATGTAACTACCATCAAGGCTAAAGGGAAGGGCTATTTTTGTAAAGGTGACTACAGGTATCTCAGACAGCTTTTAAATTCTGTACAGTGGGATCAACTGATGATGTTACCAACGTTAAATTGTAAATGGGAAGCCTTCAGGGACTTAATTTTGGAGGCTACGAGCCTTTTCATTCCAACTAAGAAAAACTGTTCAAGGTTTAGGTCTAAATGAATGTCAGATGAACTAATGAGGTTCGTGGCAGAGAAGAAAAATGTATGGGATTTGTATAAAGTATCAGGTGACACAGAAGCATATGGCAAATATAAACTTGTCTGTAATGAAGTCACAAAGGAAGTTAGTCAGATGAAGGCAGATTACAAGAAATCTTTGGCAAAGGTTGCAAAGAAAAACAGCAAATAGTTCTTTACTTATGCAAACTTTAGAAGGAAAGGAATGAATCAGATCGGACCACTTAACATGATGGGTTGACTATTGATGATCATGCTCAGGTAGCTGATAAACTGAATGAGTATTTTGCATCTACATTCACACATGAGGAGTTATTCAATGAGGGGGAGTGCCAGAAGTTTATGAAAAGCTAACAGGAAGCTAAGTGATTTTTTAATAACTGAGAGCAAAGTGGAGGAAAAATTGTTGAAGTTAAACATAAGGAAGGTACCTGGGGTGGATGCGATCTATCCAGGTATATTAAAGGAGGCAGTAAAGGAAGTAACCAAACCCTTAACCATAATTATGAGAGCTTCCTTGGACTCAGGGGAGGACCCCATGGACTGGAGGTGTGCAAGTGTATCACCAATTCACAAAGGGGGTTCAAAAGGTGACACAAGTAACTACAGACCTGTTAGTTTGACTTGTGTTCCACAGAAAATAATGGAATCACTGGTTAAAGAAGCATTGCTGGATCATCTAGACAAGACTGCAGTAATAGTTAAGAGAAAGCATGGGTTTGTTAAAGGGAAGTCTTGTCTGACCAATTTGATTGGATACTATGATGTGGTCACAAAGCAACTGAATTCCAAAAATAATTTTGATATCATATACTTTGATTTCAGGAAAGATTTTGATACTGTTGCACATGGAAGACTGCTGTACAAATTGGAGAGATATGGCATTAAGGGTAAGTTGCTACAATGGATAAAGGGATAGTTGAGTGGGAGTAGACAGAGAGTGGTAATCAATCGACTGCTCTTCGTGGACGAATGTTATTAGTGGAATTCCCCAGGGTTAGGTGTTGGGCCCATTGTGTTTTGTATATTTATTAATGATATTGATGAAAGTATATCAGGTTTAATGTCCAAATTTACTGATAATACAAAGGTTGGCAGGGTTGTTAATGACATTAAAAACAGTATGCCACTCCAACTGGATCTAGATAAATTGGGAAAATGGGCTGAAAAGTGGCAACTGAAGTTTAACATTGACAAATGCGAAGTACTGCATATGGGTAGCAATAACCCAAGAGAAACATACCAACTGCGTGGTACTACACTCAGGGAAGTGGAAAGTGAAAAAGACCTGGGGTAATTGTGCAGTCGAATATGAAGTTCACTGAGCAGCGCAGATGGGCTGCCAGGCCAGGTCATGAAGTCGTGTCAATGATATATAGGAATTTTGCTACCAGGGACAGCGAGGTGATTCTCCTGATGTACAGGCAATGGACAGGCTACACCTAGAGTACTGTGTACAGGTCTGGAGGCCTCATTTTAGGAAGGATGTAGACTTGCTAGAACGATTACAAAGAAGGGCAACAAGATTGTTGAGGGGAAGAAAGGGGTGCTCTTACCAAGAAAGGCTTTAAGTTCTGCAAATTGCAGCACATGGAGAGTAGGCACCTGTAAGGTGATCTGATTGAGGTTTATAAGGCCTTGAATGGCTTGAGCAAGCTGAATGCTGATGGGATTCTTTCTCTTGCTCAGATTAAGAACCTGAGGGGGACAGATTCAAACTGAGGAAAGACAGTTGTAGAATAGATGTGCGGAAATTTGCCTTTAGCCAGCGGGTAGTTGATTGATGGAACAATCTTACATCTTTTGTTGTGGAAGTTGATAGCCTAAAAAAATTTAAGGCTGAGCTGGACAGGCATTTGGAATGAATGGAAAGGTGAAATGGGAGATGTTTTTGTTTTTTTGTTTTTTTTTGGCTGATGCTGCATAAGCTTGCTTTCTTGCATTGCATGCCTCTACTAATGCTAATGATGACAAATTATACTAATACTACCTTTTTGTCAACATAAATGTTTACAGATGTAAATAAATTCAGTTGTTAAGTGCTTAGTATTCATTGAAATCTTCTTCTTCAAACTGCTCATCTACTAAGTATGCTTCTGTAAAATCCAGAAAGACTCTGAATTCTCAAATATGCCAGATTTTAAAGAGTTACTGTAATTGAATACATGGTGATACCACAAAAATACAATAATGTTTCATTCTCCATGTTGTAAACTCCTCTAACCATTTGTGGCAATCTTGGAATATAAACAGAAAATACAGGCATACCTCGGTTAACGTTACCTCTGATAACGAAGCCTCGATATAACGAAGTCCGCAATTTCAAGCCCCATTTAACATAAAAAAATATTCCAATTTAAGGCCAACGCCCGACAATCATCCGATTGGTGACTGACGGCGACTCGTTACGTATTCCCGAGTGCTCCCGAGCTGCGGGCATGTCTGTTATAACAGTTTTGCGTGTCAATCGCGTAATTTAGTTGTTGTTTACATGATTGACGTTGTTTCAGTGTGGCGCATTTCAATAATCGACGTAGGTTCTTTATAGCATTACATAACGTAGATTTTGTAAATTTTAATAGAAAATATTTTTGTTTTAGTTAATTAAAATGTCAGAATCAAAGAAAAGAAAAGCAATTTCTTTGGAAACTAAACTAAATATCGTACGATGTGTTAAAAGCGGCGAAAGAAAATCCGATGTGGCACATTCTTGAGGATTAGCGCAATCAACTTTAACAACCATACTAAGTCAATCAGAAAAAATAAAACAGTCTGCTCAGAATTGTACAGATGTTACAGCGGCAAAATTAACTCGCTTAAGGAATCCAATTTTAGAAAAAAATGGAGAAAATGTTAAGTTTGTGGATAGATGATATGTCACAACGTCATATGCCTTTAAGTCAAATGGTGATTCAAGAAAAAGCATTATTTTTGTTTAATCACCTGAAATCTAAACAAACTGAAGAAATTACGGAAACCTTTGGGGCTTCTCGTGGTTGGTTCGAGAAATTTAAAAAACGGGCCAGGATTCATAGTGTAAAATTAACAGGAGAAGCTGCAAGTGCAGATGTTGAAGCTGCAAATAAGTTTCCAGAAAAACTAAAGGAAATAATTGAACGTGAAAATTTTCCACCAAATTTGGTGTTCAATGTTGACGAAAGCGGTTTGTTCTGGAAACGGCTACCAACAAAAAGCTTCATTTCTATTGAAGAAAAATCAGCTGCTGGATTTAAAGCAGCCAAAGACCGTTTAACGTTACTCTTTGGATCATATGCCTCTGGTGATTATAAATTAAAATTGCTATTAGTTTACCATTCAGAAAATCCGAGGGCGTTAAAAGGTAACATAAAAATGAATTTACCTGTAATATGGAAAGCAAATAGAAAAGCGTGGGTTACCAAGGAGTTATTTACTGATTGGTTTGTTAACCACTTTTGTCCTGGAGTAAAACGGTATTGTCAAAAAAACAACTTTGAAGAAAAAGCTCTTTTGTTGTTAGACAATGCTCCGGGACATCCTACTGATCTTAACACGTTGGACACATGCATTCCTGTCAAAGTTGTGTTTCTTCCAGCAAACACAACTTCCCTGATTCAACCATTGGATCAGGGAGTAATAGCATCATTTAAAGCTTATTATCTGCGTCGAACTTTAAACAATTTAACTGAACTAGAGGATAAAGTGGAAATGACAGTTAAAACTTTTTGGAAAAACTACACCATTAAAAACGCAATTGAAAACATTGATAGTTCTTGGAAAGAAGTCACTAAGAAATGCTTAAATGGAGTTTGGTGCAAAATATGGCCAGAAGTTGTACTAGAAGAAGAAAATAACATCCAAGAAATTAGAAATGAAGTTATCCAGATGGCTCAATCAATAGGTTTCGAAAATGTCGATGAAGAGGATGTTAGAAATTTATTGAATGCAGAAGATGATGGTTTTTCAGTGGAAGATTTAGAAAACCTTGTTAGCAACGAAGACAACGATAATGAAGGCGAAGTTAAAGAAGTTCCTGCCGAAAAAGTGTTAACAACCAAAGATTTAAAAAGGTGCTTAAATGACATTGAAAACGTTTTAAATTTTTTTTAGTGAAAATGATCCCGATTTAGGAAGAAGTGTTATAGTTAAGCGATCAGTGTTAAATGCAATAACTCCGTATAGGCAATTGTTAAATGAAAGAGAAAAAAAGCATAAACAATCAACTTTAACCTCATATTTTAAAATGTGATTTCACTTTGTATGTAAGTTGACTGTTTATTTAATAAAACTTTTCTTTGTTCGAAAAAAAGCTTTTCATTTTCTTTACGTAGGAACGTATCCCTATTCTGGCCATAGTATTTTTACCTCTGATAACGAAGTTTCGCTTAACGAAGTAATTTCGTGGAACGCATCCTATTCGTTAATCGAGGTATGCCTGTACATTTTTCTTTATATTGATGATTTGGAGTTTATGTTTACTGGTTTGGCATGCAAATGGTTAGAGAAGTAGCAAGAAAGCTCTGCAGTTTATTAAAAAAATTGTTTATTTATGGATATACAGGCAGTTCTCGCTTTACAAGTTCCTAGGTTTACGAGGTTTTTTTTTTTTTTTTTTTTTCCCAAAGTATCCAGTATCAACCAAATCAAAAATATGAACATTAATTACAAAAAAAATGAATGTTAAACATTCATAAATACCACATTCCAAACCACGCGCATAGCTATACAATACAGTGTACCCAGCTTTATGATATTAATCCGTTCCAGAGACACCATCATATCGTGAAAATTTTGTAATGTTGAACCCAATAACACATTGATTTTTGGTAATTCATTCCACGATCTCGGAAGTTGAAATTTTCATTATATAACTGTCTAAATTTTGCACTATAAAAAAGGTCATTTTATAGTGCAAATTGTATTAGTTACCAATCCAAATCACTAAAATGCACTACACTTTCATCATTATCATATGTTATAAGAACCAGTTTTGAATGCCTTTGTGACATTTTTCTAAAGCACATTTCTGGAAGTCACGACCATAAAACAATAAAAACAATTTGCACTTTCCAGTTTATTGGGCTTTTCTGTTACTGCAAGCAATTATAAATGGGTAGTAAACGCGATGTTATTGCATTTTCAAAAATACTGATAGCTGGAATTGTGTAGTTTTTTGTGTTATGGTGAAATGTGTTTCCCCCTTACTGAAATCTTCAATCATATAAAAAACATAAATAAATTTTCAGAATCTTCTCTTCATTCCTTTTTTTTTTAAGCTTTTTAAACTTGTTTCTCTGTGCAAATCGTATTAGTTGCAATTTGTGCGTTCCATTAAAAAATGCTTATGCATCTATTGAAATTTATAAAGAAAATAGAAGATTTATCTTTGAAACAAATGCCTCTTTAAACATTTCTGAAGATGACTCCTTGTGCAACAAACCAACGAGTGCCAAGCCAATAATGAGTGATCAACGAGTGTGCATTTAGTCGATCATGAAGAATAAACATTCTTTAAAATTTGTAAGTCATAAATAATTTCTTTATTATTATAATTTGCTTGATTTTACAGACTACGTTTTAATTTCTTTGGATAAATCAATCATTGTTTAAACACAAACTAATTAGCTAACTAATTTCATTGTTGAGAGTGTAACCCCTATTTTTAACCTTATGGCTATGGAAAATAAATTCCCGCTTTACGAGCGCGCGCTAGAAACGAATTAATTCGTAAAGTCGAGAACTACCTGTATAAATATACTTTTACAAGCATATTTTTTATCTGTCTGTTTTAGGTATCTCTGTGGACTTTGGGTCAGATGGCAGAAAGTACAGGTTATGTAGTGGAACCATACAAAAAGTATCCTAATCTTCTTGATGTTTTGCTGAACTTTCTCAAAACTGAACAGTCACCAGCTATTCGAAGAGAGGTTCGTATTTCAATCTTATAGTATAATCCAAGATTGCACCAGAAAAAATGGAAATATTTTTAAATCACACTTTGTATTGTTATTTTATTAATTCTGTTCTACAATAGTTTAGAAAAGACAAAAAAAGTAGATATCTTAGAGTGTAATGCAGGTTCTGAGGGATTTTTATTTTATTTTAATTAATTTATTTTATAATAACAATCCCAAACACAAGGTTTTTGAGGCATCTAGTACTTTTGATGTGTAGAAAGTGAGGAAAGAACTTGTTGCCATTGTTGTTGAATTTCTGTGGACTGTTATTTTATTTTGGAGTTTAATTGTGATAGCTGTTTACTTTTTGTTCTAAAAAATATAGATCAAAGCTGCAGAATTACAGTGCACATGGATATATCTGCAGAAACCAAACATCTTTCTGGTAGGGCTTAGTAGGGACTGGACTGTGTTTCTCAGATAGGAGTCTGATTAATTCTGTTGCTGTTGTCTGAAAAGTGTTATCTCTAGAAGTGTTAAAGAAAAATCTTGTTTTTTTATGTAAAGGAAGCACTATTTGATGTTTGTGCTAAGAAAGGTTAGAGGTTAAAATTATTCCAAGTAGAGAAATCTGCTTTTAAATCTTTTCATGAGACATGATCTGGGTATTACTGAAGATAACATAGCCAAATGGTCAAGAGTGAGATGCAGTAGCACACGCTCTTTGAGTGGACTGTGGTTCAATTCCATGACTGCCAAATATTAACAATTGTATTCATGATTATTATAACTTCTCTGACCTGATAGTTGTGCCGGAGTATAAACAGAAAATGTAACGTGCATGTGAACTGTGTGTTAAACTTGCTTGACCTGCCTTTAACCAAAGAGTATGACTCAGAAATTCCTGCCTAGGCTTGCAGAGTTGGGAAACCGAACTAATTTTTCGATCATTCCTGCATAAGCTTGCTTACATCAATTTGTCATTAGTTAATTCTAATAACAAGTTTTTTGATCAAGCAGATGTTCTTCAATTGCACTAGCTCTGTGTGGAGGAGCATTATTATCTATGAAAACAAAATTTTATCCGGTTGTTACTTGCATCAGGCTTCCATGAAGTGAAAATATATTGTCTCTGAGCCTCGAAATACTGCGAATTTGTCATTCATACATGGGAGATCAGTGTATCCACCCACAAAAATGCTACCAAATAAGATTCTGAATTCTGAAACTCCCCTTTTATAATAATGTTTTTCAGAATTATTCCATATTTCTTATCTCTAGATCAGAAAATGTGGAGTAATACTTATTATACCCACAGTAAATTTATGGGTATAATGAATAAGTTTCAATTCTCCTTGATTTAAAACATAAACTGTGTTAGAAGTATCACCTTTAATGAACTACAGTAGAGTGCCAGTTTTCCAGAATAATTGATAGTCAAATAATTGATTCCGGATAATTGAATTGGAAAATTTTCCGGATAATTGAACTGGAAAATTTTTTGGATAATTTTAACGGTAAGATTAAATAAATTTAATCTTACCGTTTAATCTTACCGCTTATGATTAAATTATTTAATTTAATCATAAGGTAAGATTAAATAAATTTAATCTTACCTTATGATTAAATTAAATAATTAAGATTAATTAAATAAAAAAAAAATATAAACCCATCTCGGAAAACAGAAACATCCATCCAGGCATTTTTATGATTTTTATACAAAACAGGAAAATTAGAAAGATTTTTAAATTCCCTCGGTTTTTTCGACTTACCTATAACGAGCACGGGTAATCTGTTCGTCCCAGTGGCATTTTCACATATAAAGCAATTGTAACTCGCTATTTTCTCATCTTAAAACTAGGCATTTCTCTTTTAGTGGCTAGGGTTTTTCTTGTAATGCGTTCCATAATAAACTCGTCCCATCAACATTATAAACGTTTTCTTTCTCATAATTTGCTTAACTGAAGCGAACTTATTTTAAAAGACACTGCTGCTTATCGTCTGCAGAAAGTTTCTCGCCTTGAATGTCTAGTTCACATATGCTGTCTCAGTTTAAAATTTTTCAGCCAACCCATGCTTGCTTTAAAATTTTCATTACCTCTTAATTTTTGATTAAAATCCAATGCTTTTTCACACAACGTTGGGCCAGACACTGGTTCATCTAAACTTCGCTTCTGAAGAAAACAAAATAGAAGTAAAGTGAGTGCGCTCTCTAAAGTGGCATTTTCAGGTTTCTACATAGTCTTTTTCCTGCTAGACCCTCGTTCACTATCCATAATTGACGCAAATTCTGTTACAGCATTTGAATTTTTCTTGATGTCATAAATTGTTGAAGTCCCCACATTAACTCTTTGGAGAGATTTCCTAAATTTTCACCATTTCCAATTCTATTAATAATTTCCATTTTTTTGTTGAAATGTTAAAACTATGTATTTTCTTTTTGTTCACATTTTACTGTAAAATATTGAGAAAAATAATAAATTGCACAGTTTCGGGCCAATATTATTCTTACCGAATCTGGAGCTAAACTAATCTGAAATTCACTCATGGTTTCCGAGAAAACCCAGTAGTTTCTATGATATTTTTCTAAAGCACATTTCTGAAGGTCACACAGAATTCTAGAGGTCACAACCATAAAACAATAAAAACAATTTGCAGTTTTCGGTTTATTAGGCTTTTTGTTTGTACAATCTGTTATAAATAGGTAGTAAACTTGATCTTTCGCTTATTATAATCAAAATTCAATTTGCAAATTAATCACTATAATCGCCTGCTTACTACCCTGTGTACGTACTACTGTGAATAAAAAAAAAAGATCAGCCTTTCAAATTATTCTGGATAACTGATGTTCCAGATAACCGACGTTCTACTGTACTTGAAATGGCACTTATGGCTGTAGCGAAGAAATTTTGAGGATCTTTGCATATTAACCTTCTCCTGCTTATAAAAAAAAAAGCTGTTATCCTGGGAGATTGATACATGTATTTAGTATTAGTATTAGTAATGGCCGCATGGTACAAGAAAGCCTATGGCTTATGCTGCACCAGCCAAAAAAAAAAAAAAAAAAAAATGGCTTATGCTGCACCAGCCAAAAAAAAAAAAAAAAAAAAAAAAAATCCGAACAAAACAATGATAAAAACAAAAAAAAATAATAATTAAAAAAAAAAAAGAAATTAAACCTATCATCCTATGCGCTTCCCTTACCGGAAAGCACTATCCAGATGACCTTTGAATTTCCCCAAACTGTCTGCCTCTACCACCCACGAAGGCAACTTATCCTGGGAGATTGATACAATCTTGAAAATTTCGTCCTCATTCATTTTACTGATGCCTCTCAGAGCCTTAAACACCTCAATCAAATCTCCTCTAAGGTGTCTAGTTTCCAAACTCTGCAACCCACATATTCGAAGTCTTTCTTCATAAGGCCGCCCTTTTGCCAATCTCCCCAGGTTATACACCCTTTCAAGAAGCTCGATGTCTTTCTTTAGGCGCGGTCTCCATACTTGAACACAGTATTCCAAGTGTGGTCTAACATAGCTTTATATAATGGGATTATCACGTCCCTATCTCTACTTGCAAAAGTTCGATAGATCATCGATAGGACACCATGGGCCTTCCTTGCAACCTGTTTACAATGCTCAGAGAATTTCATGTCTGACCGTATCGTAACACCCAAGTCCCTTTCCTCCAGTACTGGGTTTAGTTGAACTCCACCAAGTGAATAAGTTATTTTGGGATTACTGTTTCCCAGGTGTAATACCTTACACTTTTTTGGATTAAAGCATAGCTGCCATTTTTCTGACCATTCCTGAAGTCTATCTAGGTCTCTCTGAAGAAGCTCAGCTTGACAGTGACCATTAACTACTCTACCAATTTTAACATCATCTGCAAATTTAGACATCACGCCCTCTATCCCTTCATCAATGTCGTTTATGAAAATTAAAAACAACCGTGGTCCTAATACTGATCCTTGGGGAACCCCACTTCTTACATCAACCCAATCTGAGGAATAGCCATTTATCACAACCCTCTGCCTCCTGCCCTGAAGCCATCCTTCTATCCATCTAAGGATTTTCCCAGTGATTCCAACCTGTTCCAGCTTATAAAGCAACTGCTCATGTGGGACTGAGTCAAAAGCTTTGCTGAAATCTAAATAAACAATGTCGAAATTATTCCCTAAATCCAGCTCGTGAGTGACCCTTTCGAAATAACGAACCAGATTTGTTAAACATGATTTTCCCTTTACAAAACCATGCTGAGTATCCTTGAGAATTTCAATTCGATCCAAATGATCCTGAATTCCACCCTTAATCATTGCCTCCATGATTTTCCCTACTACTGAAGTCAGACTGACAGGTCGATAATTTCCAACTTCACTTTTAGAGCCACCCTTATGTATGGGAGATACATTTGCACTTTTCCAATCCATTTAACAAGAAAGAATTAAAAATGCAGTAAAAATAATTACATCTATGCACATTTCACCTGTTCTTATTTTTAATCTTTAACTCTAGTGACCCTAGAGAAATTCATATTCAGCGGTTTCTATTTTTACACACACACACACACACACACATAATTTTTATTGTACACCAGTTTGGTTATTCATTTACTGCTCATGGCCTGCTGGCTGGGGCCTTACATATAGTTATACATGCATAAATTACTTATACACTAAATGACAAAAATATTTTGACATTTCTCTGTCAGTGTTGTGTATTGTGCCAGAAATTCCATCAAATGCATATCATCTCAGACATATTGGTATAAATCATGTGGATCTACAGCAGCATGTTGGAAGTCATTGTAGGTAATGGATTGGAGCACTTGGAAACTTAAAATATGGGATAATGCTAGATTCCATATCGGTAACTTGTGTGTGACTTGACTTTTCTGTCCCTCCCAAAACCCACTGGGGCAGTGTTATTCAAAGGTGAAATTGTAGATTGTAGATCATGGGTGCTCAAAATATGGCCGGTGGGCCTAGTCCAGCCTACTGAGGATTTTATCAGGCCTGCAGAAAGTTGTGATTTAAAGAAATCTAAAAAGTTTCATCTGCAATTCATCTGTAGATCCTATTCTCTTATGTTAAGAAACAGGTATTTAGCCGATATTTCTTTTTCTTGTCTTTGTAGCCTGTCTCTTCATGCATTCTAAATCAATATTCGTGTTCAGTTTCTGAAAGCTCTGAAGCTCTAAAATATTTCTCAAGCATTGAGACATCACATGTTTGCTGAAGTATCTCAAGAAAGTATTCAACAGGGTTTGGGAAATATTTCAGAGCTTTAAAGGAACTGAACACAAATATTGGCTTAGGATGAATTTTGGGGAAATTTGTTTAGAAAAACTGTTGTTTAAAATTTAGTGTCATTTCATTTAGTGATCTCAAATTAGCAAGCGAAGATATCTCTTTCCCATATTTTAGCAAGTAGTTTTGCAATATATTCCATTTTATATAGCTAGATACAGTAACATTCAAAGCCATTGTATCTAGCTGTAAAATCTCTTACAACTCAACATACTCACTGCCCAGGTTATTTCTTTTTTACCAGCACTATAGCTTTTCTTTCTTTAGCCTTGCTCAAATGAAAATTAATAGTGGCAAATAATACAAGAAAACAAACTTCCACACATATATTCTGCAACCATCCCTTCTCAGTTTGAATTTATGCCCTCTCATGTGCATAGTCTGAGCAAGAGGAAGAATCTCATCAGCATTGTGCTTACTCAAGTCTTTCAAAGCCTTAAACACCTCAGTCAGTTGTTGTTTGTTATTTGGTTTTTAGGAGCATTAGCAACTAAGGCCATATTGTTCTGACCTCAGTCAGATTACCTTGGAGGTGTGTAATCACCAGATGCTGTAATTTGCAAAATTGAAGGCTTTCTTGGTAAGAGCACCCCTCTGTTCTCCTCACCAATCTTTCTTGTCCAATCATAATGACATATTAATGATTTGTCTGATCATTTTGATGACAGAATATGCCTAAGGTCCCAAAATTCTGCATCTATTTGATTACATCCTTATATTGTTGAAAGTGATACTGCAGCTGCTGATTATTATTTGAAATGTGGATGAAAACTTTGTAATCTGGGAGCTTGCATAGCATACCCTCAGGGAAAAATTTGTTCAAAGAAGTTTCCAAATGATGCGAAGATTGGTAGCTTCCTTGAAACAAATGGACAGGAGTTGCTATAGATGGTGCACTAGCAATGAGCAGCTACCAAACTGAATATGTTTGTCTTGTGCAGGAAAAATAGAGCTTAATTACAACTCTCTCATCACTCTTACATAATTCTTGCTTGCAAAAGGTTGAAACTTGATTAAGTTAAATGCTACAATTTGCACTATGAACTACCATCTGCAAGATTGAAGTACCATCAACTGAGACAGATCCTAGTAACATTAGATTTGAGTTTCTTGATGTGCCACACCATGAAGACGTTTGTTGGTTGAGTCATGGAATTCCATACACAGGTTTCTTCAGCCACAGAAAGAAATTAAAATATATTGAAGGAAAAGGGAAATGTTTCGATTTGCCAGATCTGGGATCTTTGGTTGATTCAGTGTTTCTAATTGACATCACAGTTCACCTAAATGATTTGAACAATCTTTTTCAAGGCAGCAATGGCTTGATCATGAACTTGCATTCAGTTACAAAGGTTTTCAAGATAAAACTACTGTTTTGGGAACAGCAGCCAAACTGCTGTAGACTGGAGACAGACTACACTCACTTTCCATGTTTTTATGAGATTTGATAAGAGTGGCATCTATAAGGTTGAAACCAGACATTTCCTAAGAGATGCAAAGTGCTAACTTCATATTTTGCATTAACATTGGTAGAGGCTGAATATCATGGGCTGAAGGTGAGATGCAGTTCAGTTCTGGCCCAATGGCTATAATGAACCTGTAGTGTAGCAAATAACTTATGTTATCTAGGTTTCTACATTATCAGTGCCTGTTTTTTTACCCTATTACTGCATATAATTGAGAGAAACTGTATATTAACATTCAGTAATAATTATTCTTTATTTTTAAATACTTGGACTAACATTGTGAGTGGGGTTCTGCAAAGTTTGATGTTGGCTCCCCTTTTTTACTGTTTTTTTAATATTTATTAAAGATACTGATTTAGATATAAAACTATTTATTTAGTTTTATATCTAAATTTGTTGAAATTGAAGATTTGGGGAGAGGATGCTTTAATGACAATGAGGATATACAGCTGAAGCTGTTTATAGTGACTCTCTTTTTAATATCCCAGCATGTTATAATGACCATGTGGTAGGCCCTGGTGGATTTTCTATAAACTTAATGCTATTTTACATTTATTATAATGATCTTGAAAAATGAATGAATTTTCTGTAATGACCCAGAAATGTCTTCCACTCTATCTTATTTTTTACTGTTTTGTTA